>NW_027223336.1:5373184-5737851 GCF_030449975.1 Polyergus mexicanus
AGCAGTGGTATCAACGCAGAGTACTTTTGAAAAGTGAAATATTACATAAGAACAATTTTGTTGCAGGACTCACACAACAAAGTACTGATAAACATGATCATTTATGGAGGACCCACGTGCTTCATCAAAATTTGGTTGAAACTTTTATTTGCAACATGGGACCTTAAACAAGACTCTTTCAAGTTCCAATATAAGCAGTGGTATCAACGCAGAGTACTTAGAGACTATTCTGTTCAATGGTGAAATATTTGTGTTAGTATGTCTTAAAATGCATAGTGAACAAATTTTAACAATGATCTATTTAGACGTTTGTGGAGACGGCGCATTTAGACATGTTTCATTGATTTATATTTATTGTATATCATGAACAAGTACTGGTAGTATGCTTGTGTCGTGCTCAACATATTGTATTGTCCGAATTTTGCGCAATTTAAGAATGTTGGAATTGATTTTGATTCTCTTTCTTTTGTCTAGGCTGTAATGCCAGAACGAATCAAACTCAAAATGAATGGGGTTGTACCAAGTGTGCCAATAACTACCCTCGCTGGTATTGCGAGTCTCACTGACTTGTTACCTGAAATGCCCCTACCGACTCCGCTGCCACAAACTCTGACTAATAAGTCGTTGCTGTTTCATCCACGAGTGGCAGAGGAAGCGCAGATATTGCTAAGTGTTCGCGATGAGAATCTTGTGCCGCAGTTGATAATGTCTCTGTCACAGACCTCGTCGGATCACATTGAACTCAAGGATAATTATGCGAATACCGAACAGTCGTTAGAAAATGAGCAAAACACGCCTGAACTACTCAAGGCAATCTTACAGATAAATCCTCATGTATTCAGAGGACCTCAACACAATTCTCCGAGAAATTGGGCGCAGGGTGCGCCTTCGTTGCACGCGAATCAATCGCCGGCAAGTTATGGTCGTTTCTCGCCGTCCTACTCGAGTTCTTCAGGCTCTAGGCAAACACCTCAAGGTAGTCCAGCTCATCCTGCGGCGGCCAGATCCGTACTTCCGCCGCCGTTAGCCAGCGGTATCGCTCACGCGCAACATCCGCGAATGCCGATTACCCCGCAGAATCATGCGGACATTTCGCAGATGTCTCCCTTTGCTGTGCCTTCTCCGTCGCCCAGAGGTAACGTTATGACCGAACAAACGAGAACGTTGACAACGCCCCAGCATATGCAAGAGGACACGAACTGTATAAATCCTTTATCGAATGTAGCTCTTCAACCGAACATGTACTCGCCGGCTCACATGAGTTCCCCTAATGCACCACTCTCTCTCGGCAATGTGACGCCTCAGCATCATAACATGGCTGGTATGACGCCGCAACACAATATGCACGTGACATCTCCCATGCGCACCAATATGCCTTTGCAGCAACAGCATCCAGCAATGGGTATGCAACAGAATCTTTACGATCCTATGATGAATCAGCAAGTTCATCATGCGTTAGGTAGTAGTCAATCGTTGGATATCGATAGTGCGATGCAGGAGAATCAACAGTTTCTTCTCGATCCAGCGAGCACTCTTCCTGATATTGATTTGCCGATGGAAAACATCGACGTGAAGCAAGGCATGGATCATGCGGTGCAACATTTATTACCGACTCCTCAGACCACATCTTACCCGAGTGTACAGGCCACTGATATGATTAATGCTTTAAATCCGGCTGCGACTAATGTGGCGTCTAGTGTGCAACATCAACAGAATAACAATTCGGAAAAGAATATGAAGCTTACTGGGACATTAACAGAAAAATTAAAGGAGCCTATTGTTATGTTAAATAGATTATCGCTGGCTGATCAAGCACTCATGCAAAAGAGTTTGGCGGCATTCGCGGAAAAATCGCCGAATCGCGCGGCGAAAATGGGCATCTCTAATCGCGATGACATGTCAAAGACTGACTCCGAGAGCGAGGAGGAAATTGATAAGAACAATAAGCACTTTAAGGCTCGCGCGAAAGAGCGGCAAGTACAACGAGAGAAAGAGAAAGCGGAGAGACGGAAGAGCGAGGATAAGAACCGTAGACGAAAAAGGATAACGGACGAGGACGAAGAGGACGATAAACGTGATGCACCGTACACGCCTACGAAACCAAAAATACGCAAGATTGAGAAAAAGCTAGTGCCTGTATTAGCCAAACTGAGTGTGGAGGAGTTGATGGAGACCAATACTTATCAGCGATTTAACTCTACCATAGAAACGATTTTCGAGAACACCGAAGAAATAGCGAACGCCGATTTTGAAGATGACGGTGATGTACCTCCTGAGATACTTATTCCCAAGTATCAATTGCACGATCTTTGTACAGAAGCAGCCAAGCTTAAAACGCTTGGTGCCATGGAATCGATACCCACGGACAGATTAGTAAGACTGTTAAATATTCTGGAAAAGAATATACGAGATGGCGCAAGAGTATCGCCGCTCGTAGACCCAGACGATGATGTCGAAGAAGGACGATTATGGATGCAATTAGCAATGGAACGAGTGCAGCGCGCCGTAGACGCATCGTTGATCGCTTTACATATTATGACCTCTAGCAATATGCCGAAGACAGTCTACTTGGAGGACGTAATTGACCGTATAGTTATTTTTATGAAGTTTCAACTGCAGAACACAATCTATCCCTCATTCGATCCTGTCTATAAGATAGATACGAAGAACAAGACTGACAATTTTAATTCTAGCGGACGCAAGAAGCGAGGTCACATGAAGGAAGTACGCGAAAAAAGTATCCTGCAGGTTTACAACAAGATGCACGAATTGGTAGGTTTGCTGGCTGAATTGTTGAATATACAGGTCTTAACAGATACAAGCGTTCTTCACGCATCCTCATTGGGCGTCGCGCCGTTTTTCGTCGAATCGGTGAGCGATCTCCAATTGAGCGCGTTAAAACTCGTTACCGTAATATTTACTAAGTACGAGAAGCATAGGAGATTATTATTGGACGACATTCTGGCATCTATAGCGAGACTACCCAGTAGCAAAAGGAGTTTGCGCACATACAGACTCAATTCCGAAGATCATATACAGATGTTGACCGCGCTAGTCTTGCAGCTCATCCAATGTGTGGTAGTTTTGTCGGACTCCAAATCTTCAAAGGAGGAGGAGGAGGAGAAGAAGCCCAGTCACGTAGACTCCGATGTCTTTATTATCAACAGATATGAGACTGCCACCAGAATCGCCGGCAATTTTTTAACGGTATTCCTTAACAAATGCGGTAGTAAGGGCGAAGAAATAGATTATAGACCATTATTTGAAAATTTCGTACAAGACTTATTGGCGACGGTGAATAAACCTGAGTGGCCTGCCGCCGAGTTGCTGCTCAGTCTTCTCGGAAATTTGTTAGTAGGACATTTTTCTAACAAGAGCTCCGATATGTCGCTTCGTGTAGCATCCATCGATTATCTCGGTGTGGTAGCGGCCAGATTGCGAAAGGATGCAGTCAGTTCGCATTGCAAGCTATCGACCATCGACCAGATCATACGGGACATCAAACTCGAGCAGCAAAAGGATTCGGATTATGACCAGATAAAGGATAAGGAGATTGCAGGATTAAGCGAGGACGAAGAAAGGACGGTGTTTCTGCAGAAGGTACTTCTAGATTATTTGGCCGTTAACGGAACGAAGGATTCAGCTCTTGGATATGCGCGTCACTTTTATTTAGCTCAATGGTATCGGGATTGCGCGTTGGAGAAATCTCGAGTAGGCCAATCAAAGAACAGTCCGAGCAAGAAAATGCACAAAAAACGAGCAAAGAAGAAAAACCGGCATCACAGCAGCGACCAAGATACCGAATCCGAATTGGACGAGCAAGACCCGGACGAAAACGACAATAATGAGCAGAAGAATTCGGAGGCTTACCGGATCATCGAGGAGAAGAAGAAATACATTATCAGTAGAATAAGACCGTATAGCACGGGAGCGAAACCTGATATCCTTCAGACGTACATTGATTATAATTCCGCGGAACTGATCTCACAGTATCTCGCATCCAAGAGACCGTTCTCGCAGAGTTTTGATAAGTATCTCAAGCAGATCCTTCACGTATTGACGGAATCGTCAATTGCCATTAGAACCAAGGCGATGAAATGCCTCACGATGATCGTCGAGGCTGATCCGAGTGTGCTGGCGAGGGTGGATATGCAGCTGGGCGTGAAGCACTCGTTCCTTGATTACTCGACGTCCGTGCGAGAGGCAGCGGTAGACTTAGTAGGAAAATTTGTATTGAGTAGACCTGAATTGATTGACAAATACTATGATATGCTATCGGCTAGAATTCTTGACACTGGCGTGAGCGTGCGGAAACGCGTTATCAAGATTCTCAAAGATATCTGTATGGAATGCCCGGATTTCCCTAAAATTCCAGAGATATGCGTAAAAATGATAAGAAGAGTGAACGACGAAGAGGGCATCCGAAAACTCGTCATGGAAGTTTTTCAAAATATGTGGTTTACCCCGGTCAGAGAGCGTCCTACCCTTGACTCAGAATCATTGCTAAGGAAGGTCATGAATATCACGGACGTCGTGGCGGCCAGTAAAGACATGGGACTTGAATGGTTTGAGCAGCTTTTGGTAAGTCTGTTTAAGCCGAAAGAGGACAAGGATGATAGCACGAAGATGCAGGCGGACCCGCCACGGACATTGCTGACGGCGTGCAAGCAAATCGTAGATTGCCTAATTGAAAATGTGTTGCGACTGGAGGAGACAAATCTGGGGGACTCAGAAAAATTGGGAAAGAAAGGTTCGTCGCAGAGATTGGTTGCGTGCCTGACAACGCTTTACTTATTTGCAAAGATTCGGCCGCGGCTTTTGGTCAATCATGCAATCACTCTACAGCCTTACTTAAGTCTAAAGTGTCAAACGCAAGGTGACTATCAGATTATTAGTAGCGTCGCGCACACTCTTGAATTGGTGGTGCCTCTGATGGAACATCCTAGTGAGACCTTTTTAGCGCAGCTAGAAGAGGACTCGGTAAAGCTAATTTTGCAACACGATAGATCGGTAGTCGCAAGCTGTTTGTCGTGTTTGGGATCCATAGTCAATAACGTCACGCGAAACTTTAAGCTCATACGAGATTGCTTCAAGAAATACTACGGACACTTAACGGAGTACAAATCGTTTTACGAAAAGGACCCGACCAATCCCATGTTATTAAAATGCAGGCCGTTTTTCCGACGAGCGCTCTTCACGGTCGGTTTACTGTTACGTCACTTTAATTTCACGGATCCGGAGGTGATAGAAGGACTGGCAGATAATATTAAGGATCAAGTTTTCGAGACACTCAATTATTTTGTTCATCTAGATAACGACGACATCCGGCATTTCACTCTATCAGCTATCGGTTCTCTTTGCATACGGCATTACGAATTTATGATGCTGCCGGAGCTGAAAGAGCTCTATCATCATTTACTCACATCAGAACACGCGCTGGTTAATATGAGAATTCAGGTGCTTAACAACATTGAAGTGTACTTGCAGGAGGAGGAAAAGAGAATGATCAAACAAGATCTCGAATGGGCGAAAATGTCGAAGCAGGAGAATCTAAAAGAGATGGGTGATGTGTCGTCGGGCATGGCGAGCACCGTGATCCAGCTCTACATCAAGGAAATTCTTGAGTCTTTTCTACACATCAACATAAGTGTACGACACGCGGCCCTTAAAGTTATCCAACTAATCTTGTCGCAGGGTTTGGTGCATCCCGTCCAGATAGTGCCCTACTTGATATGCATGAGTACCGATTGCGAGAAGGCGGTGAGTCATAGCGCGGACAAATGGCTACAGGACATTGAAAAGAAGTATCCGGGTTTCATCCATATGAAGTCGCAGTTTGGCATCAAGTTGAGTTATCGGTTGCAGAAAATTTTGCAGAATGATATTACGGTGAGAGGTATGCGGACGAAGGACGGCGAATTTCCAGGCGCGCTCAACAGTTTCCTCTATACGATTCTACGCAGCACGAAGCAACAAAGGCGAGCATTCGTGCTGTCTTTTCTCAAGCGCTTCGACGAGATTGCCAAGACCAGTCTGTCGCAGATGCTGTACCTGGCAGACAATCTCGCTTATTTTACATATCAGGTGCAGGACGAACCGCTCTTCATCATTCATCACATTGATATTATCATTTCCATGTCTGGTACGAACGTGCTGCAGTCTTTCAAAGAAGCTTTGCTGCCCAAGGAGAGCAATATGCAATCGCAGTGTGGGCAATCCGAATTGACGTCGGGACAGATGACGGGGCAAATGATCCCGACGCCATCAGTACAGACGATGGCAATGGGACCAAATGGTCAATCAAAATCAGATCAGTTATTGTCGGCTCTAGAAGATGAAGAGGACGATGAGGAGGATGAAGAAGCTATTTTGGTCAGATTACCAGATGACACCACCTTGCTTAGGGAATATATTACCGCTAGTCAAGGTTTCTTACTTTTACTGACACTTCGGCAGCATCTCAAGGATCTTTATGGTTTCTCTGACGCGAAGATCAGTCAGTATTCGCCTTCGGAAGCGGCCAAAGTCTATGAAAAAGCGGTAAATCGTAAGAATAATTTGCTCTTCGAGCCCAAAGCCACGCTACAGAGACTACGGGAAGGCGTGACCAATGAGGAACTGGACACAAACGGCAGGAAGAAACTCGTGAAGGAGTATCTAGATTTCAAACAATTGATGCTCAAGTTTGATCCCGAGGAACCAGACGACGATGGTGGTAACGATGTCGGCGACGTCAGTGGTGGCAACAAACAGAATGCGGAGAATCCACAAGCGGCGAGGATACCACCGCATCCTGTGATCGATGGCAGCAGAATGATAGCGGACGGCGCTGTCGTAGGAAGCGCCACCCTGGGTGTCGCGGGCAGTCAGCAACAGTTTCAGTTACTACCGCAATCGAATCTTAATCTGAACTCCGCTCCGATGGAGCATCCGAACAACTCGGTGAATTCGCTGCCGGCGGCAGCAGCAGCAACACCAACGACGACGCTGCCGCGAGTACCTAAACTAACGATACACGCCCATCCAGATGCGAGGGAGTTGCATCGCAAACACCGCGCGCACAAGACGGACAAATCGGTGAGGAAGCACAAGAAGAAGAAGAGGAGAAGAATCTCCGACACCAGCGACAGCGGCGAGGACTACAGTGACCCTGATTTCCTCGTGTGAGTGCAGTGGTATATCTCATCCTATGTGTACATATAAATATCCGTGATAGTGTGTGTGCGTGCGATCCATCAGCTGGAATGACTCACGTTCCACACCGATACCTGGACGCTGTTGTAGCGCGACGGTCCCTTTCCCCTGGTCCCCTGAAACGATTCTCTTTCCCAGCCTGTCAAAGTTGTGCTACGACTTTGAAGACGATTCACTGAGACCGTTTCAGGTCGAGAAACTGCATAGAGACTATAATATAGTGATGTGGAAATGCGTGTGAGCGTGAGAGAAAGAGAGAGAGAGAGATCTTCTGTAAGAATGATAGCCAGAGATTTTTAAATGCGATCGATTGAGGTAAGATTAGCGTGTTGGCCGTAACGGCGGGCATTCGAGGTTTATCGATCCGCCATACCGTTGTTAGCGAGATCGGCTCGTTAAATATTTCGTGCGACCGGCTCGGGAACTTGTGGCGGGTTCATTCGAGAATTAGCTTCTGCTTTCTCCCCGTCGAGACGCTTTCGATTAGGGAGCTTATAGATGATCACTCGATTCCGCCGAAATAGCGTAGAAAGCAAGGGATTACGAATGATCCCCGAGAAGATACTATGAACAAGTTTCCCGAGAGAAAACAAGTACAATAAATTACGTTTGCGAACAAAATTCACCTGTAAATAATATCACATAGTGACGACGATGTCTAATACAACTGTTGATTAATTCTTTTCATGGAGAAAGAAATTGGAGCGCAAAGAGAAAGAAAAGCATTAAAAAAACGATATATACATTTGAACGATATCGTTGTCGATCGATATTGATTCATCGTTGCTGCCTCTTTCTTCTTTTTCAGACTGAATTTGAAAACAAGTAAGCACTGCTTATTTCGATAATGCTAAATTATTAAAATTTAGATACATTTATGCTAATACGCGTGCGCGTTGATTTATAGATAAACATTAAAAATATTTTGTGTTTTGTGCTTTAAAGTTTATTAAAATTAAAGTATGTACACACACAACTGTGCACAGAATAACATTTCCACGACGATTACTCTATAATACTTCTGTAATATTTTAATCTTTGTAAAAAAACAAAAACAAAAAAAAAACAAAAAAAAACAGTAGAAAAATAAATTGCTGCTTTAAGACACATTTGACAAATACAACAAATTTAATAAAAAAGAAGATAAATTCAAATGTATGGTCTGATATTAATCTAATAAAAAGATTACTTAGAACGAACGAAAAATTTATTATAATAAAATTTATTTGAAAGCTTAATATTTATCTGATATTAACAAAGAAGGAATTTAAGGATGTGATATCAAATATTACTATACGTATATTAATTACAACATTTATTAAATACATTTATTATATATAAAGTTTCAAAATAAATTATTTTGTGCTTGCAAAAGTGTAATACAGAATTAACGTTTAAGAAATAATTACATTAATTATAAATGACACACGCACGCACACGCACACACACACACACACACACACACACACACACACACACACACACACACACACACACACACACACACACACACACACACACACAAAGAGATTAGAAAAAATTACACGTTCTTAAGCATATCCGGGAATTTTTAAAGTAAGGCCAGAGTATTATCGATATAAGCGGTAATTACTCGCCTTCAAGGAGCTGTACCAAATATCAAAGGTCCACAAAATTCGGCAAACGAAACGAACTTCGATGGAGGGCGGACCCGTATAGATCCTCTCCTGCAGTATGTATAATAATAGAGGTGTGTAGCAGGACGCATTGCCTATGCATTACGAAACGTTGTTTGTAATATCTGTACATATAAAAATCTTCAAGTAAAGTATCTTATTTTCGTACAAACTATATAGCGGTGACATTTACGAAGAATACTTAAGATTTTGTTGTAATATTAAGTATTTATTCAGGATTTATATGTTGTCCCAATATAGTTTGCTTCACATACACACACTCACTCGTCCTTGGTGTATGAATATGATAAAAAAAAAACAAAAAAAAACAAAAAAAACAAAGGTATCATTTTTATACAAACTTATAGAGGTAAACGGTAAAAAGGGACCTCTTGTTAACATGAAAGATGGGAGAAATTCACAGCGCGATGTGACATACCTACTCGAGAAGAGTGCGATCTTATATATTTCAATTTGTCGTAATTGAAATAATCATTGAAAATAATTAAATTTTCCATTTGTAAATCCTTAAAATTTTCGTAGCTTTATGTATGTAAATTCCAAGAATATACGAGTCACATACATTACTCATACATACACAATTCACATTTAAAAAAAAAAGTAGTATTTAAACAGTAGTATTATTTAAACATGTATGTTTAATATGTTAAATGTAGAAAATAAAGTGGAATATTTTAAAAATTATTTATAGGAAATATAACACACGTACACATAATAATTAAAAAAATAATTAAAAGATTTGTGTATTAGCTATTATTTTTTACAGAAACCTTTTACGAATGGATTCAATTTTGAGATCGCACTCTTCGCTTTCGTTTTCGTTTCCTTCGCCAGTATAACAGCTGTTGCTATACTAGGAAAGAAATCTGACGAATTTGTCGGACAATATATATGAGCACAAGAGAAATATCTTTTTCTTTTTCCATATTTATAGAAATTCAAACTTATGACTCAAATGTGCGACATGACTGGATTCAAAACAGCTATAATTTCGAAAATTATAAAGGAGCTGTATATAAAAATTTCTTTTCGCTGCGGTGATTAATTCTTGTTATATATTTATAATTAACAAGATAGGATGAAAGAATGAAAAAAAAAAGCGAGACAGCGTCGCATTCTTGTTACGGGATGGGATGCGAGCGCAAACTGATCCAATATCGTACCTCTCCCCCCATTATCCAACTAAATCAAACTTGAACACCACTTAGATATATTTGGTACCTGTTTATCAATATCGAATATAGCAGGAATAATCGCGTTTTATCTTATCTTATCGTTAGCTCGCTAGTTGAGCGCACGCATCTCTTCGACCGGAAAAATGGAGTTGGAAACGGAGACTACGACGATTCGACCAAATAAACGCCTCTTTGTTCTTTTCGCGAATTTATTTTATATTTCTTCCTGTAGTGAACGCTTTGGAAAATTTGCTAATGGCAATTAAGACAGAATACATAGAGAAGAAAATGGATGGATACTAATACACATTGAAATACGATTTAAATAATGATACGAGTCTCTTTTTCTTTTTTTTTTTTCACAAAAAAAATGAGATTTAAAATATTGAAGAAAATGTTTATTGCATATGAGATTCTACATAAATATCTTACGAATATTTTTATTTTCGGAGAAAGAGACAGATTCGTTATTAAATTATAGAAGAAAAGTATTAAACACCAAATTGTATTAGAATCTATTTAGTTATCTCTCTCATTTCTACATTAATTTCAAATTCTTTCAATGAAATTAGAAAAATTATAATTTTCGATTTTGCGTACAACTATCAAATTTTCCTAACATAAGTTTTATCAATTGCGAACTCCGCGATTTTTTTTTCCATGGAAAGAACATTATTCCTTTGTGTTTCGACAGAGACGTTCTATCCGAACATTGATAACGCGATGCATTTATATTCGATCACCAGAGACTACGAGGCGTAAATTTTTACAGCGCGCTGTGCGAATTTGATAACTATATTAACGAACAGAATCTAGAAAGTACATTCTTTCATACCCTTGATTTACGATTACACCCGCGCTTTACCGAGGTCCAGACGTACACTCGTCTATATCACATCAATAAAACTGGCAGTAAAAAATGTATGAATTCATTCGTCTAGATTTAAGGATACGCGTAGATGTTTGAAGCGCACGTGGAAATTTCGCTGCAGACAATAGCTTTTTTCACGCTTTTATCTCTCATTTTTTTAGACAATTGTCAAGATTATGTTCTACAAATAAAGAGTGCAATGATATAAAATTATATATTTCTGCAAGTGCCAGAATTCGTTAAATTTTTTCACGATGTGATTATTTTCTGAAGAAAGTTCATTTGCACATGCAGATATGTTTAGCAAATTTGATCACGTGCGTTTCTGTCATTTAAATTAGTAAAATTCTCGGTTATTAAACGGTTGTGTTTCTCGGATTTCTTTCAAAAAGAAATAATTTGCTTCGTGTTTGATGCAAATTTGAAATACCGCAAAACTACCGATTTTTATGAACGATGACTATCGAATTCGAGAAAGAAGCAAGACGCGAACGAATCGATATAATAATTGTCATTGTTATTCTAAGCAATGTGCGTAAATCTGGCATAAAATCATTATTTGTTATAAAGTTTTCTCGATTCTTGAGAATTGGAAGCTTGATTTGATTTTGTTCTCGGTTTTTATAACCATTTGCAATTTATTTCTTTAATTTTCTTTCGTTAAAAGTTACAAAATTGAAAAAAAAGTGTCGCTTATCTTGGAATCTTTCGGAGTAAACAATAAAACCCGAAATTTTCTGCTTTAATAAAGTCTCTAAAAATAATAATTATAATTTATTCGTTTTGTAACTTATCGATCTTTATAAGGAGATTCTCTTATTGCCGTTATTTCGTAATTATTATTATTATTTATCAATTCAAAAAATTAGTTTTTGTCGCGACAGACTTGATCGCGAGGGAACTAGATTCTCTTCTTGCAAAATGCGCATTATATAAAACAATTTGCACACATAAACTATAAAATCTCGTTTTCAAATTTGTACCGTTCCCGAAGCGTGCAATGTTAGAATTTAAGCGAGGATTGTTTCTTGTACAATTTTCTTTGCGAAAATTTACCGGAAGAAATAATTTATTAATCAGATTCTCATTAAATTATGTTTATCTTTAAGAAATATGCATACACGGGCGAGTCTTGTGAGAGAAAAAGCAGAGGATTATCCGATTTTCTTCAGTTATTTTTCAATTTAGTAAGAACTTATGTTTAAAAACATAGAAAAAAGTCTGCAAAAATATTTACAAATTTTGACGATTTGACAAGAAAAATTAAATTATTCGTGAAAGAAAAAGAAAACTGGACAAGAGATTAGTTTACTCGGCGATTATATGAAGACGATTTTTAAACATGGTATCGTATCCGTCATGATATTGATTATAAGAATACTAGTGGTTCTTTTATATGTTTTTCTACCGCGCGTTTATATACGAAAGCGTATTCTTTATGGAAAATGTAAAAAAGCCAAAACATTTAAAATGGGAGCTGTATGATTTTGTGCGATCTCGGTAGTAGGAAAGTTTCTTCCGAAGTCAGCCTCCTCAGTATTGTCACGGAAAATTCGAGAAAGTCTCTTTTCTAAAAATCTAAACCTTAACGATATAACTATGATTATGAATATATACATAGTACTATATACATATGCAATTATATCTGTAAATAATTTACGAATGTAAAGATTCTAATAAAATTTATCAATAACTTATGCGTTTTCCCTCTCACGAGAAAAATTTTCCTGCGCGCCGAGAGCTTTTTTTTCTTCAACGTTATCGCTAAATTTATTAATTATCATTTTAACCTTATCTCTAAATACAATCGCGGAAGAATTTAAACATTTTCTTTCAGATTCTTATTTTATCAGCGTATGTATACACAATTCGTGACAATCTTTCATTTTTTGTAAGATATTATTTCGTTTGTTAAAAAAGTATTATACAGATTTGTTAAATGAAAATTATTTTCTGTAACAATCTTAATCGATGTTTGGATTTTCGAAGAGTCGTAATTTTTATCCAACAATAAGAAGAAAAGACACGCGTTATTGCGAAACAAATATCGGGAAGAATCACTATTATTCACAAAGATGATAAAGTTATCATTAATGAAGCAAGGAACGTTAGAAAGTAGCGTATAAAATCGAGCGTAATTACGCGCGAATTTTTGCATCGACTGAGCAAATTAATTAGTTAGAATGATACGTTATTGAAAATGAAAAGATGACAACGCTGTACAAATGTTCACACATGTACATATTTATCGTTTAGATTTCGGGCAAGTTAGTGATAAAGAAATTACAGCAACCGTTATATAATTAATCGAATGACATGTGTATGCCGAATGAGAATATAATTGAAAGATAGTGTGCGTTAAATATGATTATTATTTGTTATAATAAACAAACTCTTCTAGGCGGTGCGCATTATAAATTCTAAATAATTATATTTCTACGTATATATATACATATATATATATATATATAAATAAATAAAAAAGTATACATATACATATACAAATATATGTATCGTCTAAACGAAGAGAAGAGTGCGTTTTAAGGTCTTGGCGCGTATTCTCAGAAAAAACGAAATTGCCATCATATCGTGTCGCGTAGGATTAACCCGTGATATGTAAACAAATATAGTAATTAGTGATAGTAAAATAATTGATAAAAAGAGCAAGTTAAAAATATAGCGGGCGAACCGTCGAACAGGCGCGATATGAGACACACTTGTGTATTATAGCATTATACATATTATATATATATATATATATATATATATTATCACCTATGTTTTTGTATTTGGTAATCTAAAACGAAGAAATATCGAATTAACGAACAGAAGATTAATAGAAAGTATATTATATATATTTGAGTAAATGCTCCGAGGGTTGGAGTTATCCGAGACGACGTTGATGAAGATAGTCCCTTTTCCTTTCTCTTTTTTTTATCCTTTTTCTGCTCTTGAAAATAAAAAATAACGAGATTTATATATAGAGCGGTTTATAATATAATATAATTGTAAAGTCGAGAATACACATACAACGGGGGACCCTGGATAAAGTCAACACTCGTTTGCTCATAATTTATTATGTACATCGTCTGAAAGAAACAGAAAGATACGTTCGTAAAGAAAAATAAACATAAGTATATACCAATGTTTTTTTTCGATTTGTATTTCCTTCTTCTTTCAAGGTGTAATTGTTACTTTTGGATTAAAAGAAGAATATTATGAATTTCTAGAAAATGCCATGGCATCCTTGATCTCCGTCGATTCTTTGTTTCTCCATTGAACATATCTAAAATGTAAGGACACATAATTACACATATAATTTAGATACATAAGAATAAATATTTTTTTCTCCTACGAAACGTACAAACGAGGAACGTCCTTAATGTATTGCAATTTTCTCGGCTCATTCGTGTTAAGATCTTGCGTTCTGTGTCGTTCTCTCCACACTTTAGTCGAATTTAACAGAGTCGAGTAATCTCGCTTTTTCATTAATTGTGATCTTGTATCTTTCGCCATTCTGCTTTTAGCCGACTTTTGTACTCTCGCTATCAAACTTTTCTTCTTGCTTACGTACTCTTCATCTTGTTTCCTGTTAGTTTCGAAGTTATTCGTTAAATTTATATTAACAACATTCTATAAGCTAAATTTTTTATTAGAATTAAGATTGAAGTATTAATTTTTTTCGAATATTAGAATTTTTTCGTTAATATCTTAAATAAGTTGTAGATAAACATGAGTTGAAACAATTGTAATCCCTTTTATTATTTAGCTTTATTTAGCATGTTATTAGCTTCAAATCCTTCGTTTAACTTTGAAAACAATTGATATTACCTAAAAGCTTTAACCAACATCGAATTATATTTTGGTCCCGTTCTCGAATTGTCTCTCGAAGTTTTAGAAGAAATTTCGATTATCGATTTTCTCTCGCGATACTCCTTTAAAGCTTCTTGAATGCTCTTCCATCTTTCTCTCTTACGTTTTTCTAACGTAACGAGTTTCGATTCCATCAGAATCTTCGATTGCTTCTCGTCGATCGAACGTTTATTCTCTCTGTCAATTTTCCATCGCTTTATTAATTCCTTCTTTCGATCCGCGTTATTGGCATCAACGAAATCGCAAGTCTTCGTTATTGTTCTCTCACATTTATCAGTCATGCGTGTTGGAAGTTTTTCTGTGACATTGGAAGTTGTTTTTTCTTGCGAAGTGTCTTCCACGGTTTCGATCTCTATTTCACTGTTGCAGTTTTTCATCCTCTCCATTTCTTTATGTTTGCGCCATTCTTTAATGCTTGATCGTTGTTTCTCACGTAAGTTTAGATAAACCTTGTACCAAGCCTCGTGATTCACTATGATCTCCGCAGTTAAATCCGGACATTTGATTTGAAGAGCGGCCACCAAAGCCGCGATGCTGCTACATTTTTTTCGCATTTTCAAGAACAGCAAGTGATCCTCGTCGCTCCAATTATCGGTATAGCCTGCAAAGTACGTGCTTTTTGTGTCACATTACGTATACAAGTATGCACAATTTGATAATAAATAACTCACGGTGATAAAAAGGTCTCACACAAGTCTTGCATACGAGAAATACAATTTAGCAACAAGAGATATTTTATATTACTCTTTCATTCGATTAATGAATTTTTAATTAAGTAATAGAACCATTTAACACATACACTTAAACATCTTACATGTTACAAAATAACGTCATGAATTATATTTCGCAACATACTTTGATTACTTATACGAAGGTGAATGCAAATGTATCGAGTACCTGTTTTAGTAATTAACGCATAAAAGTCTTGGATCCCCTTATAATCGTTGCACTTTTTATTTTCTTTATTAGAGAATGTGACAGATGTCGGTTTGCTATCAGTTGCACTCTCGTACTTATTTAAATTCGATTCAAATTCGTGTAATTCAGACTCGAGAGTTATTTGCTCCTGCGACAAAGTCCGCGATTGGCAAGACTCTTTGAAGTCTCGAATTTTTTGCGACAATTTCACGAGCCGTTGTTTGTATGCATTTATATCTAAATAAACGTTTATTCGCATTGTAAATATTGAACAATGCTTTCTTGTTTTAATTTTAAGATACACGTAATTGATAATGATAATTAAATTAATATTTTAAATAAATTTTAAACATAGAAATCGTGCAGCATAATTAATTAAGAATAATGTGAAAAAATTTTATATCGCAAGAGATTCACACACAGAAGAGAGGACGAATATGCGAGAATAATTCTGTCAAATGCGAGAATAACACTATCAATTGAAAATAAAATAATTTAAAAGTTTACCCAATTTCTGGATCTTTTCGAGACAATCCGTAGCAGATTTTGCCGTTCCAAGTTCTTCGGTAATTACCTCCAAACGACTTCTCATGCTGCCCAGAAAAATTTGTCTTCAAAAAAATATTTGAATTAAATCGATACAAAAAAATATCGCGTGAGCCAACTTGATACGCATAACGCGCAATCTAAGATCGACTAATTCGTTTTTCCTCTGCTTACCTGTTTTTCGAGATGTCATTCATTTTATGCAAAACGGGTCGTAGAACTTCTGGTTCCAGTTTCATGTTCTCCAGCAAGTTAGCGAGATTCTTCTCCATCAAATACTCTTGCTGCTTTAACTTCAATAGAGACTTTTTGTACGTATTTTCAGTAATATGCACTTTTTCACGTGACGGGATTCGTCTTTCCTTCTTGTCTTCCTTGCGGATAATTTCACTCATTATTATACCCAATTGCGATATTAATTATTGCGCAAAGTGTAATTTTTTTGTTATAATGAAATAATTTAATTTAAAAATCCAAGATTTTTTTTTTATAGACGCGTCGTGTGTTTTTGCCAGGAAACAATATTCGTTGGATTTTGTGTCCTGAGTTCTGACAAAGTTTCACATGTGGGTTTCCATAGTAATTCGTCACATAACTGTTTCCCTTCTTATGCAATCGCACCTGCTGATTGAAATTGCATAGGAAACTGTTAACGGATTGTGCAAAAAAGCAAAAATAATTCTTTCAAGTATAAATATTTTATTTATATAAAAAGTATTTGTTACAAAAATATACAATTTTATATGTTATATTCAAAGTACATCCTTTTTCGTAATACGCACTTTATAAAAGAATTAAAATTAATCTCAAAAATATATGTTTTATATGTCAAAAATTTTTATTTATTAACTTTTGCAAATAATATTTATCATTATCATTATTTTACTTCAAATTGAAATTATGTTTATAAATCATTTAGTATAATTTCAATGAAAATGTATTGCAATTATTTTTGCATACTATTATTTCAACAGTTATCTTGCATATAATGATTCTCTCGAAATAATATATCTAATATATATAAAAAATATAAAAAATAAATATATAAATATATATATATCCATAAAAAGATAAATATATAAAAATATATCCATTATTATCTAACGTCGATTAGATCGATACCTATAAATACAAGTTTATCAACGGTTGCACAAAGATGAAAATTTTCGACAATCATATATATATATATTATGACTATAATAATACAATACAAAAATAGATATATTTCAGACATAAAAGATGCATTTATTTGTTACAAAAAATGTCTCGTTTGTTATAAATAATAAAAAACTGTAATACGGGAAGAGAAATAATATACATCTCCGCGTTTTCGATAAATTAGGGGATAACTAATTATTGAATGATATTTCGTAAATCAAATATAAATTATTACACAAATAATTTTATAGTAGATAAAAAAATCTCGTCGAGAAAAAAGTATTTTCTGTTTTCTGATATATACTCTGACCACACTCTGACAGTGTTTATGTTTACAGTCGTCACGTGTCTCCTCGATACTCCGATCTGTAGCGACCCCTCGCGGTGTCGCCGCGAATCAATTCGATTCCTCCCCTCTCCTTTCCGCCCGCGGCTCTTCGACCGTTCGCTGTGCGGCGCATTTATACGGGCGGCCTGTCTCTAGGCGCCTCAGTCTACGATCGAGACGCGACAGCGTGAGTATGGGGTGCGCGCGCAATATCCCGCGAGACGTATCGTACGGCATTGCGCTTTGAATCGTTTGACGACGAGCAACGACGCGACGATTCCGCTTTTCGACAGGAGATAAGAAGGACAAATACACACCTCGGGTTTCCGTCTGCCTGCAAAATCGCGCCTCGTCGCAACACGATCACTTGAACAGCGCAGTTCGCGGCGCGAGCGCGCCTGATACGCGTATGTCGCCGGGAAATCCGACCGGCTCCGAGCATTCCATTTTCCGCTCGATGAGTGAAAGATTCGCCGCGCTATCGTGAAACGAGATCGGGATCCTCGCGGGATTCTCCGCGATTGCGGTGATCCAGTATTGGTGACTCGGGAAGAAGGATCTCCTTTGAATTCGCGAAGCAAACGTAAGTACCAAGGCTTATGTTGTATATATATATACACTGGGACGGTTAGATACGTGAAATTGGCTGCGTTTCTGCGACGTTTATTTCGAACGTGATCGAAGATAGATATTATAAATAAATGATTGATTCGTTTCGCGGATCAAAGGAAATCGACGTATGACATTTCGAATGACATTGAAGGCAAACTATCGTTTTGAATTAATTAGCAGGTGCATTTGTGATTGGCGTACTTTGAACTGTTTTTCTTTAGCGCAATGAGAGAAAGATCATTTTACAAAGGAATATATCTTAAACAGATAACGATTGCAGCAGGGAAAGAGAGAGAGAGAGAGAGAGAGAGAGAGAGAGAGAGAGAATGATAATATTAAATATTAACAATACAAGAAAATTATCATGAAACTTTGTGATTTATAAATTTTTACTTTAAAAAGGAATTTAAATTTTTCTGAATATTATTGAAGAAAATTTTCCCTTGATCTTGAAATATTTGAATATTTATTAAGCAGATTTGTAACTCATGTAATATACAAATTTTGACATTTTTGGATTCTTGAATTGTGTTTCTTTGAATAAAATTATCTCTTTGCAAAAAATATCCATTATAAGTATCACCTGAGTTAACTGGAATTTTCTATTAGAGAATCTAGAATTTTTTTTTAACAAATTTTTTGCGACGCCGTCTTTATAATTAGAAAGTTATGTCATTTAAATTAGAAACGAAGCCATATCTAAGCTATCGTTAATGTAAAGAAACTCGAATAACTATATTATATCTGTCGCATAGATGATGCAGCGACATTGATAAAGAATGAAATGGATATTCCAGACGATAATCGAGCGAACAAAATAATTTCAAATAATGAAAAACAAAATGAATTTCCTGAAAAGTTATTGAATATAAAATTATCGCAAGATCAAGTACATTAATATTATCAATATTACTGCGCATATGTGTATCATATTAGAATATTATGTTTAAATAATAGTACATTTTGATATTATGCAGAGTATAGTGCACGCTAATCTCGTTGTAGAGAGTCCTAATGTACGAGAATTAATTAAAGGATTATTTTATATAATTTTGTACCATTATATACCTTCCTATTCTGGCTATTCTTCCTATTCTTTAATCATTCGTCAGAGTAGTGTTTTTAGAGAAAGTTTCATTGTTCGATCATAAGGAAGTTCTGCTTCGTAATCATTTAATCACATTAATTACGAGTGATCGCTGTTACGATAATATAACTAATTATTCGCAAAAAATGATACGTTATGATTAACATTAATTAATCAATATTTATGTTATACCATTTCCATACAGTGTATCTTTTACATTTTTTAAATTTAATCTCTCATTATAATCATTTTTAAGCATATAGAAAACTGCATTGTTCTAGCAATTGCAAGAAAATATTACACCATAATAATTAATTAGAAGTCATTAGAACGATTAAATCATACATTGCGTGACTTTCTTTATACGTTAAATAATCTCACATTGTGTTTATTACAGAAGTGAAGTAGAGCGAATAATTTACAACGGTCATGACTTTCTCAAAAAGATAATGATACATTTTCGAGGAGACTGACGAGAAAATCAATTCTATTATCAATTACATCTCATATATTAATCTTTATATATATATATATATATATATATATATATATATATATATATATTTCGATTATATATTATTATATGTAAATATATTAAATTGCGAATATATCGGAAGGGGAAGCAGAAAATAAAGATTGAAAATTTGAAGAATCTTCAATTTAAAAGGACGATACGCGAATTAGTTTGCGCAATTGACGAGTAATATTCGCCCACGAGATGATTCGCGCACGCGTAATATAGCGCGATAATTTCGCGGCGATTGAATCGCCGACGCAATTACTCGCCGGAGGCGCGAGTACCCTTAGAGCGAAGATGATCGAGATAAATGGATGGAGACAAAGTGTTTTGTCGCGTGAGATAGTCAGTCCCGCGAATTGCACACTGCGCAACAAGATACATCATTCACTCTCTCTCTCTCTCTCTCTCTTTTTTACTTTTCTGATAATAAGTAGTAAAAGTTTCCTCTGATATTTATCGATTTTGCATACGTAAAAGATTGTACTTTGTGTATATCTTAAGAGCATTTTTTTATGGGACATGTACTGTGTAAGAAAAAATTTGTATAACATTTGAGAGCAATCTTAACGAAGAATAATGTTGATCTGGTTTTAACTAGACATTTCTTACACCGATGATTGAAAAAAAAAATTATAAGTATAGTTCTCTTTTCTTTTCTTTTTTTTTTTCATTTGACACTTTTATAAAAATTTCTACATTTTTACTATTATATTATTTTTATAATAATCGATATTTTTATGATAATATATATTTTTATAATAGTATATAATATTTTTATAATAATATATAATATTATTATTATATTATTATCATTATTATATATAATATTCTTATAATAATCGATATTTTATGTTAATAAATTGTTGTATCAATTATTCTCGCATTACTATTAGGTGTACAACTTTGCTTCCGCCGTTTTCCTATAGATGGCTTTAGCGGTAAGTAGTGGTCGAAATAAATAGATCATAGACGTCATGCGATAAACTTGGGCATCTGTCAACATAACCCCATAGAAACATTAGTCGATTTGTGTCTGCGTCATAAAGTTATTCTCGATTAAAAATGTCAGTTTACGAGCCAAATTCTCGTCATTTGCGGGAGGTTTTAATTTTCTGCTTTAATATGAAGAAATCTGCGGCTGAGACTCATCGAATGCTCTCAAATACTTATAGTGAAGCCGCTATTAGTGAAAGAACGTGTCGTGAGTGGTTTCAACGCTTCGATAACGATGATTTTCACGCCGAAGACCGGCATAGCGGTGGAAGAGAGAAGGTTTTCGAAGATGCAGAATTGGAGGCATTACTTAACGAAGACTCGAGTCAAAGTCAAAAAGTGGGAGAAAGTAGTGGCCAGCGATGGACAATACTTTGAATCATAAATGTATAACCAGTTTTTTACAATAAAGCCTCGAATTTCGAAAAAAAAACGGCGGAAGCAAAGTTGTACACCTTATAATATATAATATTATTATTATATTATTATCATTATTATATATAATATTCTTATAATAATCGATATTTTATGTTAATAAATTGTTGTATCAATTATTCTCGCATTACTAATATAAATATGATAAATGACTTTATCGCGCAAGCACGTCGCACAGTATTAAAATCACACAATCGACAAACAGTATTCGCGTTACTATATTACTCGCTATTCTATTGCTCGATTATAGATGAACTCTATTGCGCCAACACAATTGTGTTTACGCGAGGATCTGCTGCGTGCTGTGCGAGCATCGAGACTTTAGAATAGCGTGCTGCTTGTTACGGCTGCTCTCCGGTTAAAAGTGAATGGGGAACCCGCTCATTCATAAGATTTTCTTCCGAGAGGGGCAGCAAAGAGCCGCGTGCGCTCGTTAACTTGCCTCAGCGCAGCTCGGAGCGAATGCACTTTACGCAGCGACTTGGATACGCAACTTATCACTTTCAACCGCTAAAGCGAGGTATTTCTCGATCGAAGGATGCGAAGCTCGCGAAAAAAGGGATTTGCGAATAAATATTTCACGAGCGATCTCTCATTGCGCTTGACTTTGCACAGAGCAAACAAATTCAATGAACGCTGAAAGGAATATGTAACGATTTTATCTTGGTAATAACAAGTTTTAATACCCGTATTCATAGTCCTTCCTTATTTTAAGGACGGAGGAAGCCTCTATGAAGGATTCCTTGAATCTGCAAGGCTACCTTGTTTCATAGATGGACCTCGAGTCTCCCTTTCAGAAGGAAGGAATATTTTAGGGATTTTTAGCGACCGACTGGAGGTAGCACCGTTTTATGCTGCCTACAACTAATTTCATATAATACATATGAAAACTTTTTCGTATCTTCAAAAAATTCCACGGGATTTTCCCAATCGCGAATGTATCTTTTCGGAATCCGCCACAGAATCCGATTCTCTGGATTTTCGTCTTCAAATCCATCGTCAGAATCATTTAAAAATTCATTGTCCATTATCCCTTTTTCCTTTATATACTTTCAGTTTGAGAGCGCGACAACAAATAATCACAAAACCACAAATGTAACGAAACTAACTTTTGGAGGTTATATTTGGTTATATTCTGCGTATCGTCTGCTAAAAAGGTCGCATCACTCCTCAAGGAAGCTCGTGACCTTCCTTGAGATAAGGGAGCCAATAAGATTCCTTGTTTGGTCAAGGAAAGTTTATGAAACGTGGAACGAGGAACAAGGAATCCTTATTCCTCAAGGACGGACTATGAATACGGGTATAAGAGACGTTTACGAAATTATTATTATTTAATTGTTTAACAATTGCAGACATTTTTCATCAACGATTTTTCGTCTACGTTTAACAGAGATTAGAGAGATAATACCCAATTTATTATACAATGTTTTGGAATAATTATATATTTGTGATATATTCTAAACAAAAATTAAATGTTACATCATAAAACATATAATGCAGGATTAATTAATATAAATATATAAAAACAACAAAATAATGAATACTACATAAAAACAGCAGAATTTAACAACCGATTGATATATTTAGAAACTGATTAACAGATTGATTAACTCGGGAACCGGCTTTATCTCGTCAATGCGTATATGCACGAGAATGCACGACTCATAAATTCGCGATAATGATTGTCATGTTAAATGCAACAAATCAGTGCTGGAAATAGAGAGAGAGAGAGAGAGAGAGAGAGAGAGAGAGAAAGATTTATCTCGCGAAGGAACACGCGGTCCTTATGCGATTTGTTAAAGGTTTAATATCGTTAACACGGCGATAATGCGATCGAAAACATTTCTCTCGTTAAATCTCGGTCCCTCGTTCGTTCTCGACGCCGATCAGGAATGATTACAGCATTGCAAACGTCGCCGGATTAATGAACGGCTGTCATCGCATCGGCGGAAAATCAGTTGTACGTATCGCGAGCTATATGCGCTGTCGAGATGCGTTCGCCGAGAGATGCGTACGCGCATTGGAGATTAAGTTGGATTTCAGCGCATGCACATACATTCTGATATTCCGATGACAGCATGATCCCTTAGAGCAATCAACAAGCATGTGATTTTTGCGAAGGGGAATTAACCGTGCCGCTAGTTTTCTCAGATATACCATATACGCGAATCGCCTCGGGAGGAGAAATTATAATGTCAGAAGCGTATGGTTTTTAGACTGATTTCGAACTAAATTTTCAAAGTTTCTCTCATTTACCAATCTCGTTTGATCGTGATGAAATTTGTAGAGTTGACGTTCCTTTATCGATCTTTATCTTTGTACGCAGTATCTTTTTTTTCACGAGTTTTTCTTCATATTCGGCTTCAAGTACGTAGCTCGCACGTAATATGGAAATTGTGGAAATTGCGCTCTCCGCGAAAAAAGTAGAAAAAGGAATAGAGACGAAAGACGTATGGAAAGAAAGATGAGAGAGAGAGAGAGAGAGAGAGAGAGAGAGGAGAGGGCAATAAGTCCGACCGAGGCGGTAGGTGATCAATCTCACGCGCTCGAAGGGAAGTTTACGGGTCGGCGCGTAATGATAAACGACTTCGAAGTCGGTGTGTTCCGGACATTATCGGACCGCGCGAGATATCGCGTTTCTCGTTGCAAACATCGTGGTCCATGGGCGACCATGCGCGAAACGGATTTGCATTCGCGCTCGGCTATACACGTGGGCGTAGTCGGACCCGTCGTCGTCGTCGTCGTCGTCGTCGTCGTCGGGAACAGGTTCATTCCGTTGGCGCGCGAAATGAATGAAATCGTTAAACGTTATGACACGCCGACGTTCTGCGCTCTGGATCGTTTTATCGGACTATCTGCGCGCGCGCCCGAGCGCAATTATGCGTCTCGTAACAACCCGATGCGTGTGCGCGCGCGCGCGCGAGAGGGACAGGCGCCGGCTTACGCATCCGGTTTATTCGCGGATATATATATATATATATAGAGTGTCCATTCGGGATAATTGTCATATTGTCCGTTAAATGAGGAAAATCGCGATATATCTTTCGAGATATTAAAACTAAAAAGTTATTTTTCGACAATTTTTTCCGATGTATAATTATGAATAATTTTTTCTATAATAATTTATAAAATTTACCGAGTCTTAAGAAATTATCAGGAAATAATTAATTTTTAGAGATATCTTTCATTACGAAAATCTAAATATAATATATTCGTCCTGAAAAATACTTAACTTTTAGATGGAAAAATGTAAATGACGCCGAGCATACTAGTTGGTTGTGTTTATTTTGAAAATACATGCCATTATGAATCGATGTGTTGTGTATACATGATTATGTTTATATTTTTAAACATCGTGGACAAAGAAATGTTCTCTTTATTATACGCGTGAGTGAGTTCTTGATATCTCGAATTTCAATCTCTCTTTTACCTCGCGATATGTGATCATTATGCCTTCTCTTCGTTTCCGCTGAAAATTTCCTCTTGGTAAATGAAATAACACTTGGTAGAATGTTCGTTGTTACGATGCAATAAAAGCAGAGCGTTATAGTTGATATGATACGATAAATGTTTGAAGAGAAGATATTTTGCATGACGGGATGTTGCTCGCGCGCGCGCACGCGCGAAAGTCGTTGCGCGTTATTGCGAAAATTCTCTCTTGCATATTTTATGTACAGTAAACGAACAGGGAATTCGTAATATCCTTTTTGCACAAAAAAAAGAACATTTATAAAATACTTATTAATGCATTTACATTTAATTATTATTAAATTATTATTAATTATAAAAATAAATTTTTGCCAAGTCTGTCGAAACTAGGGTTGCACGAGATACCAAGACTAGTTTTGGTCTTGTCTCGATCTAGTCTTGAATTTCAAGACAAGATCAAAACAAGATTTTAAATTAATTATCAAGACAATACCAAAACAAATTATCAAGATTCTTGATCTTATCGAGAAGTCTTGGTTTTTAAAAAAAGTTATCTAATTGTTCCCGATCTCTGAACGGAGATTTTAATTAATATGGAAATAGTTGAAAAAGACAAAAAGTTTTATTTATTGTTAGTAAATAAAAATATTTATAAATTTAAAAACTTTAAAAAATTTTAATTTAAAGAGCCTGCGCATCATTATCATTACACACTTTAATGTGACATAAAAATAGCGCAAATTAATTACTTTATATTACTTAATTTATAAAGTTTAATTTCAATACTTACGTTTAAAATTATATCTATCGTTTTTTGTTTTTCTGACAATATTTTATTTTTCATTGCTTTTAATCCAAATAAATCTTCATATACTTTTTTACGATCTTTCTCCAAATGTTTTTTTTAATCCAGTAGCGTTACAATTTTTCATTTTTATTTCTTTTTTCATTTTCTCTGGTTTCATACTTAAAATAAGTTTTCTATGTGCATTGTTTAACTGCACTTACTTCCGAACTTTCATTATCACTTTCGGAAATGTTTGCATATTTAGCGGAAGAACTTGGTTTTCGTTTTTAGACTGCGTCTGCACAATCGAGACGTGAGCATACGCGGTAAAGAAGAAACGAAAATCGTGCTCGGCGCTTCGGATAACAGAAGAAATCAGATGTACTTACTATTTTCTGTTTTTTATCAAGCTGACAAATAATTTAGCGTTAAATAAAAACTGTTAATAAAAATCAAGGCAAGACAAGGCAAGACAAGATCTTTGATACAAAAATTCTCTCGAGACCAAGACAAGATTAAAATTTTCAAAACCAATATAATATTTTTGCGAATATTGTCTCGTGCAACCCTACATATTACCAGCTATATATAATTGCTTTTTAGATATGAAATTCATTTATGACGAATACTAATAAAATTCTATAAAATTCGTATCTTAAATCTTGTTACGATTCATTTTGAAATAGAATTTTATCGAAATTTATGAAAAATATATATATATATATATATATATAAAATGACTATAGAATGATAATAGAGAGATTATACATATTGTACAATACGATTTCGGATTGTGTTATGAAAAATAATATTAAGGGATAGAAATTCATGATATTTAATGAAAATAATAATTTTTCAGATTAATATCATAAAATATTTAACTTTAAGTTTCTGCAAAAGTATAGAATCGCGTTCCCGACACTGCGCAGTTTTTCTTGACGCTTGCCAATGAATGCCAATGATGCACCGTTATGTCACGTGTAGCGCGCCTTTGAAGTACGCTCACGTAGGTAAATTTACGAATGCGCTTTTTTCATAGGGAACGAAGCGTGCGCACGATATCTACAGAGCAATCAACTCTTAATATTCCGTCCCTTTCGTGTCGCTCGATAGAATAATAAAGAGTAGCCAGGCTCATGGAACCCTTTCTCGGGATATCAGAGCGCGAATAATAAAGTCGCGCGTTCGAAGGAAAATACAAACTCGGGTATCGTGCGGGGATTTTCAAGAAACTCATTGTCAGTCGCAATAAGTTACACAAAGTAAATTAAATCTTTCGAAACATCTTCCCGCACCGATATCGTAACAACGCGGTAACAGATACGGTAGGACGGATGAATGGGATTAAAGATAAGCGTTGAATCGGATTAAATGAAAAAAAAAAAAAATAATAATAATAGTTAGTCTTTACGAGAGTCTCGGCGACATATATTATTATCTTTATGAATCGTCCTAACTTACAGACACGCACGCACACACGTGCACAATTTTCTGATCCCCACGACTTACTTAACCAACTCTTCTGATCGCCAGGAAGCAGTTACTCTTACGTCCTATTACTATAATTTCTCCGGGGCGCGCGCGAGTCTACTTTAATCCGATTCATCCTCCCCCCAGTCTCATTCATCGCCGGTTACGATAAATGTTATGCGCGTCGTCATCACCAAGTTATGCAAACATGGATAATGTGTAATATAATATTCACATATATAAACGATAATGTTTTAAAAATCTGCATGTTCCTATTATACAAAACATCTCTTCATATATGTATTTATATCAAGATTCTATTTTTAACTCTTTACGAATAATTATGAACACAATTTCCAATGTCCCTCTCTTTTTACATTACTTTACCTCCTCGTAATCTTATCACATCTTTTATAATTTTGTGATTTATAAATACACCGGTATATATAATACATATGAGAGGCAATACGTGAGTGTTGCTCGGCCTGCCGCTGGCCACAATTTAATCGCGCACGTTAAAGTAATGTTACGTTATGCACGATCAATGCGACGACAAGATTCTTGCATCGGACCAAAGATAGCACCGATACATTATTATTAAAGGAAAACAAGATCGCGATAAATTAAAAGTCTCGCTGCGTCGTAATTATGGCGATAGTCGATGTGATAATTTCGCGAAAGGTAAATATAGAAAACAAATCCGCTCGGGACGTACGTATAATGCTCGTTTCATACAAGCGCAATGAGGCGCGCCACGCGATTAATGATCATTTGCTCTTTTACAGCCCATTAAATATCAACTATGTCTTTTTTTTCGTCGCATGAGTCGTCCCACGAAATGATTCCGCATAATTAATCACGATAAGATGTATCGCAATTTCACTTTCGATAAATCTATCTAATAGCAGGAGTATCTATAACAATAATGCAAAAAGTATTATAAACAATAAAAAGATTGCAAACTCCTCATCAAAAGCATACGATTCGCATGAAGATTTTTCAAGAAAAATTTGTTAGTTTCGACTAGGGTTGCACGAGACAAGACAATATTCGCAAAAATATTGTATACTTGAAAATTTTAATCTTGTCTTGATCTCGAGAGGATTTTTGTATCAAAGATCTTGTCTTGTCTTGTCTTGCCTTGATTTTTATTAACAGTGTTTATTTAACGCTAAATTATTTGTCAGCTTGATAAAAAACAGAAAATAGTAAGTACATCTGATTTCTTCTGTTATCCGAAGCACCGAGCACGATTTTCGTTTCTTCTTTACCGCGTATGCTCACGTCTCGATTGTGCAGACGCAGTCTAAAAACGAAAACCAAGTTCTTCCGCGAAACATGCAAACATTTCCGAAAGTTATAATGAAAGTTCGGAAGTAAATGCAGTTAAACAATGCACATAGAAAACTTATTTTAAGTATGAAACCAGAGAAAATGAAAAAAGAAATAAAAATGAAAAATTGTAACGCTACTGGATTAAAAAAAACATTTGGAGAAAGATCGTAAAAAAGTATATGAAGATTTATTTGGATTAAAAGCAATGAAAAATAAAATATTGTCAGAAAAACAAAAAACGATAGATATAATTTTAAACGTAAGTATTGAAATTAAACTTTATAAATTAAGTAATATAAAGTAATTAATTTGCGCTATTTTTATGCCACATTAAAGTGTGTAATAATAATGATGCGCAGGCTCTTTAAATTAAAATTTTTTAAAGTTTTTAAATTTATAAATGCTTTTATTTACTAACAATAAATAAAACTTTTTGTCTTTCTCGCCTATTTCCATATTAATTAAAATCTCCGTTCAGAGATCGGGAACAATTGGATAACTTTTTTTAAAAACCAAGACTTCTCGATAAGATCAAGAATCTTGATAATTTGTTTTGGTATTGTCTTGATAATTAATTTAAAATCTTGTCTTGATCTTGTGTTGAAATTCAAGACTAGATCAAGACAAGACCAAAACTAGTCTTGGTATCTCGTGCAACCCTAGCTAATATGATATAATCGTAAAGCTAGCTACGCCATAAATGATGATATACTACGACGTTGATAACATTATCGTCGATAATCGACATCTGTTACTTCGGTGTCAAAGTGGAAACGCGTTTTTCGCTATCCGACACGTAAAGTTATCGATTATTTATCATAGAATCGCGCGAAAGAAGAAATACATAAAATCCCGTTAAATCCACTTTGCGTGAAATAAAAGAGGACACTATCAATTTCCGAACGCGTCTTTCGTTTACGAAAACGGAAAGGATAGCGCGTGAATCGTGCGTGTTTAAGGATTAAATTTCACGGTGCATCTCCGCGCGAATCTTTAATAGATTCCTTCGCTGACATTATAAAACCCACGGCGAACTCCGACGGAGTGTAAAGATGTTTTGCACGCTCGTAACCCCGCTGTGATTTAGCGACCTTCGGCTTCGCGGATGACGATAAAGGTTGTAAGTTAACCCGTAAATTAGCCACCAGCCGCTGACAGACGCATCCTCGTTTTTCATTGCTGAATATCTTAATTTCTTGTTTTTTTTTCAAATAACATAATTTTACGATAATTATATCTTAACGCCTGAAGTCATACAGAGAATACTCATTGCTTTAATCATTTGCGTTTAATTATAATCGTCGAACTAAATATGACTAAATCATGCATATACTTACAATACATTTTAATCATATAATAGCCCATATCTGGGACATAGTATTCCGGATACAAGATAATTATATCGTAAACTATTGCACGCGTTTGTCTCTCTCTCTCTCTCTCTCTTTCTCTCTCGAATCAATAGAGTGCTATATTCAAGCTGTTTGCAAATGAGCCGCTTCCGTGAATCGTTCTACTCATTCGTTATCGATTTAAACTTTAGTATTTTCAACTGTGTATACATTTGATATGCGGCAAATAGGCGCCAACGATATGGGACGAGACGCGCGTGCATCGCGTCGTGGGAAACGTGATACGATGACATTTCGCAGCCTTTCGTGAATCATAATCCATGCTCGTCGTTGTCGGCGCACGAATTCACGATTGACTACCTTTTTATGCGTCGATTGCCTTTCTCGTCTGGATCTCTATCGATACCTCTTTATTCTCCTCTCATCGTTCTATGCACGTGATACTATGTAGTTAATAAATTATGGGTTCCGAAGGTCCAAAGTCGTCAAATCTCCTTTGAAATATTTTATAGCTTGTCCGAGCAATAGGCCCCGATAATCTCCTCGAGGAAAAGTTGATTAGCCGTCATAATTCACTTTCTAAATTCGAACTAAATCTCGAATTAAAATTCTTTGCTAAGTTACATTTCATCATGTGTTTGCACGTATTACTAAACCATTATTTTCAAACCAGTTTCGATCAACTCTTGACGAAGGTTCGTCGAATTAGAGGGGCTCAGACCACATCGAAACGAAGCTTCATGGGGTTCCTATGAATGGGGCGTTTTATTGCTGTTAGATATTATCCCGGCGGCGCGTGTGTGGATCATTTCCCACGATTATTTTCTCTGGTCGACACATACAGGCAATTAGGAAATGAGAATATTTAGAGAGTGGGAGAGAGTATTTAATTTTTTGCACAACGGTCAACGATCTCAGAATTGTTGAAAGAAGAAAAATGTGTTTGTACACACTTGTCCTATTTCCAAATAATAAAATATCAATTGTTGAAGATTTTTACGAAATAGATTCTATTCTTGCTAACAATTATTTTTAATTGTCCCAAATTTTTTTAAAAATCCGACTATGTAAACGTGTAATTATCCGAGTTTATATGGGTTTGTTTGAATGCGTAATGCAGGTTTATTTATCAAATATTAATTATTCCGTGACGCGATACTATTCAAAGTATATCAGAGCAATGTCTTACAATGATTTCACTTGCGACATTGCGACTTGGCGAGCGTTCGATACTATTAACCTGCACATTAGTTGATGAGTTGTACACAATGCAGCTGATGGAGATTTATGTGCGTCACCGTCCGAAACGAAACAGGAATTGAATGACTCAATGGACAACAAGGTAAAGCGTTCATGTGTTTAAAATGAAATAAATCTATTGTAAAAGAGAAAGTAGGAAAAAAGAATTGAAAGAAGAATGTAAAACATAAATAAACAATAAGTGGACACCTCCTTCGTCCTGAATGAAATTGTTGATAATGCTGGTACACATCTGCAGAGAAAGAGAAAGAGATAAAGAGAAATGGAACTTTACTAGAATATAACACACAAAAGATGTAACAGTGACAAATTTATTTATTAGATTTATTTATTATTTATTAGAGAAAAAGAGGCAGAAAATAAATCAAAGAAATCACGTTATCCGACAATTATATTTAAGACAAGATTTATTTGTATTTGATTAAGCCGAGTCATATATGTATAAATCGAGATTCTATCATATATGAAAGGTATCGTGGCAAAATGCAATCGAAATAAACACATATTGATATATATAGATCAGGGTTGGGAAAGTTACTTTATAAAAGTAACTCGTTACCGTTACCGTTATTTTTTCGAAAAAGTAACTCGTTACCGTTACTCGTTACCAATTTTAAAAAGTAACTCGTTACCGTTACAGTTACTAAAAAGTAACGAGTCGTTACAATTTCCGTTACTTTTTTACGATACAAACTAATAAATTATTTTGCATAAGAAAAACTTTTAAAAAATTGTAAGCAAGATTTATTACAAAATAAATGATTAAATTTTATCGAAATTCTTTATTAATTTTTAATAAAATTTGTTGCTCCATAGTATCATTATCTAAATGCCCTCTTTGTGGTGTTAATACAGAGCCACCGATGCTAAACATTCTTTCTACAGATGCACTGCTTGGTAGAGCTGTATTATATTTAATAAAAAGTTTTTTAAGTTTTGGATAGTCGTTTAACATTTCTATATTACAATTATTTGATTTTAAAAACCGTTGCAATTCTTCTTGTTCAGATTCATTTTGCACCGTTTTTTGCTCAAAAATGAAAAAATCATCGTGATCGTCAGATTTTCCAGCTTTTGGAGAATTTTCAGTTGATCGGATTCCCAATAAATCCTCCAAGTAATTTTCAGCACGTTTTCTTTTTTCTCCGGTTAACCAGTTTAACTTAAATTTTGGATGTAAACATGCTGCTATTATTAATTCTTTTGTTTCAAATATTGTAAGAAATCTAAAATCGAATATAGTAAATTAAGCGACATTGTTTGTTTTATTGAAATTAATACTTTTGAATCAATAGTTTAAAATAAAATAATATTTTTCAATTAAATCCTTATTTAAAATTAAATAACATATGTATTAATCAAATTAATAAGTTACCTTTTATTTAAACCTTGCTGAATAGCTTCAACTAATGAATGGCAATAAGGTATAAGCTATAAGGTCAGATTTATTGAGATTTTCTAATTTTCGTTGCAAGGTACTTAGAACTGGTAGTAAATGAGAGCTCTGCTTTTCCGAAAAGATAAAGCTCTCATTGGATATCGCGCGTCGCGTCATCGCACTGGTCTGCAAGAGCCATAAGTTGATCAATCACATTCAAGCATTTTTACAACATAATAAGAATGCTAATTGGTCGATTTGCTTACGGTTTTACGGTTAAGATAAAAATTTTATCACGCACAATAGCAAGAATAATATCTTAAATAAATCAAAAAATTTGAAAAAAGTAACGATAAAAGTAACTGTTAAATTCGTTACTCGTTACCGAAAAATGTAACGAAGTTACTTTTTCCGTTACAAATAAAATTTGTAACGCCATTACCGTTACAGTTACCGAAAAAAAGTAACTGTAACGGTAACGGCGTTACAAGTAACGCGTTACTTCCCAACCCTGATATAGATACACATATAGGGTGGCTGAATGACGTGCCATGGGAAAAATATCGCGGGATTGACCGCGCCATTGTCAACAACGACACTCGGAGTGGCCATTGTCTGGCTTCGCGTTTCTTTATTCATCGGATATTTATAATCTGCCTCTTGCATCGCGAAATAATGCCCGCGGATTTGCATACGCAACGGTATCTAGACGTGGAAATATCGCGTGAGAAAACGAATCGGGATTCCGTTAGCGGCACGTTGCAGTTCCCGGACATAACAAATATAGCTTTCATCGAGACGATAAATAACGCGCTGATCATCACTCTTTCGCGATATTTCAAAGTTTACGAAGAATCATAGGGATTTCATTGAATGCGTATCCATCGCAAATTAGGAAATAAGATAATTTTTTTTTTCTTTTTCTTTAAAATTAAATGTATTACACTCTCTGCATTCCATATGAAATAGATATCAAGCATAATCAAGCTTTGGACGGAGGAGCAAGAAAAAGTAAAATTGAAAGAAAATATAGAGAAAAATAAAAGAAGAACATTTTTTTTTATGTAATTGGTTAAAAATGCAGTAAAAGAAAGTCAGGAAATAAAATTTCTAAGATTTAAAGAAATTAAGAATTCTATTCTACTCAGTGGGGCTTCTCTTAAACTATGAATAACCCTAGTCCTTTCGGGACTTTGAAAGGGTGGGGGAAGTTTTCTCCCTTGTTACGGTAAGACTAAGAAGTTTCTTCGGTTACGTTAGTTCTCTCTGAATGCTCTCGGCAAGCAGAAGTGGAAAAATATTGTATAAGATGCGGAATTACCGGTAAATCGAAAGTGCAAAATTATGAAAAATTTTAGCTTGTGATAATATAAAAATAAATTGATTTATTAAGTGATATCTAAATTTAAAAAAGTAGACAAAATAAAATTGATAATACAGTTTAGAAAAATGTTCGTCTTTATTTATTTAAATAAATATTTAACTATAAAAGTGAAATCAAAGTAGAGTCGAGAAAAAGAAAAAGGACCAGTTTTAAATTTAATATTTAAATTTAATATATAATTTATATATCAAATTTTTAATACAATGTAATATCTCTATGCTTTCAGTTTTCGAATTGTTGAAATCATGTCGGTGCTACTGGAAGGTAGATCGTACAGGCCGTTCAAGTCCTCGGAGGAATATCTGATAGCGATGAAGGAGGACCTGGCTGAATGGCTGAACGCCCTGTATCCGGAACTGAGGATCAATCTCGACAATTTTATGGACCGACTGGACACCGGTGTTGCTCTATGTAAAGTAAGTGTCACGAATGATTTACTTAAGCTATGACTATCGCGGAAGCACGATTATCCGTGCGGTTAAGTGCTCGTACAGTCATAACGAGGCGATCCTTATCACGTTGCTATCATCGTCGAAAAATTCCCCCGCGATCGAGATACCCATTGGCCTCAATCTTAGAACACGATTGTCACGTTCTCTAGCTCTTTCCGCGTTTATTTTCTCGCCGCTTCGTAAACATCCATCTATACACAGTATCGTGAAAGTATGATTATACGTATACAAAAGTAATAAAACTCTTTTACAATACACGCAGGTAATTTTTTCATCGTACATTTTATGTCAAGTCGTTACTCGAAACGATATGTAATTCGCAAGTCTTTTTCTGTATTGAAAAATATTTTATGTACATTAAAATATTATATTAAATTTTAAATAAAACACACGCAGACATTATATACTAACGTTAATAATATAAGCACGAAATTTGAGCGCAAATTAAAAATGTGAAAATAGTTACGATGATGCTAGACAAATTTAAAATTCGATTTCCTGTCGAAATTTTTTTCCCCATTCACGAACGCACGCGACACGCGCTAAAAACGCATCAAAGGTGCACGTGTGCATCATGGTGAGGAGGAAGAAGGATGTGTGTGACGTCCAGCGGAAGCTCTTCGTCCTGCGTGACGTGAATTACGATTGAGCTTAATGTAGAGTGGGAAGAGCGAAGATTAAGAGCGTTAAAGAGCTCTTTTAATCTATATTTTTATTAAAATATACCGTTATCGCCATTATCCCGTTAATGTCTTCGAAAATTCGAACACATTTTCCATAAACTATAATAATATAACAAAATATATAATAACATTTTTTCTGGCATTAATTTTCTGCGATTTTATTAGAAACTTAATATCAATTTTTAATTAATTATTAAATAATTAAAAGAATCAAATTTAATATTTTTTAACGACAATTCGATAATGAATCTGATACACATCTGATTTGCAAAGTATATAAATATATTTTTCTTCGATTCGTTAATTAAAATACAATATGTGTTACCCGATAATATGATCTTCTCTAATATATCAGATATCGTTGGACACTTAAATTTTTATCGATTGTATTAGGTGTACAAATAAGTTTCCGCCGTTTTTTATCAAAAATTAGGTATTTATTGTGAAAGAACGGAACTTAATGTTTTGAGTCACTCCCAATGTAAGTGCAAGTTCTTCTTGCGTTTGGCACGAATCTTCATCCAATAATGCTTCCAATTCCGCGTCTTCATACACTTTCGGCCTTCCGCTACGTTCTTTGTCTTCGATGTCAAATTCACCGTTCTTAAACTTTTGAAACCACTCGCGACAACTTCTCTCACTTAAGGCAGCCTCACCATATGCTTCTACAAGCAATCGATACGCCTCGGCTGCAGATTTCTTCAAATTGAAGAAGTAAATCAAAAGTTGCCGCAAATGACGCTTATTCGGCTCAAAACTCGACATTTTCGCACACAAAAGAATATATTATACTGATAAAAAATCACTAATATTTTAAGGTTATGTTATTGACTGATGTCCAATCTTACGTTAAGGACGTTTTGCATGTGACAATTTTAACCATAACTTACTGGTGGCGCCAACTGTTGTCAAACGGCGGAAACTTATTTGTACACCTAATATTTTACAACGTGAACGCCGGACGTGATATTTCCCCCGGAACGATACTGCGCGATCGATCGTGATCCAGGCGCCGATCGTGGAACGGTCCGGATCAAGCCGACTTTCACTGATCTACGACGACGATCCAATGCAAGTTGCTCGAGTCCGGGCACCGAAACGAGCCCCATTCATCGCCACGGGCCCCGTCGCGCGCGCTCGTAATGCTTACCGGATTCGCGACGAGTATCCGATCGCGACGCTCGTATAAATGCCGGAGTATCGGCTGGATCGCGCTCGTTATTAGCAACTCGTCGTTATAAATTCATGCCAGAGAAATATTTAGAGTAGGCAGGAGAGGACGATAAAATCGCGGTGCGGTGCGTGCGTTCCCCATGTGCCAACCCGGAGAAAGTCACCGGGTGCTCGCGGCGCATTTAGACCACGATAAGACGATTGTGTCGTTGCACGAATTTTTATAAACGTCCTAATTCTCTCTTTCCGCATTCAGCAATTCGATATCTAATTATGACATTAAAAGCGAAAGATCATGTTTCGCGCGTAAATACTTGGCGCGAAATAAATATTAGTTTCTTTCGTACATCTATATATGTATTTGCATTCGATAGGATTGATAAAATATATTTAAAATATTTTTTTTTATTATTAACAGCTTTAAATCTTGTATTACAAGGTCTATTTTAGCTGGAAATGTAGGATACATGCAGATTGTGAGTTCTAACATATTAATGCTGAATAATGAAAAGAAAGTTTTTGCATATTTTATCAATCCATAATAGCGAACGCGAAAATAATGATACAGAAAAAAGAAATAATTTATTTTGATATATTCCACGAGAAAAAAAGATCACGATACATCTTGCTTAATAATTTCATAATTCAACATAGCTGGCAACGAGGAGTTCTCCTTAATTTGAATTATATATAAATATGAGAAAAATAAAAAAAATTACAAAAAATAATAAAAGAAAGCAAGAGAAGATTGTACTATGTACTTTAAGCTTAATTGAAACATCGCAATTAAATGAGATGGAGGAGAGGGCGATGCATATATGTGAGTCTCAATATTCAGCATTTAGATACGTTCGGATTGTAGAACGAAGCGCGACTTTAGTCTGAATCCGGTTTAAGGATTACGGCAAATCTCGAAGTGAGGTGTTGGAATTTCTTACCTGTGGCAGGGGGTAGATTGGGTTGTAGCAGTAAGTAGAAACAGGGGAAGGGCGAGGTAGCAATGCTTTTGCATACATCGACTTTACGAGCCGTGACGAGTGGCCAAACGGGGAGCGTAATAAGATACGCGACAAGAAACGATAAGGAACCCCAGTGCTCTCGATATCGGCACCTCTGCCAGCTCTTTTCTCTCCGTTTCTCTCTCTCTTTTCTATCGTTTGCGGCGGTTTTTACAGACAGTGATTTTTTTTTTTTTTTTTTTTTTTTTTTTTTTTTTTTTTTTTTTTTGCTCCGTTTATGTCCGGTGAGGGAAGCGCGCCGACACATCTGCATGCAATATGCATCGCAGACCTAACGTAGACAAAATGCAGCGATGAGAGAAATATCGAACCATATTTGGCAATTCTGTATACATTTTCTTTGAATAATCTTTTAATAATAATTTTAACATTCCGGTATTATTTTCGCGAATATTAATTTATTAGACGTTAAATAAAAAGTCGGTTCCTTGAAAATTGTTCATTGCATTTAATTGATTAAAGATAATGTTACATAACGTTTTATATATCTTTGTACCGAAAGCATAGAAATATGATTTTTGCATATTCAAATGATGAATTATTTATAATTTTCACATGGTAACGGTTTTGAGGAAAAATATAGTATTAGGTGTACAACTTTGCTTCCGCCGTTTTCCTATAGATGGCTTTAGCGGTAAGTAGTGGTCGAAATAAATAGATCATAGACGTCATGCGATAAACTTGGGCATCTGTCAACATAATCCCATAGAAACATTAGTCGATTTGTGTCTGCGTCATAAAGTTATTCTCGATTGAAAATGTCAGTTTACGAGCCAAATTCTCGTCATTTGCGGGAGGTTTTAATTTTCTGCTTCAATATGAAGAAATCTGCGGCTGAGGCTCATCGAATGCTCTCAAATACTTATGGTGAAGCCGCTATTAGTGAAAAAACGTGTCGTGAGTGGTTTCAACGCTTCAAGAACGGTGATTTTCACGTCGAAGACCGGCATAGCGGTGGAAGAGAGAAGGTTTTCGAAGATACAGAATTGGAGGCATTACTTAATGAAGACTCGAGTCAAAGTCAAAAAGAATTGGCACGATCATTGGGAGTGGACAATACTTTGAATCATAAATGTATAACCAGTTTTTTGCAATAAAGCCTCGAATTTCGGGAAAAAAACGGCGGAAGCAAAGTTGTACACCTAATAATAATTTTATAGCGGATTTATATTTAGAATTAAAATTTTAGTAGGCGATAGATTACAGATTTATTACAGTACAGATTTATTTTTTGAGAAATTATAAATTTTTAAATCGAGAATGGATCCTCATAAAAATGATGCGCATTTACCATCAATTATTTACATTTCGATCATTGATTTTTGTGAGTAGTGATTAATTTATAGTAATAATAATTTAGTTTTGCAATCAATTTAAAGATATTTTTCGTTCGATCATCCAAAAATAAATCTGTTAAAATGTGTATTCTTTGACACTTAAAAGGAAGCTTTGAAGCAGGTTCATGAAAAGCGTTTTTTTAAATAAATTGGAGAATGGTACTTGTCATGCGGTTAAAGGTCGACAGGCACTCCATATTAATCACGATATCCCGAAAGAAGCCAAGAGCGACGGCGCACGGCCTTTCCTGTCGGAAATGACAAATACCGGGCGCCTCGATGGTAGGCCTTATATAGAAGTCGGCTGGCACTATCTTCGAGCACACGGTGCCACCGTGCATAATATCGATCCAAAAAAGTATTAACTCTTCAATTATGCTGCAGTCATTTAATAAAAATAATTCAATCACCGTCTTACGTACATTTTTTAAGATTTTTTAACTTTTAATCTCTTTCATTTATTTTTTATATGAGAAACTTTATTATATGAGTAATTTTGAAATTTTTATATTCTTAAAAATAGTACATATAATCGTCCATGCTATTTTTGAAAAGTAGTTATTTATAGGGCGCGAATCCAGTAAAGACTTTGCGATTTTCTTCTCGCAAGGACGCCGAGTCGAAGTAGCTTCGCGCACGTCGCGATGTCATTTCAATGGTAATCCCATAGATATCTTTACATAAATAGAAGAGTGTTCTTATATCGCGAATCCTGGATTATGTCGTGGAATTCCAGGCGAATTCGCGAGTGCGCGATTAATTAACCGCAATTGTCGCTATCTGCTTTTTCTCTCTCGCTCCTCTCTCGTTCGGAATTAGAATTTATGGCGCCCCTTGCAGACCTTAAAGCTTATTTAAAATGAGACAGTTTAAGACTCATTTGGACAAGCAATACTGTATCGTGAGAGTGAATAATAGCCATTAGGACATCCCATAATTTAAGATAATAAAACTTTTTTCATAAATAAAAATATCATTTTCGTACACATTATGCAGATATTAATTAAAACTAAAATGTTTGGGTTGTTGATTTTACGTGAAAAATACATTGTTTAAAACTTGTCATGAAAATTATGCTGACTCTAATGCGTAATCGCTTTTAGTATATTTATTTTTTATAATTGTACAATCTTTTCTGTTATGGAAGCCGTGCGTCGCGAATGTGTAGACAATATTTTTGTAAGAAACAATTTTGAAACAATGTTTTTAAATGGGATTTACTTGTTAACTGGATCTGCGGCCAAAAGAGATCGCGCGCGATCGAGGTCGATCCCGGGGGATCCGAGGAAGCTGGTCACATTAATGAGCCAATTAATGGGAGAATTACGAGCCCGGCTTTCCCGACAACACGATTGTCCGTCGACTTTTCTGACGCGCGTGGCAGAGCGAGTTACCTCTCGGCGACGAGTCGCTCGTTAACTGAGTTTATCTGTGAATCTATCAATTATCTCAAAGCGCTATTAAACGCGAATAGGATCGACAATTTCCTTCGAGTGAGTTGGCGTTATCGATCACATTATGATAAATGCAAATCCAATCGGCAATTTTTGTGTCGTACGTGCGATCGATCATACGCATGATCGATTTAATCCTCCTTCCTCGCTAGATGAAAAAGGATAAATTTTGTATCATAATTTGAATCTTATAGCTCTTAATGATATATCGAAGGATTTTAATATAATTTTAACGGTTAAATTGAACTTTCTTACAGAAATAGTTTTGTATCAAAATAAAAAAGTTTGTAGCTATATTGAAAAATAATCGGAATTATGCTAAAAATTGATCGAGTAAAAAATTTCATTGGTATGAACGAAATAATAATACATATGCACAATAATTAATTTAAGAAAACGTTTATGTTTTAGGTTATTTTAACGATAATAAAATCGAAGAAAATTCATATTTGTCAATTTATATTGATCGAAATCGCGGTAGAAAATACAAATGCGTAAATCGTAACATAAATATAAAAAACAATTAGAAGGAAGTGGAAACAAGATCTCGGCGGCCTTGAAATTTCTAGCAGTTAATTGAAATCGAATGGAAATTATAGGTCTTAATGATAAATCGAAGGATTTTAATATAATTTTAACGGTTAAATTGAACTTTCTTACAGAAATAATTTTGTATCAAAATAAAAAAGTTTGTAGCTATATCGAAAAATAATCGGAATTATGCTAAAAATTGATGGAGTAAAAAATTTCAGTGGTATGAACGAAATAATAATACATATGCACAATAATTAATTTAAGAAAACTTTTATGTTTTACGTTACTTTAACGATAATAAAATCGAAGAAAATTCATATTTGTCAATTTATATTGATCGAAATCGCGGTAGAAAATACAAATGCGTAAATCGTAACATAAATATAAAAAACAATTAGAAGGAAGTGGAAACAAGATCTCGGCGGCCTTGAAATTTCTAGCAGTTAATTGAAATCGAATGGAAATTATAGGTCTTAATGATAAATCGAAGGATTTTAATATAATTTTAACGGTTAAATTGAACTTTCTTACAGAAATAATTTTGTATCAAAATAAAAAAGTTTGTAGCTATATCGAAAAATAATCGGAATTATGCTAAAAATTGATGGAGTAAAAAATTTCAGTGGTATGAACGAAATAATAATACATATGCACAATAATTAATTTAAGAAAACTTTTATGTTTTACGTTACTTTAACGATAATAAAATCGAAGAAAATTCATATTTGTCAATTTATATTGATCGAAATCGCGGTAGAAAATACAAATGCGTAAATCGTAACATAAATATAAAAAGCAATTAGAAGGAAGTGAAAACAAGTTCGGCGGCCTTGAAATTTCTAGCAGTTAATTGAAATCGAATGGAAATTATAGGTCTTAATGATAAATCGAAGGATTTTAATATAATTTTAACGGTTAAATTGAACTTTCTTACAGAAATAATTTTGTATCAAAATAAAAAAGTTTGTAGCTATATCGAAAAATAATCGGAATTATGCTAAAAATTGATGGAGTAAAAAATTTCAGTGGTATGAACGAAATAATAATACATATGCACAATAATTAATTTAAGAAAACTTTTATGTTTTACGTTACTTTAACGATAATAAAATCGAAGAAAATTCATATTTGTCAATTTATATTGATCGAAATCGCGGTAGAAAATACAAATGCGTAAATCGTAACATAAATATAAAAAGCAATTAGAAGGAAGTGAAAACAAGTTCGGCGGCCTTGAAATTTCTAGCAGTTAATTGAAATCGAATGGAAATTATAGGTCTTAATGATAAATCGAAGGATTTTAATATAATTTTAACGGTTAAATTGAACTTTCTTACAGAAATAGTTTTGTATCAAAATAAAAAAGTTTGTAGCTATATTGAAAAATAATCGGAATTATGCTAAAAATTGATCGTGTAAAAAATTTCATTGGTATGAACGAAATAATAATACATATGCACAATAATTAATTTAAGAAAACTTTTATGTTTTACGTTATTTTAACGATAATAAAATCGAAGAAAATTCATATTTGTCAATTTATATTGATCGAAATCGCGGTAGAAAATACAAATGCGTAAATCGTAACATAAATATAAAAAGCAATTAGAAGGAAGTGAAAACAAGGTCGGTGGCCTTAAAATTTCTTGCAGTTAATTGAAATCGAACGGAAATTATAGGTCTTAATGATATATCGAAGGATTTTAATATAATTTTAACGGTTAAATTGAACTTTCTTACAGAAATAGTTTTGTATCAAAATAAAAAAGTTTGTAGCTATATCGAAAAATAATCGGAATTATGCTAAAAATTGATCGAGTAAAAAATTTCATTGGTATGAACGAAATAATAATACATATGCACAATAATTAATTTAAGAAAACTTTTATGTTTTACGTTATTTTAACGATAATAAAATCGAAGAAAATTCATATTTGTCAATTTATATTGATCGAAATCGCGGTAGAAAATACAAATGCGTAAATCGTAACATAAATATAAAAAGCAATTAGAAGGAAGTGGAAACAAGGTCGGCGGCCTTGAAATTTCTTGCAGTTAATTGAAATCGAATGGAAAGCTGATGAAACCCGATGCCGTCGTTGAATTATCGTAAATGGCATGATGACTGGTACCGTTCGATGACGTCGCGAAATGTAGAAAAGCGTAAAAGAATGAATCTCTATTCCGTTTCTATTAAATAAATTCTCGTAATTTTCATTATCTTATAATTATAAAGTGTGTCAACATCCGAATTAATTATTTTTTTATAATTAATCCAATATTCCTCTTTTTTTTTTAAGAGAAAGTAACTACACTTAATAAAATTGTCAATGGCACGGGGGAGAAATAGGAAGAAGTAGAGAAATATCAATCTGCCTTGACGTGAATTAAATTAAGATCTATTTTTATATGTTCGTATGGCACTTTAAAGGTGAATGTCTATACGAGTCTTATAAAATATGCATATGTGAAAAATAACCACAGGCACGTCCTTGCAGACTGATTATCCTTTTTGGAAGGTCGGTCGTAAAAATGAAATGCGTTGCTAGTATATCAGTTTCTGCGTATTTTACACCAAAGAAACACATTACGCATGCGAGGTCAAGAGCGTTTCCTGCCGCCTTCCATTAGCATTTCTATTGAGAGTTCCTATTCCTTTATCTAGCCTCCTATTCCTTTATCTGCGTTCGGAAACGACAGTAGGAAGGACCATTCACACAAGTCTATGTTAGCTTACAATCGAGAGTACCATGATTTCAAAATTATTATCCGTATAAATATATTGATTTAAAAAATATATATAAATACAATAATCTAGTAAATAATAAGATATAAAATATAAAATATAAAAAGGATATGTCGGATGTAAATAATATTAGAAAACTGTGAGAAGTTTTTAAGAGAAATCGATAAATAACTGTAAATTATGAAGAAAATGAAGAGTTTTATATCGGTGAATTTGAGAGTTAATTAAAACGGGGCGTTTCATATTTCTTAGAATGGACCATCTCTGAAATATAGAAAATCTTTTGACTTTGTCGTGAAACATTGCACGGATTACCCGATGCATTCGAGCGCAAGAAATGGGAACTGCAAGCCGACTGGTTCCTTTTGTCTCATGGACCGGGGAATGGCAGCAGCCGGACGCTTTTTTCATAATTTCTCGGAATCGGAGTGCACGGGGGTGGCCCTATTCTCTCTCATCCTTCTCTATCTAAATATATATACCGTGACCACCGCGCGCCAGCGCTTCCGAAACCTGCGTTGCAAGGGGTGTGCGTTGTAAAAACAACGGACGGAAATAGATGGAGGAAAAATCGAGCGGGCGCCACGACGCGACGTCGACGACCACAAGACGGGCGGTCTAGGACCTTACTTCGGGAATCGCCTTTATATAGTCCTGACGCGCATTCTAATACCAACGTCGACGTCCGTTGACGTAACTGGTCGCGTCTCCAAAAGGTTCATTGTACCTTTTTGTATAGATTATCTCATAGGCGGCGAAGCCTGTTTTCTAGGAGCGCAAAATGTCATAATAAAATAGATCGATGGAATAATGTGATGCAGAATATTTTATGTAAATAGCATTATAATTATACGATAAATATTTTCTCTTAGAAATCGTATAAAATATCATATGAGATAATTAGAATTCGACATAATTATTCTTAAAGCAAGATATAAAATGACACGTTGAAACGAGATTCGCTCCTATTTACGACCTTCGAAATAACTGTTAGACAAATTACGGTATAGATGATGATAACAGGATAATAACTCATTGAGATAATAGTTGTAGATATTCTCTCTCGCCATCGATCATCGGTTAATAGACGTTAAGTCGTCTATAAAGCAATTCAGGACAATTATGAAAGATATTCCTTCTCTCGTAATGAATGCCGATAGGCTTTCCGTGATAAATTTACTGTTTACGAATACACCGGTACTTCATTCCAGATCGCATCATCATTATAGTAACATTATCATTATATCAACGCGTTTAGAAACATATAAAGAAGACCGTTTAACAGATTATTTTTATAAAAATTGTAAAATATCTTTCTTTCCGTTTTTATTGTTACTAGTTTCACTCAAAATTATTAATATTCATTACGCGGAACGTTTAACGTCAATTCATCACGTTCGCGCGCCTTAACGATGACACGCAAATCACTTCCTGGGATGTACTTTGTCGTTGACGTGTCCGTTGACTGTGACTACATAAAGATACTGCGAGCACGTTCGCACGATTTTACATACTTGTTCGCGCGCGTGCGACGCTTTGGAAGGTATCTCGTACAAAACGCGCGTGTAGAACACGCCGTGATTCACGACGCTTTTGTGCCGGCCGAGGTCTTTTACTGGTTAGGAGCACAAACGCGCGGTCGAGGTTTATTAACCTCTAGCGGGGACAAGAACGACAGGATCGCGAACAATTTTAGCGTGGAATCTCTTGGCGTTTCTACCGTGCAAAGAGTCTCTCCACAGCTTTAAGAGAATGACACATTAGAAAGTATTGGATGATTGCATAAGTTCGTGCCCGATTTTCATAGATGGCATTAAGTTGCTGCATGGCGGAGTTCTATTGTTTTCGTGTGGTAATTGTTGCTTACATCGGATAGATGACGTTGTCTTATGTCAATTTAGCGTCAGACATTGTTCAAATAAGTCCATTTGTGCATAAGAGAAATCATTAAAAATGGAGAACGAAAGGTGCATTTGCGGCATGTAATGCTATATGAATTTCGGAAAGACGTGAGTGTTGGGATTGCACAAAAAAAATATTTAAAGCGTTTATTTGGACCGCGCTCCTGCTCTCCGAACAGTCAAAAAGTGGTTTGGCAGATTTCGAAATGGTGATTTCAACATGGAGGATCAACCCCGCTCTGGACGGCTTTCTGGCATCGATGATGACATTGTGCATGCCTTAGTGGAAAGAAACCCAAGGATTACAACCGAGGATATTGCTGAGAGGCTGAACATCGATAATTCAACCGCTTCTCGTCATTTAAAAAAGCTTGGATACATTTCCAAGCTTGATACGTGGGTGCCGCATCTCCTGACTGAAAGGAATAAGCTGCAGGAAAACTGCAGGAGTTGCAATGGGAAATTCTGCAGCACCCGCCATATTCTCCAGATATTGCGCCTTCAGATTTTTATCCGTTCCGGTCTTTGCAGAATAGTTTAAACGGCAAGAATCTCAATTCCGAGGAAGCTGTCGAAAACCACCTTACAAACTTTTTTCAAGAAAAACCAAGTTCTTTCTTCAAAAATGGAATCGACAAGCTTATAGATCGTTGGAAAAGCATTGTAGAAGAGAATGGAGACTATATAATTGATTAATAAAAATGTTATCTCTAAAATATAATCTATTGAAGTTTATATTTAAATCGGGCACGAACTTATGCAATCACCCAATATAATAATTAACTTTGCACGATGGATTGTGCGGGAATTTTAAATTACATTGCGTTGTAAAATGCGTACGTGCGTCAATTGCGTATACGATGCGTATTATTCTCTCGGCCAATAAAATCGCTCCTTAACAACGTACCCTGTCATTTTCGTTGACATACGACGGTATAGGAAGATGAATTTATAAAATTTTTATTATTATTAATCGACAGCACCCTTATATCGCGACGTCATTTATTTAAACGAATAGATATAATAATTTTAATTAGATTAAATCTTGCCATACGTGCTCGTGTGCTTTTAATAACGCGCATTCATCAGCGTCGCAAATATTACTCATAAATTTCAATAATGGTTTATCGCAGTAAGCTCGGCCCCAGAAACTAAATTAAGTTACACGGTTATGAGTAATGGTTACTTGCGCTCTCGTTGGTTACGTCTTATTGCTTCTCTTCCATATCGTGCCAGCATTACACTTAACTCGTACGCATTAAGCTTTCCCCTTCCCCCCCCCCTCCCCTCGGGCCCGATGAAACGTCTCGCAAACGCTCCAATTTGTAAACGTAGAATGTGCAACGGCCATTTTCATTAGGCACATTCGTTCGTAGTGGTAAGCGACGACGACCATAGCGAGGGGGGGAGTCAGGGGCCATGTAATGTGACATCCTGCTGTCGCTTCATCTGCCAACCGTATTACCATATGTGCCGCTTCTCGTCTTTTATAAGCGCGGCTCTTCCTCTCGCGTGCAGTGATGCTCAACGCATTATATCAAGAGATAATCGCCTGATTGATTCGCTCTAATTTAATCTTGAAAAAAGTATCGCCAATGTTGTTCGGTAGGAGATAAGCATAATGTATTAATGAGACGATCATTAATAAAAGTCACTTTTCAATGTTCAAGAAATCGAATAAAATTATCTTGTTAAAGAGAAAATTAGGATGCTGCTTAAATTTTCTTTTTCTTTTTTTTAACTTTTTGGTTCGCCATTATACAAGTGATCGAAGATAAATAATGTAACATAGCATATAACAACTTATTTTCCTTCTTGAATATAGGTATTATAGTAATGAAAAAAAAAAAATGCATTGGTATATTATTTTTGTTATTGAATTCGTGCCGATTTCGTTATTTTTATTTTTTTTATTTATCTCTCGATGAAGAAAGAATTTTCTCCATCAGTTTTAAGAGTTCTCGACAAAACGCTCCCCAGTTCGTTGAATCGTCATTATCGTCGTCGCTCGCGTTTAGTTGTGACTGCCTGTTGGCAGACTCGTCTAATCTCTTGTATTATCCCTCGGGAGGTATCGAAAGGAGCCGACGAGATAACCGGATGCCGTTAGATATGATTTTTACGAGCATGCGTCTGGGAGTGCGAGCGTAAACAGCCCCGGCGGCCTTATGGAGTCCATGCGTAGACGAGATGTATATTTTCTCGGGAGCCCTAAAAAGAATCGTGCGTCGTTCGTTCTGTTGGACCGATGAAGTCTCTCGTAGAAAGCTCGATTTCGGAGTCTGCATTAAGGATGCGTTGAGATTAGAATAGCCGCCGCTCAATGCAACAACTTGAGAGTTTTATGACGCGATTAATCGGCTATTAGAGCAGAAGAGCAAAGCTCTGTGATACAATCGGCTATTATGCTTGTAAATCTTTAGGGCCATTTTCTGAATTATTCTCAGTGATCCTTTTTTTCCCTCAGGTAATAGAGAAATAAAAATTTAAGCATCGCGAACAATGTGAAATGCAGGATTGTTGTCAACATTTCCGTAGATATTACATAAAATATCTTATAAAGATAAGATTGGTGGGAGGGAGGGAGGGAGGGAGGGGGGGGGAAGAGGGTTAATACCATATAATCTTTATTTAACTTCAGTTTAACGCCAAGAAGTGGACTTGGTTTTACACAATACCTATAACTCACATACCTTTCTCATTCTCTCATACATACCCATCATATAACTACCTTATATTCCTATTTTTTCTTATAACCTTCTCCTTCTCCTTCCAAATTTTCCTTAATAACCTTCCTTTCGCATCATCTAACACATCGTTTCACAATTTTTCCTCTACTTCATTCCCATCCTTACCTATTATTTCTATGAACCAACTTTTAGTTACATCACAATCTTTAAAATAATGACTTATACAATCTTCGCCTATACCGCAAAATACACAGGCATACGCTTCCTAACCAATATTTATTTCTATCCTCCATGTTTCCGCACGTTAACCTTAATAAAGCCCTTACGCTGTCGCCCAAATTTCCTATATCAACATTTCCTTCCCTTAAACACATTGGCCCTTCCAACCTTATTTCCAAATCCTTGTATTTCTTATTATATCTAGCTTTCCTAATTTTATTATCCGAAAGAGAGTTAATGATCAACCTTCTTTCAATTCTTAATTTTTTCTAAATTGTCCGACAATGAAGCTGTGGGTAAAGAATAAGAATTATAAGTAACGAGACCCTCTCCCCGACTATATGTGACATCGAAATTTGATGCGTCGCACTAACGAGCTAACAACGAACGTTGCACGTACGGCGCGATGTTTGCTCAGACGAAATACGATTTTATTTAAACATCGGTGACCTTCTAACGGGCCGACTGTTCCGGGTCGTACCGCGTGGCAGCTTCCTTTTCCAATGTTAACCCAAATATCCTCCCGACGAGTCATCTCGCATCAACTCTGTTTGAGCAGCATATAGGTTCAACGCACTGTCATTAAAACGAGCACCCAGTTAAACTAGCGCGGATCGTTTGAGCAGATGTTGGGCGAAAAACGAGGTCTGAACAAACAGGAAGGGATTGAAGGGATGAAATAGTACTACCGCCAGTGATATATGTATCTTGATGACCGTGGTCAAATTGGACGAAAGGGATCTATAGCTTCTTCGTTCAATCTATTGTATCCTTTCTCTCTTATTTTGATACTATATGTAGATTTTAAATATTATTTAGGTCAAAAATTAATTGAAAGAGGAACGTGAGAAGAATTTTAGGTAAAATTTGTAATAGTATCTCAAACTGCGATTTATATCAAATTTTTGTAGAAATTCAAAAGAAACGTGTCATTTCCATTTAATTCACATTGCGAACTACGCGATTAGACGAAATATCCCTTATTGTCCATTATCGGTTTCGAGCCGGCAAAATATATCCCCCGTTGATCTTTGTCATACGAGGGTGTACGCATCTCGAATCTCTCTCTTAAGCGGCGCACTCATCTGAATCAATAGCGTGACATTGCATTAAAACGTTTTTTCTGGACGGATGACGGTCATCAGATGCCATCTGCCATTTCAACTCGCGGTAAATCCAGGATTTTGATGCCGCGTCGAGTCTCGTATCTGAATAACGTATGTGTGCGCACGACGATGTAAGAGGGGACAGCGGTGTGTGGGAAAGTGTTGAATGACGTGAAATGAAATATCGCGTATATTTATAACGTACACATGTATTCTCTCTAAGCGTCGGATATAAAGTATCGACGTTTGTTATAAACGTCACGAAACATTGATGTACACGTGGACTATACGATATATACATTTAAATCGTTATTATTATAAATTGTAATTTACAAAATGCCGCGAATTACGATATACCGGATGAAACAGCAATGAATAGAAATAGAGTATAGAAAATCTATTTTATGAAATTTATAAAAATTAAAAAACATTTTTTTTTATAATTATATTATACGTCTCTTAGATTATTGGAATTGGCAAACAGGCGCAATTTGCTTTCCCTTTACCGGTTTCGCGGCTGTAAATTATACTTGTACTTCCGCGCCGGAGATGATGCACTGACCAGAGTGATTTCTTCTTCCATTTGCAGCATGCGAACAACGTGCGAAAATACGCGGGCGACTACGTGGCGCGACGTCAGGCCCGCAAAATGCCGATGACACGCTCGATAACCTCCCTGGCGCTGCCGATGAGCCAGGTAGGTGATGTGCCTTACCTGCCAAACGCCAAAGCCGGCACTTTCTTCGCCCGCGACAACGTCTCAAACTTCATCGACTGGTGCCGCAACAGTCTTAGCATCATCGAGTGCCTGCTCTTCGAGACCGAGGACCTGATAATGCGTAAGAACGAGCGACACGTGATATTATGCCTGCTGGAGGTGGCGCGTCGCGGTGCCAAGTTCGGCATGCTCGCGCCGTTGCTGGTCCAGATGGAGAGGCAGATCGATCGCGAGATCGCCGCCGAGAACAAGGCGGCGAATGGCGCCGACAACGAGGAGAGCGACGACGAGTACGAGGAAGAGCCGTGTCTCATATACGGACCGCAGCCGCAGATCGTCACGAACGATCTCAAGACCCTCCACGAGTTGGTGAGTGAAAATGTATACGATCTTGTGTTGCTTAGAGCTGTCTTAGCTCTCGCGCAACTCTCGCGAGAAAGAATGCTTTTATTTAGCTGTTTGTTTCAACTTTTCCGAATTCGTATGCTTCGAGAAGCATACGAAACGCTTTCTTTCTAATAACGATCACTTGCGATCACTTTTGTTTACGATGCTTCTCGCAATTTCTCAGCGATTCGCGGCGCCGATTCTGCTCGATGCCTCGTCGATTAAATCTCGGTGGCCTCGAATGTATTTCAATGGCACGTTTCGTCGCGTGTCATCGCCAACAGCGATCGTAAACGTGCCGCGGCTATGAAAATAGCTCGCACCCTTCGGTGCATATCCGGGCGTATTTATGGCGGTCCCAAATCGTATGTCGAGCCGTGAATATCGCGCGATTGAGAATAGGAGAACGAGTGTTGCGAGATACTTAAATCTAATCAACTATCGATAGTTTTACGCATTCGATACTGCGATATTGATAACCGCAACGATTTGACGACGACGATATCGCTAAAAATAATTAGGAAACGAATGGTTTCTGCAATAGTTAACATATAATCGCGCAATATGCTTTAAATTTTAAACCGAACTTCATATCTCATAATTATAATCAATTTATATAGTATTGATACTGATTTATTTCAATCATTAATTTTAATTTTAATAATTTATTACACTTTGAATTTTCGCGTAGTGCAACGACAAACTCATAATTCGGTAAATATGCATATTAGGTTACACCTCACCGATGACTTTGACCTTGACATATGTTGTCAAGGACATGACCCTGAGTAACTTTTTCTTATAACTTAACCGGCGATCTCTTATAGTTTCTGAGACATTTAAAGTTACGATTTCACATTTTTAATGATTTTTTTATTATAAAATAAAGAAAAATAAAGGTTGTTTACGTATTGTATTTACGTAAATCGGACGTGAAAAAAATGTTTTTTTTACATTTTCAGAGACGAAGCTCTTTGGGTTTTTTTACTTTCCACGCAAAGCGAGATTCAACGCGAACATATGTGTCTAGTTCTTTTATTAGGGTTGCACGAGACCAAAGACAAGACAATATTCGCAAAAATATTGTATTGGTCTTGAAAATTTTAATCTTGTCTTGGTCTCGAGAGGATTTTTGTATCAAAGATCTTGTCTTGCCTTGTCTTGCCTTGATTTTTATTAACAGTTTTTATTTAACGCTAAATTATTTGTCAGCTTGATAAAAAACAGAAAATAGTAAGTACATCTGATTTCTTCTGTTATCCGAAGCGCCGAGCACGATTTTCGTTTCTTCTTTACCGCGTATGCTCACGTCTCGATTGTGCAGACGCAGTCTAAAAACGAAAACCAAGTTCTTCCGCTAAACATGCAAACATTTCCGAAAGTGATAATGAAAGTTCGGAAGCAAGTGCAGTTAAACAATGCACATAGAAAACTTATTTTAAGTATGAAACGAGAAACAATGAAAAAATCGGCGTATGTTTATTATGTCAAAAAGAAAATGTCACTAAAGAAATAAAAATGAAAAATTGTAACGCTACTGGATTAAAAAAAACATTTGGAGAAAGATCGTAAAAAAGTATATGAAGATTTATTTGGATTAAAAGCAATGAAAAATAAAGTATTGTCAGAAAAACAAAAAACGATAGATATATTTTTAAACGTAAGTATTGAAATTAAACTTTATAAGTTAAGTAATATAAAGTAATGAATTTGCGCTATTTTTATGTCACATTAAAGTGTGTAATGATAATGGTGCGCAGGCTCTTTAAATTTAAATTTTTTAAAGTTTTTAAATTTATAAATGTTTTTATTTACTAACAATAAATAAAACTTTTTGTCTTTCTCGCCTGTTTCCATATTAATTAAAATCTCCGTTCAGAGATCGGGAACAATTAGATAACTTTTTTTAAAAACCAAGACTTCTCGATAAAATCAAGAATCTTGATAATTTGTTTTGGTATTGTCTTGATAAGTAATTTAAAATCTTGTCTTGATCTTGTCTCGAAATTCAAGACTAGATCAAGACAAGACCAAAACTAGTCTTGGTATCTCGTGCAACCCTATCTTTTATAGTAGAGCCCATTGCGTCTACGCATATACTTTCCCACCCACCCAACTATTGTCTGGGCGGACTTTGCTTTGCTTTGTAAAGTATATGCGCGCATACAGTGGATCCCCGTCCTTTCCCCCTCCCCCCTACGGAGGGACTTCACTTTCGGAAGAAATAACCTAACCCAAACCAAATTTTAGTTTTAAATCAGAAATAGGTTTGGATTAGGTTATATCTTCCGGAATTGGAGCCCCTCCCCCCCCCCATAGGGGGGCGGAACTTACTGCGTCCACGCATATACTTTTTCATCCATGCAACAATTGTGGGGTGGATTTTGCTGCCTCTCCTATTCTGCACAATGACCAAAAATTGCCCTTTCCCGCTTACGCATTTAATAAATAATTATTCCAAGCAATTAACAAATAATAAAAAAAGTTAACGTTTATTTATTTATTTGCTGCAATTAATTTGTGCGCGAATAACTTTTAGCTGAGTCGAAAAATCTATTAATTTATTATTATCCTCAACGAGGCTCAGAAATTCCTGTAGTTGCATATTGAAAGCTTTCAACGGAACTGCGAGAAAGTGTGAAACCGATTGTTGACAAAATATCAATAATCATGTAGCTATGTTTCAAATAATGTAAATAAATACTTTTTTACTTAGATTTACTTATAAACAGATTAGTGTAACGTATATAAACACGAGTGCTCCTAATATCAGTTTATAATACCGAAATAAAAGTATTAAAATTGTCAAAATTGAATTTGTCATATCTTCTAAACCAATATCGTCCGCTATTAGATTCTTGCGAGGAATTATTCAGAAGATTTTTCTCTACTTATTTAATAATTTACAAAATTACAGAAATCGGGGGTGTGTGTCTCCCTGTCTCTATATTATTACCCAAATGTTAACTTTAAATATCTCAGAAACTATATAAGAGACCGCCGGTTAAGTTATAAGGAAAAGTTACTCAGGCTCATGTCCTTGACAACATATGTCAAGGTCAAAGTCATCGGTGAGGTGTAACCTAATATGCATATCTATCCATAATTCAAATTACGCTAAAGGTCGCGTGAATATAACGATAAAATAAAGATTTCTTAAATTATGGAATATATAGATCAATTATTCATTTTTTTGTTATTATAAAATGTCACAGCTCATTACTCCTTTTCTTTTTTCTTCGCGCGCATAGACGCTCCTTTGACAGAGAAAGGACCGATCGTTCCCACCGTGTCACGGATATGCCCGCGTGTGTGACCTATCCGGCATTTTATTATCGAACGATTATTATAAATTAACGGGTAACGATCAAGCGCGCATGTGGAACGTTAAATGTCTCGGCTTGCGCACGTATTGCACTGACAACTTGGCGTCGCGATAATATTTTCGCCGCGTCATTAAATGTACTGCCGCTGACGGAGAATGCGACGCATCAGCTGACACTTCCCCCCCCCCCCCTTTTTCAATAATATAAATGTAATATTCTCTATATTTCTCAGTCTCGTAGCGATGACATTTCGTATCTTCCTTATACTTCCGCTCTAGACGCGAATAGATACGAATAGAGGAATGACATAACTAAGAAAGGTCCCCTGCTGAGGAAGTTAGGGAAGCTTTATACCCGTATTCATAGTCCTTTTTTATTTTAAGGACGGAGGAAGCCTCCATGAAGGATTCCTTGAATCTGCAAGACCACCTTGTTTCATAGATGGACCTCGAGTCTCCCTTTCAGAAGGAAGGAATATTTTAGGGATTTTTAGTGACCGACTGGAGGCAGCACCGTTTTATGCTGCCTGCAACTAATTTCATATAATACATATGAAAACTTTTTCGTATCTTCAAAAAATTCCACGGGATTTTCCCAATCGCGAATGTATCTTTTCGGAATCCGCCACAGAATCCGATTCTCTGGATTTTCGTCTTCAAATCCATCGTCAGAATCATTTAAAAATTCATTGTCCATTATCCCTTTTTCCTTTATACACTTTCAGTTTGAGAGCGCGACAACAAATAACCACAAAACCACAGATTGAAATGTAACGAAACTAACTTTTGGAGGTTATATTTGGTTATATTCTGCGTATCGTCTGCTAAAAAGGTCGCATCCACTCCTCAAGGAAGCTCGTGTCCTTCCTTGAGATAAGGGAGCCAATAAGATTCCTTGTTCGGTCAAGGAAAGTTTATGAAACGTGGAACGAGGAACAAGGAATCCTTATTCCTCAAGGACGGACTATGAATACGGGTATAGTCCTTATCTTTGCAAATAGTTTAAATTCTAATATTTATTAGGCTTGAGAAATAATATGAAAAAAATATATATTTGAAAATATTAAATTTGTATGTATGTATTAATAATATTTAAATTTATTATACATTATTATTACCATATTATTCATTATTCATATAATTTAAATGGTAAATTATTAATGAATAAACTGCCTAATAAATCATATTTAATTGTTATTGAATTATTTATTAACTTGTTATTTTTGTATGACAGTACGGTATGAGAATTTTGTTTGACCGAGGGCGACCGGCTTGTATCGACTAAAAATATCGGATTATAGTTGACTGGCGAGTGTATCTAACAGCGGCGATTACCAGTGGCGATTACCACGCGACCGGTATACGTGTAAGCGATGCTAAATCGCGGCATTTCACGAAGCGGAATAATTCCTTCCCCAGGGCTTACAGCTCCACACGGCGGACGATAACGTCGCAGCGCGCGCGGCTTCTCGCCTCTCGTGTAGAAATTCCAGGACGCTTTCCCGCGAGGTCGAGGCTCGTAGCGTATACGTATACGCTTGCGGAAGGTATATACGAGCGCTTTATCTGTTCCGAAAGAAAATTTCGACATAATCGTAGAATGTTACGATAAATCTGCTCGTTGCGATAAATCTTTCCTTTTCTTTTACGGGAAAGGCCCGTTCGCAAAACTGTACTTACATATAATATGTTTATGTCGTAAAAGATTGCTTCCCACAGGACGGATGTGACGCAAGAAATAAGACGAATTACTATGAGACATCAATATTTTTTTAAGCAGTTTTTCATTAGAAACACGGAGTTCCCTATAATTGCGCGGAAAAAAAAATTTCGCTACCATAGCTAATCATGATTTGCGAAATAAATTTCTAAATTGCAGCAAAACGGTTTGCTGTTGCATCTAATAAATAAATAGGTGTCACAGCTAAGATGTTCGCTGTTGCACCTAATAAATAATTGTCACAGCTAAGATGTTCACTGTCCATATATTACGACTGAAATCCAGTTACCGCACGCAGTTTCTATTTGCAGCAGCTAAATTTTTTTTTCCGTGTGTCACATTAAAATGCAGATTTTTACATTCGATTTGAGAAGATATTGATATTTTCAGATAAATACTCATATATCGCGTTGCATCAGTTTAAAAAAAAGTACTTTCGATCAAGATCTTCAAACTTTTTCAATAACGATAAAATAACAGGAATCAATTAAATAATGATAAATTAACGGGGATAAATTAAAATTTAAATTACCTTTTGGCAAAATACGTCAAAGATAATAGTGAAATGATAATTCACAACTCTGGCATCGTAAATAAGTGATATCCTGTTTTTAAAAAAGCAACAACATGATATCATTCTTGATACAATGTGTAATACGATAATAAGCTTATGCAATCGAAACGTGCGTTGATATTACGATATTGATAAAAGTAATTATTTGTAGCCTTTGGTATCAAGCGGGAAATATCGAGGCGAGAGCATCAATAACTTGCGGATTGTGTATCGTAATATCATTAACACCCCTAGTAGATAGAGTAAGCGCTGCCAGCGTTAGCGGTAGAACCGAGCGCGTGTTACCGCCGTAAATCTCGTGGGAGCGTCATTACAGCCGCCGTTCAAGCGTATTGTGCGTCGATTTTCGCGATCGGCCGCCCCGATATCGCCGGATAAATTTCACTTTACGCCGCGGGGAGGCCGAGCGACGCCGCGCGCCCATCTCAAGTAGTAATATACCGTGAAAGCGTTACCCGCCGATTCCAATAAAGTAGAAGCGAGCCGAGAGAGAAGCCGCTTTGTCGGCTCCGTAATTAACGGAAATATTTATCGCGACCCACAACCGCCAAACATACCGGGATCTGGGATTTTCCATTGTCACCGTAAATAAAAATTTTTTAATGATAATAAAATTAAGATAAGGATTAATGCAATATTTAATTACCTAAAGTACGTGAAAGACTAAAGAGAGGATTATCTACGATTTAAAAAGAATTTACCAGGTATATAAATATGAAACCGGAATTTGCCCATAGATGGCCCTAGCTGTCAATGTAGTTACCGTCAAACCGCGTCATTGGCGCCATTTTTTTCTTTTGACATCTGATAAAGATTTTCAACTCACAACAATACAAGTTTCATACAACAGCATAGTTTTTAATAGCGTTGAACATGTCGAATTTTGTGCCTGGAAACTACGATTTGCGGACAGCATTGATTTTCCGTTACCATTTGAAGAAAACTGCTGCGGAATCGCGAATGCTTGTCGAAGCTTACGGTGAGCATGCTCTTGGTAAATCACAGTGCTTTGAGTGGTTTAAAAAATTCAAAAGTGGCGATTTTGACGCGAGTAACGAAGAACGTGGAAGACCACCGAAAAAGTTTGAAGACAGCGAATTGCAAACATTGTTGGATGAGGATGACGCTCAAACGCAACAACAACTCGATTTGAATCAAGCTTTGCGTGAAAAACGACCAGAATATCAAAAAAGGCGACGCAAAGTGATTTTGCTTCATGATAATGCACCATCGCACACAGCAAAACCGGTCAAGGAAACGATTGAGGCGTTTAGTTGGGAAATACTTTCGCATGCGGCTAACTCACCAGACTTGGCTCCATCCGATTACTACTTATTTGCATCGATGGGACACGCACTTGCTGAGCAGCACTTCACTTCTTACGAAAATATACGAAAATGGCTCGATGACTGGTTTGCCTCAAAGGAGCGACAGTTTTTTTGGCGTGACATCCACAAATTGTCAGAGAGATGGGAAAAATGTATAGCTAGCAATGGGCAATACTTGGAATAAAATATTTTTTATCATTTTCATACAATAAACGTGTATTTTCTATACAAAAATTCCAGTTTCATATTTATATATCTCGTACAATTAATGCGAAACGTCTTGAGACAATTTTGGTCTTAATCCTATAATTTTCTTTGAATTACAAGAAGTTAATACTCCTTACATCATGTTCTTGCTCGTTATAGTAAACCCTGAACGGTGCGGGATATGTTGAATCGAGATTGAATCTCGAGATGACGATTACGTCGTCTCGTGTCAAATGTCGGAGTGTTTAAAGCGGCAACTCGCCGCTTTATTGATAATTAATCTAATCTCTCTTTACGCCGTGAGATACAACCACACGAAGGCACATTCTTCGAAGCGTTTGCTTTTACATTAAAGCCGTTCCTCGCGGCAATGCGGCGGCGATTCAAGGAGAGAGAAGAAAACGAGTATAAGAGCGTCTTTTACGTCGGCTATCAATTAGATTCGCTCTTGTCACGCGTGTTATCTTATCACAAAGCGTTACGACTTTGTTAACCGCGTTTGATATAAACAACTCCGCGACCAATTTGCCTAATCGTATATACAAGATGCGATTACCGCGAAATGTGCTATGACAATTGTATCGCAAGTTTGTTAATACTCGTGTCAGCCTGTCGCCTATATGAATTTTAATGATAAATAATTATTTGTCAAATAACTTGTATCTATCGTTGGATAATAATTATTGATCGAATAATCTCAGTATTTTATAGCAAAATATATATTTTGTATAAATTTGTAATAGCTCCTTTCTACAGGAACAATCGAAAAGGTTTGTTTTTTTTTTTACAAAATTTTTTGTTTCATTTTTATTTATGACAATAGTCAGCTGATAGCTCCATAAAATTTTTGTTAATTTCTTTATCAATAAAATTACACAAAATTTTTGTTTACTATATTACGGCTTTATTATTAATTTTGTATCATTTCTTCTCGTCATTCGACTATTCATACAATCATGTCATATTTTTTCAGGGTTGGGAAGTAACGCGTTACTTGTAACGTCGTTACCGTTACAGTTACTTCTTTTCGGTAACGACCGTTACTTTTTTCTGTTTGTAACGGTAACGAATTAGCCGTTACTTTTATCGTTATTTTTTGGTTCTTTGTTATCTTATATCTATTCAATAGATAGATGTATTTTTTGAAAAATATTTTGTAGCCTTCTATCATAGGTTGTATTCTGATAGTCAATACTGAAAATCTATAGTAACATAAATTATAGATTTTAAAATACTGGCATTGAATATTGGAATACACTCTTAATAATATCAATATTTAAAAATATTGTTTGATAAAAATTTTCGACAAAATTGAAATTTGTAAATTACAATTTAAAATTACTATAAAGATAAGTGTATTAAAAAATAAAGATATTAACATAAATAATTAGAATCATTAAATCAATTTAATATAAGAAACGCTTGCTATATAGAGACTAATTTGGAGTTTTTAATTCTAACATAGATTATTACATTTAATATTGATTATTAAATAATTTTATAATCTATTAGCTTATTTTAGCATTACGAAAAACAAAAATATAACGAAAAAGTAACGAATCGTTACTTTCCAAGTAACGGTAACGGTAACGCGCTACTTTTTAAAATCAGTAACGAGTAACGGTAACGAGTTACTTTTATAGAGTAACGTTCCCAACCCTGTATTTTTTGATATCTTTATGACAATGAGAAATAAGATTTCTAATCGTATATAACGACGCATTTTTACGTGCGGAAACTTTGGCTCATACGGGTGATTTCCTTGATTCACAATGACTTGATGTCGGTACGTTCCGCGTCCCATCGCGGTCCACGATAAGATAGCGCGTTTAACAAGGCTGAATCTAATCGATAGCCGAGGTAAACTGTGTGCAATTCTACCATGGTGCGGCATCGCGCGTGTGTGTTTCGTTCCCTCGACAAGCGATTGCCGTAAATGGCGCAATGCGAAATCGTTGCCGCCAGCGTGTTCAGTTATCGCGGAAGCGGATTAGCAACGCACGAAGACGGAACTTTTTATCTTTTCTTAAGTTTATATACAGTAATATCTTTTTTTTTTATCTTACGAAACACAGTTAACCGCGCACCACGAATTCGCTGTCCGCGTCGCTTTAACAAACGTGCAATTTTAGCGCGCGTTTATATTTCTCATCAATGCAATTTACAGCATGTACAGACAATACCTAGTTTCCTTTGTATTTATACTATATCTATCGAGGTAATATTTAAAGCCATGCACGTTTTACGCACGTATTTATCAAATCCATTAATCTTGATTATAAAAGATATGTTCAATTATATTTTTTTACGTTTGTTATTTTTTAATCAGATTTTTCTCGCTACGGATGAATACAAAAAATTGGACAAATTAAATTTTCTTTTTTTTTTTTTCTACATATGTATGCAAAACAGCTATTCCGCAAATGAATGCGATCGGAGAAAAAAAGAATATTGAGGCAAATAATTTGCGAGATCCATAGTGGATTCTATTCAGGAAAGTTACCTCTACCCAGACGGAGCTTCGCCTCGCGAGCGCCGAAAGCTTGTATTGATCGCTGTTAGCCCATTTCGTATCAAGTTCAAGAGCAAAGAAGGCGAAGTTATTTCGAAGGACGAGGTCCTGCGATCTATACCGGCGCACGGTTACGTTTTCTTTTTTTTTTCTTCGAGATTTCTTCGTCATTCGTATCGCTTGTCAGAGTGTTGACCGTCGAATATCGCTATATCAGAAAGGTATCTCATTATCGAAAAGAAATATTGGTTCGCGTTTCATTTCGATACGTTGACACTGTAGCTCATTTCCGGCGATAAGTGCACTTTTACGTAATTACACAGACGATACGGTTTTTTTTTTTTTTTTTTTTTTTTTAATTTGAAAACCAAGATGGATCACCGTCATATTTCTGGTCTCTTTATCCGCTCCAGATTTTTATTTCTATCGAAAGTTCTCACTCTTACTTTCACGATTTGGATTCAATATTTTCAGATTTAGACTGTGAAATATTTTTATCATTACTGTCGGTCTTTGTATGAAATTTTATACGAGGAGATTTTTATATGAGGTGATTCTTTTTTCGTATCGACTCACTTTTTAATAGCGTGAATAAAATATTTACAGTTTCTTTATTATGCTAAACTAGATATTTTTAATATTTTTTATTATACTTCAAATATTGAAATATAACAAAGCATAATGCAGATATAATATTTAAGAGTTTTCTATTAATTTGTTTAATATGATCGATATCATGTTTGCGATGCGATTAGCAGATTTATCGTAATCACACAGAAATCACGCAACAAATTTCATATTTATCTTGGCTTGATGCGCGATCAGATAGTAAAGCTACTTTCTAAGTATTTATGGTTATTGACAGTGACGTGCGTTTCGAAGAGATACGATTCATAATCAGTTGGACCTATCTTCGAATTGTCCGAAGGTAACTACGTATACTATATTTGCTCACACGTTATTTATACATATGATATCATACAGACGGGTTCATGTTCCAAAATAAAGATAAAATTTAATAATAGCAAGAAAGAGGCGATATTTTACGATCTTGAATGATTTGTTCACATACGGTAGACAACTATTGTGTCGAAATAATCAATAGTCAGCAATTCTAATAAAAATGACTAATATTGCATTATTAGTTAAATACGGTGGAGGCCGGTGTCTTTCTCACCGATTCTTCGATAGTTATCCCGAATCTTTTTTGTCGGCTAGCTCAATCAGCTTTCGATCATCGCGGGATTTATATACGACTCGAGAGAAAGAGTTACTATTTATCCAGAAGAGCGAGAGAGATGAATTGGTCCGCGCGCCTTCACATAGAACTACCATAAATGGCGTTGAGCTCTCCTTTGAGTCTCTGCGTCAGTTATTATGTACAATTAGCCGAGATGCTGATGGGAGAGATGGTTGCTGGAGCCGCGCAAGGTCTGCCTGCGGTCCGAGTCTTAGCTAATCACTATTTGCCGAGAGCGGATTAAATAGAGAGAGATAGAGCGACAGGGAGAGGCAAAGAAATGGGTTAGAAATTTAATATCGAGGTCGGCCGCACTTTGGTCAGTAATTATACATGGCCGTGTAATCTAGGTGAATTGATCGTTTCTAGACTGGGATATTTGATATACATATATGCGAGTCGAGGTGCTTACAAAGAGCGATGGCTGATGGCTGGTCGTTGATCCGATCAGTTGACATTGGTTAGCAAACTGGAGAGCGCACTCGTATAGGAAGGGTGAAGTAATTCTCGAGAGAGCCGTGAGAATCTTGATTCGTACATTTCGTCAGATGAAATTATCAGTGCGAAAGATATTACAAGTATGTAAAGTCACGATATTCGAATGTTGAATCTATATTTTCTGTTATTTGTAATTTTTGTGTATATTTTAATATTATACCATAATAATACTCTTACACTAATCACTTAATCCATAAGTTTTGATATATTTGCTTTTTTACTTAATTCTTAATTATTAATATTTAATTCTTCATTAATATTTAATTCTTCATTAATATTTAATTCTTCATTATTAATACACGATGCTCTGTGTCGAATTTATTTCGTTATTTGTGAGTGATTTTGCTGGCAAGACATTCTCGCTAAAATTTCAAACAGAGGATCCTTCCACGGTCATGCACAAGTCATCTAAATTTGGACGAGAACGGTACCACGTCGAACCTATATGTCAATAATCAAGCTTGGCACGGGAAGGGGGATGAAAGAAAATTTTGGGGCGCGCGCCTCGGTAATCTCGCCTCGGTAAAAATCCTCGTAGGGATCAAGACTTTGGTATCTCTCGCATGGACTTTCATAAAAGTGCGCATGTAGGTTATTCCGATAAAATACACTTTAAGTGCTTCTAAACGTCGTCGAATGCTCCGAAGCACTATACCAATGTCAGGCGTATCGACCGAAAGTGCAAATTCCGTCGAATCATACGCCGTAATCGTAGAGACATTTGGAGGCATTAGAGTCTTGAAATCTTTCCTTCTTTTTCTCTCTCTTGAAAATATTTTCAGACTTTATATATATGTATTTAAAAGCAAAAATAATTCTCTCGGGTCTCTCTCTCTCTCTCTCTCTCTCTCTCTCTCTCTCTCTCTCTCTCTCTTACTTCTTTGTAATTGATTTATTTTTTACGGATCTATTAGGTGTACAACTTTGCTTCCGCCGTTTTCCTATAGATGCCTTTAGCGGTAAGTAGTGGTCGAAATAAATAGATCATAGACGTCATGCGATAAACTTTGGGCATCTGTCAACATAACCCCATAGAAACATTAGTCGATTTGTGTCTGCGTCATAAAGTTATTCTCGATTGAAAATGTCAATTTACGAGCCAAATTCTCGTCATTTGCGGGAGGTTTTAATTTTTTGCTTGAATATGAAGAAATCTGCGGCTGAGGCTCATCGAATGCTCTCAAATACTTATGGTGAAGCCGCTATTAGTGAAAAAACGTGTCGTGAGTGGTTTCAACGCTTCAAGAACGGTGATTTTCACGTCGAAGACCGGCATAGCGGTGGAAGAGAGAAGGTTTTCGAAGATGCAGAATTGGAGGCATTACTTAATGAAGACTCGAGTCAAAGTCAAAAAGAATTGGCACGATCATTGGGAGTGACTCAACAAGCAATTTCAAAACGCCTAATCAGTTTTTTACAATAAAGCCTCGAATTTCGGAAAAAAACGGCGGAAGCAAAGTTGTACAGCACACCTAATATATATATATATATATACATATGCAAGATTAATAAGTCAGACGTGGTTTTTTTGATTTTCAAGATATCTTTTAAAATTAATGTGATTTTTTGGATTTGACATAATTAAAATCTAGCTCTTTAATTACTTGATCGTTAATGCTATATAAAAATCACGAGAAATTCGAAAAATTGCGCAAGATCGCGACGAATTGAAAGAATCAATTCATAATTTCTGTTTTATTTATCAATTCAATTATATCTTTGCTTTAATGTAATAAGATTGGCAGTCTCTTATAGCACAAGACCAGAGAATGCAAGCAAATGCAATTCGCTATATAAAGGGCGTGACAAGTCGTTCCCGCGAAACGACGCGATGAGGCGACTTCGACGAACCGTGTTTCACCGAGGCTTTCAATTACCGTAAACATTTGCGGGATCACGCATCACGGGAATCACGAAAATAAACTATCGCGGTGGGTGGCGGGGGGGGGGGGGAATTAAGCGGAGACGGCGTGGCCATCATTGTGGACGGAACAGCTGAGAGCTCTACGGGATGTCGTTCGTCTCCCTCGCGTATTGATTCCCGGGACGCCGGCGCGGTTCGGCGCCGGGACGCCCGCCGTAAAAGCTGCGCCTTCAAAGCACCGCGATTCCCCAGAATTCACCTGCCGTATACGTGTGTGTGTGTGTGTGTGTGTGGAAGAGAATCGCTGCTTCAACTCGTCGGAATTTGTTCCGACAACGAAATCATCCGCGCACTTTCCATTCCTTCCATTCGTGCGAGCGGGTGCGTTTATGTTCGCGCGCCGTCGTAAGATCTGGATGATGCTTGCCGCGCGCGTTACGCTCTTTCGTTGGGCTAATTGGATGACTTGGGGTGTGTGTTCCAGAGATTTTTAGCAAGCGCGAAATGTCTCGAGAAAGACCACGTAGTTGTGCAAATATTGCACGGAGATAGTATTCGCGATGTCGAGTATTTTTAATTAGAACGTTCAATCTACGTGATTCTTCTTTGAGATTAATTAGGTCCTTTCAGAGAAAGAGAGAAATTCTGTAGCTTTTTAATATTTTTTAATATATTCATAGGAATAATTTTATATATATATAATATAATTATAGAAATATAATTTTTTTCAAGTATTACATTATTTATATAATAGCATTAAGCATCACTTCTCTTTTTTAATTTCTTGTTCGGAAACTGTTGGCCAAATATTTCAGCTTGAATTTATTGCGACGTCCAGCGGACTGCTTAATATCGATCATTGATTGCAATTCGGCATTTGTAATTTACCGCATCCCATAATTGTGTGAGAAAGCACGCTCGTTCAACGCATCTCTCAGCCGAGTAACTCAATATGCGCCTTCGGCGACACGAAGAGCGCGATGCGGTATTTTTTGATTTAGTAGCGACACCGTTGAAAACAACTACCGAGCCGAGCTGATTCCTTCGATTTCGCTCGAAAAAAAAAAAAAAAAAAAAAAAAAGACCCAGCACAATGCGTATCTTGAGAGGAGACGCTCTAATTAGGATTCGATGCACACTGACAAATCGACGCGATTATTAAAAGTCACGCGGACACGACGAAGCGGACCGCCCACGTAACTGTTTTCTTTCCCGTTTGCAATCGCCTTTCGAATTCTCTTCTTTTTTTTCTCTTTACACATTACCGGTTATGTAATTTCGCAGTTGGGACATTTGAGCTAGTGTTGCGTTTTGCTTTAGCGATCGCGATTGATTGTCGTCTGAACGAGCATGGATTGATATTTATTATCTCGATTATGTAACGATCATTAATATTTGTGCAGCTTTAGATTCGATATATCTGATATTACCGATAAAATTAATATTATAAACGACGTTTCTGTGAACGTTATCATAAACATATTATATATTGATATAGACAACTGCGCCGATAATATACTCGTGTATTTTAAGAATGCTCAGATAAGAGAAGTTCATATACATATACTCTAGTCGATGGGTTTTTATCTCTTCATATTTGTCAGCAAATTGTCGATGCCGAAGATCGTTAAACGAAAATGTCTCGGTTAAAAGCTGTCTTTATCTAAAAACCAACGATGAGCGTAGGAGTAGAAAAATATACGTGTAAGAGACAGGATAGAAACCCTGAAAGCGATTTTTTTATAGTTCATTTCACGAGATATTACTTTTGCTGGATATTTCATTATTTATTGCTTTCTTATAGTTTCTGTATTAGGAGGATTATATGAGATGTATTTTGATAATTTCTTGAAAGAATGGAGTTTTTTCAGATTATATATTAGGTGTACGAATAAGTTTCCGCCGTTTTTTATCAAAAATTGGGCATTTATTGTGAAAGAACGGAACTTAATGTTTTGAGTCACTCCCAATGTAAGTGCAAGTTCTTCTTGCGTTTGGCACGAATCTTGATCCAATAATGCTTCCAATTCCGCGTCTTCATACACTTTCGGCCTTCCGCTGCGTTCTTTGTCTTCGATGTCAAATTCACCGTTCTTAAACTTTTGAAACCACTCGCGACAACTTCTCTCACTTAAGGCAGCCTCACCATATGCTTCTACAAGCAATCGATACGCCTCGGCTGCAGATTTCTTCAAATTGAAGAAGTAAATCAAAAGTTGCCGCAAATGACGCTTATTCGGCTCAAAACTCGACATTTTCGCACACAAAAGAATATATTATACTGATAAAAAATCACTAATATTTTAAGGTTATATTATTGACTGATGTCCAATCTTACGATAAGGACGTTTTACATGTGACAATTTTAACCATAACTTACTGGTGGCGCCAACATTTGTCAAACGGCGGAAACTTATTTGTACACCGAATATATATTTTTTTTTTTTTACGAATATTGTAAAGAGTGTTGAATATACAGCTCATCTTATATACGGATTGAAAAATTGAACAGATCTCGAGCAATATGCGACAATTTTTTTTTATTGAAAAGTCACATCGCCGTTAAACGCATAACACGCATAGCAGTGCAATGTGGGCATTGCATTTATACTACTTATATCATCGTGAAAACCCATCGCGAGTATTTGCCAAAAGCACAGAGTCACAGGAGAACCAATTGACTCACTAATTAATCCTTTCTCGCCACCAGTGTCCTCAATCATGGACATACTTTTTCTTCATTTGTAAATATTTAACTATTTTAGAACACGATTGTCCCAGTTTATAAACACGTTTCGAATTGGTTAAAGCAAACAAGTTAAGAGAAATAGAAGTTAATGGAACGAAGCAAATCCTGATGAAAAGATTTCATATCTTTTACCTTATATAAATTTATTCTAAAAATTATTGAAAGAGTTATTTAGTAAAAAACTTGTTACTTAACTTTGCATAATTCAAAATATGGGAATATAAATTTTAAAGCAATTTTTGAATGATTTTGCGTCATTCGAAATTGTTTTAAAATTTAACAGAGATGCCTAAGAGTTATCTTTAATTACATAAATATATAAAAATGTACGATTTTCTCTCAATAAATAGAGGCTTGATACGACAAGGATTAATTCACAGTTAACTGTCGAGGCGTTACGAGTGTTACGCGAATCTTACATTATGCGCGATAAGCGCGTTCATCAATTACGAGAGTGAGCGTGGCGATAGGTTGAAATATTATATTTCATGGCGTTTCATTAAGCGATTTCCTCGATCGTGTAACCGCCTCTAATCGACGCTCGGTAAATAACATGCAGCGGCCGTTTATAAAGCGAGTTGGCGAGATATAAATTTCACCCGTGCGTAGTTTCACATTCTGGATTATGTATGGAGGAAAAGACGGAAACGAGACAATGTATCCGGAGCGTAATGGGCGATCAACAATCGCGTTGCCATAAATCGCGATGGATTACGCGCGGTTATAATGCGTTGTTCTCCTGGGAAATTTATTTGTATATAGTCACGAGACGGGATGATTTAAGGCCTCATTTACATCGGATCGTTTTCACATAAAGGCTGTTTCGGGAAAAAAAAAAGTCAATTTTTTTATATGATTGACATCTTGACTATTACTAATTTGTTAAAATATGAAACTTTAAACATCTTTGTAAATATTATAGACTGTATTTTATGGACGGTATAAATTGGTAGCTACATTAATCTCTTCAATGTGCTTGTAAATCGGATTCGCGATAACGTTATAGCAGATATAAATCCATTATATAAGAGAGATTAGATTAAATTAATTTATAACACACACAATAATTAATTTTGTCATGTTGATTGTTCTGTATATTGCGTGTGAATTTCTTTTATAATAAAAGGAGTGTTTATATACCATATGTACGACCCAACTGGCAATTTATTGTTCGATTATTATCACAACGTTTCGACCATATGGTTTTGGTCCTTATCAAGTGAGACACGTTGTAAACCGTTATGTTTGTAAGAGATTTAATTTTTTGAAACACCGTGGTGAGATGTTACTCCGGGAGTACTGAGGAAAATAATGTAGACAAGCCCTCTTACATTGCATTACCTTTTGTTGAAGGTTTGAGTGACAGTAACGGTCGGTTTTTTAAAGATATGGGTTTTAATGTTGTCTACAATGTACCTAAAAAATTAAACTCATTGATTAAACGTGGTAAGGATGTGCTGCCTATTAGTAATAGAACGGAAGTTGTTTATAAAATAAATTGCAAAAACTGTAGTGCTTCATATATTGGTCAAACGAAAAGACATTTAGTTACCCGCGTCAAGGAACATTTTAATAACATAAAAATGCACGCTAGTAATCTTTCTGTAATTAGTAAACACAAATTAGAATTTGATCATGACTTCGATTGGTCAACGCCTGATGTCCTGCATACTGAAAAACATGTAAGAAAGAGAGAAATAGCTGAAATGTTCTTTATTAAAAAATATGACAACACTGTTAACTCTCAAAAGGATACAGAGAATTTAAATGACATATACGATAGATTAATAAAGGTCGTTTAGTCTTTCTCGGTATCTTAAACAGAGAGGTTGACACAGTGTGTCATTATGACATAGCGACTTTTTTCTCTTTCAACTTTAACTATAATGCAGGTACATAAATTTGTTTATTTCATTTTTGTAACGTGATTATCATTATTTAATATTGTAATTTTAGTTCACTTGATAAGGACCAAAACCATATGGTCGAAACGTTGTGATAATAATCGAACAATAAATTGCCAGTTGGGTCGTACATATATAAACACTCCTTTAATTTATCTACTGGCGACATCTCAAAATTAAACATCAATTCTTTTATAATATTAATTTAACTAAATTCTTCTGTATATCACTTTATTTAATACGATACACATTTAAGAACTTAGACATTCATGCAAAAAAAAACAAAAAACAAAAAGGATTTTGTATCTACGATTGCACAAAATAGAAAATGTTAGTTTTCCAAAATAAAGATGTAATTGTTAATAAAACGAGTCTCGCGGAAACAGACCGGTGGAGAAGAAAATATTGACATTGCTGGCGCATAAAAAGCGCGAAATATCTCCGCAATGAGATCGGACATTATTTTCGCGATCAAGATCCAGTGTCGCTGAAATGAATCGTGATTTCGTCTCGTAGATCTCGCGCTCGTCTCCTTCCCACGAGGGTCCCCGTCTCCCCCGCGCATACGATCCTGGGAAGATCGGTCGGCGATGATAATGCCACGATAGCGATCCGTATCTCGATCGGAGGTTCCATCACTTTCTCCGCTGTGTATACTCTTATACTATACAGTGTTACAGGAAGAAGTGTCATATACGCGGAAGCAGCAAGATATCGTTCCGGGGAAAAAGTTGATATAAATGCATTTCTGCGGTGATAGAAATGCAGGGTTGGGAAAGTTACTTTATAAAAGTAACTCGTTACCGTTACCGTTATTTTTTCTAAAAAGTAACTCGTTACCGTTACTCGTTACTAATTTTAAAAAGTAACTCGTTACCGTTACAGTTACTAAAAAGTAACGAGTCGTTACAATTTCCGTTACTTTTTTACAATACAAACTAATAAATTATTTTGCATAAGAAAAACTTTTAAAAAATTGTAAGCAAGATTTCATTCAAGGTTTATTACAAAATAAATGATTAAATTTATCGAAATTCTTTATTAATTTTTAATAAAATTTGTTGCTCCATAGTATCATCATTTAAATACCCTCTTTGTGGTGTTAATACAGAGCCACCGATGCTAAACATTCTTTCTACAGATGCACTGCTTGGTAGAGCTGTATTATATTTAATAAAAAGTTTTTTAAGTTTTGGATAGTCGTTTAACATTTCTATATTACAATTATTTGATTTTAAAAACCGTTGCAATTCTTCTTGTTCAGATTCATTTTGCACCGTTTTTTGCTCAAAAATGAAAAAATCATCGTGATCGTCAGATTTTCCAGCTTTTGAAGAATTTTCAGTTGATCGGATTCCCAATAAATCCTCCAAGTAATTTTCAGCACGTTTTCTTTTTTCTCCGGTTAACCAGTTTAACTTAAATTTTGAATGTAAACATGCTGCTATTATTAATTCTTTTGTTTCAAATATTGTAAGAAATCTAAAATCAAATATAGTAAATTAAGCGACATTGTTTGTTTTATTGAAATTAATACTTTTGAATCAATAGTTTAAAATAAAATAATATTTTTCAATTAAATCCTTATTTAAAATTAAATAACATATGTATTAATCAAATTAATAAGTTACCTTTTATTTAAACCTTGCTGAATAGCTTCAACTAATAAATGGCAATCTATAAGGTCAGATTTATTGAGATTTTCTAATTTTCGTTGCAAGGTACTTAGAACTGGTAGTAAATGAGAGCTCTGCTTTTCCGAAAAGATAAAGCTCTCATTGGATATCGCGCGTCGCGTCATCGCACTGGTCTGCAAGAGCCATAAGTTGATCAATCACATTCAAGCATTTTTACAACATAATAAGAATGCTAATTGGTCGATTTGCTTACGGTTTTACGGTTAAGATAAAAATTTTATCACGCACAATAGCAAGAATAATATCTTAAATAAATCAAAAAATTTGAAAAAAGTAACGATAAAAGTAACTGTTAAATTCGTTACTCGTTACCGAAAAGTGTAACGAAGTTACTTTTTCCGTTACAAATAAAATTTGTAACGCCATTACCGTTACAGTTACCGAAAAAAAGTAACTGTAACGGTAACGGCGTTACAAGTAACGCGTTACTTCCCAACCCTGTAGAAATGTACGATGTGCAACGTTACATTAAATAATGCCATGAGTATTTTCTTGATAGCAGTGTGTCGAGAAGAAGCACGAGATATAACTTACATGTACTTTGCGCGATTATTTGAGTATAATTTTGTCACTTTCTTAGAAGGATACTTTATTAGATTGGCGACAATTTTTTTTTTTTTTTTTTTTTTTTGGTAAACGATTATACACATATATTAAATTATTTCACAATTTATTAAAAAATGTTTTAGTTCATATGTTATTGAAATACATATATATTTATCATGTGTTCACTTAGAACATTTTATATGCCATAATGAAGCTAGATACCATTAGGCAACCCGAGATGAATTTTTAAGTTTCTTTCTGGCCTCTTCTGGTTAGTCACGTAAAATTATATTTGTGATGTAATTTTGTTCGAATCATCCAAATATCCAATATTCTTGGTCATTGCACTTTAGTGTGTTGATTAATGATATCGATATCGATACTACTCTCGAAACATCCGCTAGTCATAAATGATTTTCCGTAGTCAATATATAGGTAAAAAAAATCGTTGATAGTGAATTTTAAGCATTTTTTTTGTTCTTTTAAAAGCCAAATTTTATTTTAAACAGAATGAAATATAAGAGGACTTTATATTAATATTATAAAAGGAGTTCATAATATAGAGCAATTAACATGGTAGAATTAGAAATGAATAATATTGGCTATTAATATAAATTGACTTAATCCAATTAACCTCTTATATAAACGAGATATCATGTTACTTGACAATGGAATATAATAAAAATTATCTTATATTTATTAGCGGGACTAATTAGTGAAAGAGATACAGTATTTATGTCTCGCAATTTGGGTTATTCGTGATGTACGATAAAAAGAAATATAAGGATTGAATTAGAGAATTGATTAAGAAAATTCCTTTCACATATAATGAAAAATTCTATTTCTCACGGCTGCTTTTGATAAAATAACCCATACAGCACTGAAGCTTGCAACAACATTGCTGCAACATTGTACAATAATATTGCATATTGCAGTTTAATGTTGCAGAAATATTGCAAAGACATTATTTTACAATATAACTTTAGCAATGTTACAGCAACATTCCGAAAATATTACAAAAAAAGTATTCAATAATTGCTAGTTCATTCGTTTACCACTATGCGGCGCATGTTGCGCTATCTATTCCGATTTTAATTTTTAGTTATGATGATTATATAAAGTTTACAAAAAGCGGCAAGTAAGATTAAAAAGATATAATAACTATTTTTGTTAGTTTAAGTCGTACGATGTGACCCCAATACAGGGGACTCAGACATTGGACTAAGAATTCTTTTAATAGTTTCCATTCTTATATAAAATCAAAAATTTGATAATAACTTTCTAATATGCAAGATACTTCAGATCTTAATAAATAAATTTTGAGATTATATAAAGACAAGAGAGATGTGAAAAAACTCGTTGTATGCGTAAATTCACCACAATCTTTTTGCATCCGGATATCTGAATATTTCGGAAACAAAGAAATTGTGAATTTACGCAATTGCAAATTGAGTTTTTTCTTATTTCTCTTAGATATTCTCTGTCACTGAAGGAAGTCGAATGTGTACTGAAAAATTTACATTTTATAATTTCGTTATTATTATAATACAGAAAAACTATATACACGCTAGATCCTGACTCTTATAGGCCTAATTTCTTATTATTTTTTTCATATGTTAAGGATATTATGTCGATAAATATACATAAAGCATTATTGCATATATATTATATTGCTATGTTGCTGCAATATTATATTGCAATATTTCTGTAGGCGGACATTTTACTGTTGCTGCAATATTATAACACCGTTGCAGCAACATGTCGCAATGTTTCTGCAATATTGCAATCCTGCAGAAACATGTTGCCGCAATGTTATTGCAATCTTGCGGTGCTGTATGGGAAAATGTATATTTCTCTTTTTAAAGTTAACGCTATTCTAGAATTCTCTATATTAAAGTTGCAATGTTTTAGCTGCAGGCGCATACTAATAGGAAGAACCGGGATGATTTGCAAACGACTACCACGACATATTCGAGTTTCCTCGAGTTGTAGGTCAGTTCGCAAAACGCGAGAGATAAATGAAATTTCCGCCACTTTCGCTCGCGCGTAGATACTCCTACTTACGATATAACGAGATGTCGCGATTATAGAGCTCGACTTAACTCGATCGCGTTTCGAATCTGTAGGCAAGTCTTTCGACTGATCGCAAATGAGCCGCGAAGCTGATAATAATGATGCAACTTTGATCATTCTCGACCCGCCAATTCTTCCATTACGATCCTCTCGCCGGAATATGTAATCACTCGATTCATTTATGTGTCGTCATTCATTCGTCGTACGTGATTTTGAATTTATTTTTTAAGTATTATTAATCTAATTTGTGCATGGTTAGTATTTATAAATACATTTTATTTCTTTTCTCTATTAAATATATTTTTTTAAATCATAGATATACAATAATAATGTTGACATATTATATCACGCCACTTGGAATAAGAACGCAGCTAGCTTCCACACGTTTTATTCATATATTCGCATACTCCGTTTCATTATATCTCTCAGTTACCAAACTTCAAATTCGCGTACTCCAGTACATTGCTCTACGTCCATGCAATTAATACCCGTATTCATAGTCCTTCCTTATTTTAAGGACGGAGGAAGCCTCTATGAAGGATTCCTTGAATCTGCAACGCTACCTTGTTTCATAGATGGACCTCGAGTCTCCCTTTCAGAAGGAAGGAATATTTTAGGGATTTTTAGTGACCGACTTGAGGTAGCACCGTTTTATGCTGCCTACAACTAATTTCATATAATACATATGAAAACTTTTTCGTATCTTCAAAAAATTCCACGGGATTTTCCCAATCGCGAATGTATCTTTTCGGAATCCGCCACAGAATCCGATTCTCTGGATTTTCGTCTTCAAATCCATCGTCAGAATCATTTAAAAATTCATTGTCCATTATCCCTTTTTCCTTTATATACTTTCAGTTTGAGAGCGCGACAACAAATAATCACAAAACCACAAATGTAACGAAACTAACTTTTGGAGGTTATATTTGGTTATATTCTGCGTATCGTCTGCTAAAAAGGTCGCATCACTCCTCAAGGAAGCTCGTGACCTTCCTTGAGATAAGGGAGCCAATAAGATTCCTTGTTTGGCCAAGGAAAGTTTATGAAACGTAGAACGAGGAACAAGGAATCCTTATTCCTCAAGGACGGACTATGAATACGGGTATTAGTCTTTTGCATCACGCTCCAGTGATCGCGTTCACCGAGAGTTCCGGCATATCGCACGGAACTATATCCTATGTCTATATCATTCCAATGCTTGTACATGGTATATTCCATATCTGCTGGATCACAAGTCTTAGCCAAGAATTCTTTCGCGAGGTTGAGATCGATTTTGCAGCACTCATTTATTATAATTTTTTAATTTATAAGAAAAATTAGTTTATCTACCAAATGTTAGATTAGATTTCTCTTGAAATTTATCTGCGCTTAATTAAAAAATCGGTCCGTTATGTATTTATATCTATTCGATGGGAAAAATCATATTAGATACATATAAAATGATTATCTCTATAACTGATAAATTTAATAACCTTACGTGAAAACTAAGTTTCTCTCTCATGCTTTCTCAAGGAGACCCCACGTGCCAGGCTAGGAACACCCTATGTACATTCGATCCGCGGCAACTTTCCTCGTGAGCGCGTAACATTGTAAAATCGATGGCAGTTGGAGCGCAGTAACGTCGCTGACAAGCGCATTAAAAGGCCCCGGGACACTTCTCGTTTGTTCAGCACAACCTTTCGTATACCATGGCAATACTTCCGCGTGTCCCGACGTATCTATTAACATAACAACGCGAGGAAAATTAATCCCGCCGCCGTCGCCGGGGCCCGCGGGGAAACTTTCCTCTACCATTTCTCCTCCTCTACCATCGTCTTCGAGAGATTCACGTTCACGTGATCCTGGCGCGCGCGTGCCTCTTCCTTCGCATGCAATGTCGTCCTCTTAAATGCAGCTGCATACTGGCGGCGCATGCCGCGCAATTCGCAGCGCAATCTACGCAGATCGTGCCGGCGTGCCTGGTCTTGCGAGTAAATTACGGTCATCCCGCGCGCAAAAGCAAATCGGTACTTAAAAAGTTATCTGTTGTTCATTTTTCGCGAAATAATTAAACCGATGTTGCAGAGAAATGACATATACATATACGTTCTAGAATATATATTTCTATATATTTTTTGTAATAAATATTTTTGTTATTTATTTTCTATTTTGTATTAATTTTTCGACGCAGAGTTATCTCTAATTAATTCGCTAATTAGAGATAAATATTAGTACACATATATTTAGAATTAGAGCCATATATATATATATCAGGGTTGGGAAGTAACGCGTTACTTGTAACGCCGTTACCGTTACAGTTACTTTTTTTCGGTAACTGTAACGGTAATGGCGTTACAAATTTTATTTGTAACGGAAAAAGTAACTTCGTTACACTTTTCGGTAACGAGTAACGAATTTAACAGTTACTTTTATCGTTACTTTTTTCAAATTTTTTGATTTATTTAAGATATTATTCTTGCTATTGTGCGTGATAAAATTTTTATCTTAACCGTAAAACCGTAAGCAAATCGACCAATTAGCATTCTTATTATGTTGTAAAAATGCTTGAATGTGATTGATCAACTTATGGCTCTTGCAGACCAGTGCGATGACGCGACGCGCGATATCCAATGAGAGCTTTATCTTTTCGGAAAAGCAGAGCTCTCATTTACTACCAGTTCTAAGTACCTTTCAACGAAAATTAGAAAATCTCAATAAATCTGACCTTATAGATTGCCATTTATTAGTTGAAGCTATTCAGCAAGGTTTAAATAAAAGGTAACTTATTAATTTGATTAATACATATGTTATTTAATTTTAAATAAGGATTTAATTGAAAAATATTATTTTATTTTAAACTATTGATTCAAAAGTATTAATTTCAATAAAACAAACAATGTCGCTTAATTTACTATATTCGATTTTAGATTTCTTACAATATTTGAAACAAAAGAATTAATAATAGCAGCATGTTTACATCCAAAATTTAAGTTAAACTGGTTAACCGGAGAAAAAAGAAAACGTGCTGAAAATTACTTGGAGGATTTATTGGGAATCCGATCAACTGAAAATTCTCCAAAAGCTGGAAAATCTGACGATCACGATGATTTTTTCATTTTTGAGCAAAAAACGGTGCAAAATGAATCTGAACAAGAAGAATTGCAACGGTTTTTAAAATCAAATAATTGTAATATAGAAATGTTAAACGACTATCCAAAACTTAAAAAACTTTTTATTAAATATAATACAGCTCTACCAAGCAGTGCATCTGTAGAAAGAATGTTTAGCATCGGTGGCTCTGTATTAACACCACAAAGAGGGCATTTAAATGATGATACTATGGAGCAACAAATTTTATTAAAAATTAATAAAGAATTTCGATAAAATTTAATCATTTATTTTGTAATAAACCTTGAATGAAATCTTGCTTACAATTTTTTAAAAGTTTTTCTTATGCAAAATAATTTATTAGTTTGTATTGTAAAAATGTAACGGAAATTGTAACGACTCGTTATTTTTTAGTAACTGTAACGGTAACGAGTTACTTTTTAAAATTAGTAACGAGTAACGGTAACGAGTTACTTTTTAGAAAAAATAACGGTAACGGTAATGAGTTACTTTTATAAAGTAACTTTCCCAACCCTGATATATATATATATATATATATATATATATATATATATCGAATTCATACATAATTTAACTACATTGTTTAAATTATCTTTATCTGTAATTGAAAACTTTAATTCACGAAAGAATTACTGATATAAATTATTTAATCAAGATTATAGCTCTAAATCATTCTAAAACGATTGAGACAAATTAATCTTTGCATTTAACATTTAGTTAACATTAAAATACGGGATAATAAACAAGGATTATTAATATCGCGTGCCAATAAAACATGCCTGATATAAAATTAGGGATCATTCCGCTTGTCTAGAGAAATATACGATCGCACTTCGGCAGCCGGCAATTATGTAAGCCTATAAATTAATTGCGCTAAAAGAAGATACTCTACGGCAATTAGCGATTTATTTTCCGCGTCGAGGAAACGTGTTCGCCGCGTATTAATTTTTTTCCGAATCAAACACGTTTTTCTAGCTTTTCGCTCGACAATCTATCCATATTGCATATTCCGCTTTGTCGCATATTTATCGCAGAATCGTTTCGAACAATCGCAATTTTTTGTCGAAAAGAATTATTTTTCTCTCGACACTGTTTCTTTCTTCCTTTTTCATCGAGCTATATTGAAATGATACTAGATGCACGACGCAAGAAATAATATACATGTCAATGAAATTAAATATCTGACAATGTGATAAAATCGCCATAAATTTCTTATCTTCGAATGCATTTGTCGAACATATAGGATAAGCGCAACGAAATCGGTTTTACGTTTCGTTAGATCTCTCAGCGTTATACGCGGAGCGTGTCAGTGTCACAAGAAACGGTCGCGCAAGTAGGGTAGGACGGTCGATCGATTGCCGTGAAAAGATTTATAATGGTCGTCAATTAAGGAAAGGATTTTGCCGCGATCGCTGTCGGCTCTTTCATTGGCGCGTTTCATCGCAGGAAGTGCACCTGTCGCGCGATTTTTTTTAATTCGTTGCCGTGTAAGCCTCTTTGATACGTCGCGCCGATTTGCCATTGGAATTAGAAAGTCATCGCGATGCTGCAGGCAATAGAGAAAAGAGAGGTGCTATTTCAGGGTTGTCATTTTTTCCTCTCATCAAATTCCTTGAGTTTTCCAAGCTCCGTTATATCGTGCATGATTATAATAACGTGACAATTAGTTTAAACTTCCTTTTTGAGAGAATGTAATGGCGGTAACAAGTTACAAGATACGAAATTTAATGGAACATACGGGAGTATTTCAATGGGAATGATTCGCAAACAATTGTTTATTAAAACACGATAATATAAATTACGATATATATTATAATTAGTAAGGATAAGAATAACACGGCTGTAGACGTGCAAGTAATTCAAATTAATTTGTTAAATATATGCCATGAATAACCGTTATGATATCCCGTTTGTACAGTTTATTTATGAGCTCATAATGAAAATCTTATATAACAGAATAATCGCAGTTACAATAGTAATTGAACAAATGTGCATGAAGGAGCTCGTATTGCTTGCGGGCGAATGAATAAATATGAATTATTATAAATGATCGATTGTTGCATGATATAGGACGCGATTAGACTTACACGCTTTATACTAAATTATTCGTTTATCTATATAGGCTGTCTCATACTACGCCATACACAGAAAGGGATATAGTTCATAACGATTCAACGAACATTTAGTAGCAGTTTATCTATCTCTTTGACGATGCCTTAATTTTGACAATATTAATTTTGCATTTTAATAGGTAAATCATGTATGATGCCTTGTTTAAATAATAATATATAGTAAGTACTTATGTGACTTTACGTGATTGTTGTCAATTAATGAATATCCTCTATCAATGCACGGGGGCAATAAAAAGTTACGTTTCTTGTTACGATTCTTGCGCATAAACAAGATTAACAAAATTCCGCGATGTTATCACGAGTACTTTAAGTCGAAATGCACTACATGCAATTCGTTAGTGCGCACGCTGCGTGCACAAAGATCTCTATCTGCATCCGATTTGCGCGCGCGAGAAAGTTGCTTTACAAGAATCGCTCGCAGCGTACATCGCGAAGTCATTTCGCGCGATATGGATATCGGAAAAAAATTGTCTCGACCGAGCAACGAATCTGGATATGCGTGGGCGATATCACTCGATACTTTCCATACAGCACCGCAAGATTGTAACAACATTGCAGCAATATTTTCCTGCAAGATTGCAACATTGCAGAAACATTGCAAAATATTGCTGCAATATTGTTATGATATTGCAGCAACTATAAAATGTCCGCCTACAGAAATATTGCAATATAATATTGCAGCAACATAGCAATATAATTTATATGCAATAATACCTTATGTATATTTATCGACAATAATATCCTTACATGTGAAAAAATAATAAGAAATTAGGCCTATAAAAGTCAGGATCTAGTGTGTATATAAATTTTCTGTATAATAATGAAGTTATAAAATGTAAATTTTTCGGTGCACATTCGACTTCCTTCGGCGACAGACAATATCTAAAAGAAATAAGAAAAATCTCAATTTGCAATTGTGTAAATTCACAATCTCTTTGTATTCGAAATATTCAGATATCCGGATGCAAAAAGATTGTGGTGGATATACGCATACGAGTTTTTTCACATCTCTCTTGTCTTTATATAATCTCAAAATTTATTTATTAAGATCTGTAGCATTTTGCATATTAGAAAATTATTATTAAATTATTGATTTTATATAAGAATGGAAACTATTAAAAGAATTCTTAGTCCAATGTCTGAGTCCCCTGCGGTCATATCATACAACTTGAACTAATAAAAATACTTATTATATAACTCTTTGTAAACTTTATTTATATAATCATCGTGACTAAAAATTAAATGCGGAATAGATAGCGCAATATGCGCCGCATAGCGGTAAACGAATGAACTAGCGATTATCGAATACTTTTTTTGTAATATTTTTGGAATGTTGTAACATTGCTAAAGTTATATTATAAAATAATGTCTTTGCAATATTTCTGCAACATTACACTGCAATATGCAATATTGCAATGTTGCAACAATGTTGTTTTCAAGCTTCAGTGCTGTACAGGTTCTCTCGTTCTCTGTCCCCCTCGTTTTTTTTCCTCCCTTAGTTCCCTCCAAACGAATACACCGATAATAATCCGTATTCCGTATCAGTAGGTTGGGTCGCGTTACGTAAGCCGTAGCGGCCTTGCATTATAGCATCATAACCATTCATCCTGTCCGTTCACCTGCAATGCGCCACACAATTTGTTCCAGAGCGAGCGATATACTCGTATAGATATGCATAGATATACAACGTGTCCCGATCATTGTGCGCTTTTTTTTTGTAACTGTGAAAAAAAGGACTGAGAAAAGCGTCGCTTCTCTCCATGTTGAGGCATCGATAGCTTTGGGATCGTAATTTGAATCGTAAACGATTTCAAGTTAAGCTACCAGTGTATAAAAATAAATCTTTTTTCTATTAATATTTATTAATATTATTTTGTTTTAATTACATCCTTTTCAGGCTTAAAAAAATTAACAAAATTTTTACTTTGAAGATCAATTACCGAGATAGTAGCTTTCCGGATTAATAGTTTGTCAAAAACTTTACGAAAAAATTGATTTCAAATTTAAGAAATATTTTACAGGAGCTACATATAAATATATTGTTTGGAACATCGAATATATTTAATCGTACGTATTTGCTGGTGAATAAGCAGAGTTCTGTATTGACGACACGCGGATTATTCGAGAAATGCAAGGGAAATGCTATGATTCGTAAAATCAATCTATCGATTTCCAATCGTCAAGTCGGTTGAGCAAATATCTGCAGTATACAACGCTGCTCCATATTTTACGATCTCTGAGAATATTTCTATTTTTATAAAAGAACTTAATGGGCGGAAAATGTAACAATTTATAATTCGCTCTTACATATTTTAATATATCATTATTACAAAATTTTTAAATCTAATAAAGTTATAATTGAATAAAATTGCGAAATGTACATACTTTCATTACAACATTTAAAGAAGAAGTTTAAAGGCAATTTAAGACTTTGAACATGCATATAAGAAGAGAAGAGCTCTTAACAAAGGAAATGGAAAGTTGCATATTAAAGAATTAACTTGTCACTTTCGCGAGATAGAAATGAAATCGCGTAGTTTAGTTCGGCCTATAACGCATTCGCAAGCCGGAAACGCGTAGCCTATAAACTCAGTAGCTCGTAGACAATTGGTCTGTCGCAAAACGGTCGAGGACGACGAAAGAGGTCGGTGAAGATGGCGATTGTGTCCTGGATTTAATCCCGCGATTGTTAATGAGGATTATTAATACAATCTTGCATCTAATAATTCGATCGCGGCGCAATTAAATACATCATCGTTCGATATATTTCTTCGCCATCTCGGTTCTTTTGGTGTTCGTTACGAGTATTAATGTCACGCTATTAGTCTCGCTGCCATAACATTTGCCGACTAAAAGGACAACAAGCTTGGATTCGCTTGATAAACGCCATAAATTTCGCCTGTCGCCGCACCAACGTGCATTAATGGCCATTAGAAAATCGTTGTCGAACCGGTTGCATTATCGTCATTGATACTGACTTATTCCGTAGTAAACGAAGGCTTGCAAATGTTACGCAAACGCGGTCGTGCATTGCGATGCGTTAGTTTCATAAACACATCATAATAACGATCTAATGATAATCTCTTCATTTGTAAAGATGAGCGGAGACGAGATCGTCGACATGTGTCAGTCGAAGCAGATCTTTTGTTGCGCAGCATCGCGTTTTATTCTCAGAAACATTCAACGCGAAACAAGCATGTCGCACAATTATAATTAATATATATATGCTTTAATTCTTTTCAAAGTAACATGTATACAGATTTTTGTTTTCCTATTAATTTTGCGATTATTCTCAAAGTAACATCACATACGGACACTTGTTTCTCTATTAATTTTTAAAAAATCAGTAAAATTCCGGCAGTAAAATATCCTGTTGAGCAAAATATATATATATCGCAGTTTGAAAAAATATTTCTTTTATATCTTACATCTATACTTTTAAACGATTTCATTTATTGCAATCTTCTGTATAGGCGTAGTTTATAGTCTATTTCACAATTTTGATTGGGCATCTGCTCCTTTATATGGAAGGTCGCTAGCGTCTTTCTTCCTTTCGATCCACCGCGCAATTAATGCGACGCGTTAATGATACGCGAATGACGACGAGTTAATACTCCACATAATTGATTCTTAAAATAGCATTTGGAACAGGTTCTTTTCAATGAGAACGATAACGCAACCGGCGGAGTGAATAAATCGAGCCCTGCAATGTGCCATTAGGGCCGAGCCGATTGATTGCGTCAAGACATTCGTCGTAAAGCCAATGAAATTGTGCTTCGTTAGCGTGCCTCTTAATTACAAATCATTCCATATGTTTACCGCTAATATATCGGTAATCGACGCGAATTGTCCAACTATTTCACGCAAAAGTCATTCGGCATAGTTCAATTCAATTTATCGCCATTCGTGCTTCTTGGTCACTTTGAATACCTGCGTGTTGCGTTGCATTAAAAGCACCAGACATAACTGTCTTATTATCTTAAATTTGCGTCAAGAAAATGTGAGCGAAAAATACGTGCTTGCAATTTTTGGAAAAAATTTAGAGAGAAGGAGAGAAAAGAATTTAATTAAAAATATAATTTTTTTATTTTTGTCATAATTTAAATAATTATAAAATAATATATATTTTGTGTGTATATGTGTGTATATGAGTGAGAAAATAAACTTTAAGATACCTTTCTTTGAATAAATAAAATTTTAATACAACTTTTTAAAAAAATCATGTCACACCCGCCACGGGTTTTTCGAAAAATTTTTGACTCGTGAGAGGTACGGTACGATCGTTGATACGTTCTTACGGTAGAGTGTATTAATTATCGAACGTCGTTGCGATGCGATTGGATTCGTTAATCGACTGCGCGACCTCATTAAATATTCGAAAGGAGAGGCAACGTGACGTAAGTGGAAGCTCACGATCGACGTCAACCAGAATGCCTTCGGAATCCGCAATGAAATGCTTGTTTACGATAATTTAACGAACCTTCGTTGCTTTTCCACTTAGATCTCGTTCGAGCAGAAATTTTTACCTTTATATTACATAACGCGTCAATTTGTCAATCGCGATTGAAATCAGATTTGCCGCGTTTGACATGAGAAAAGCGTGCCGGCTTTTAATGCATAACAAATCGAGGACGGGGACGAGATCGATCGATATTTTATGTTAATTAGGGGCTAGAGGAGATAATAATCTTGTTTAATATGATGACTTAATGCAGTTTTCATATTGGAATTTTTGAGAACATCGTTCTTTGAAATATGACAATTTAAGTTGGAAATGTTTGATATATTTTTTCCATGTAATATTTATCATATTAATCTTTGACAAAATTTGTATAAGTTAATTTTTATTAAAACCGACACGTAACATAAAATATTTTTTTTCAACGATACACGTATTCTAATGCCGTATACGTGCCATGTATGTGCGCTTGACCGTTCCTAAATTTATTTACGTGCGATATATCAACGATACAACATAGTTTCTTCGTAAACTTACGGCTATGCATCACGGCTGTGCAAGATCACACAACTATACGGGATATTATTACCCATATTCATAGTCCTTCCTTATTTTAAGGACGGAGGAAGCCTCCATGAAGGATTCCTTGAAACTGCAAGGCCACCTTGTTTCATAGATGGACCTCGAGTCTCCCTTTCAGAAGGAAGGAATATTTTAGGGATTTTTAATGACCGACTGGAGGCAGCACCGTTTTATGCTGCCTGCAACTAATTTCATATAATACATATGAAAACTTTTTCGTATCTTCAAAAAATTCCACGGGATTTTCCCAATCGCGAATGTATCTTTTCGGAATCCGCCACAGAATCCGATTCTCTGGATTTTCGTCTTCAAATCCATCGTCAGAGTCATTTAAAAATTCATTGTCCATTATCCCTTTTTCCTTTATACACTTTCAGTTTGAGAGCGCGACAACAAATAACCACAAAACCACAAATGTAACGAAACTAACTTTTGGAGGTTATATTTGGTTATATTCTGCGTATCGTCTGCTAAAAAGGTCGCATCCACTCCTCAAGGAAGCTCGCGACCTTTCTTGAGATAAGGGTGCCAATAAGATTCCTTGTTTGGTTAAGGAAAGTTCATGAAACGTGGAACGAGGAACAAGGAATCCTTATTCCTCAAGGACGGACTATGAATACGAGTATATATCTTCGTCGCGCCAACATACTTGCCGCGCTTGGTGCGACATATTCGTTCCGTGCAACGAATTATTTAACACCTCGAGATACGACGAGCGAAAAATTTACCGTCGTCTTACATCATGGAGAAAATTCCGCTCGTGACAATTACGCGCCGTGTATGCTTGTTAATTTATCGAGCGGTCCATATAAATCGTTTGCTGGAAAAAAAAAAAGTGTCACCGGCAGTCGCGGAAGGTACGGAAACGTGGTATTCTGGCCACGTGTTCGTGCTTCTCAGCGGTCCGTGACCAAGAATTTCGCACAGCACGGCCGTGTCGTGTTATACATTGCAAACTGCACGGTATCGATAAATAATATTCACCGAGTGTCAAAAGATATACGCGCGCGCGCGATGGTATACGAGGTGCTTTTAAATTCTGGTTAAGGAATCTTTTAAAAACATCATTAATTGATTGATGAAAATATCGTAAATTTGGTAATATCCTCTTCGCCAGTTAAAATTATATGTCCTAATTAAGATTTTTTATAAGACGTAGAGACGATTCGCTATACGGTTTTTTAAGCATTTCTCTTTGAATATAAATTAACTTTCTCATTAGAATTCCTGGATGGCATCAAAGCGCGTATGAATTGAACGAACATACTTTGCCAGTTGTTTCTCAACTGTCTGAACAATTTGCCTGGTATGTAAACGTTGAATTTCAAACAGCCGTAATTGATTGTAAATATGGACGTGTACATGATGCATTCTCAGATCTGGGTCGATCTTAGGTGCCAATGGAACACGTTCTCAAACTTAGATTAGATCTCTAGTTGACGACTTCTGTATATTTAAGATGATCCGACTCGGCGATAAGGGAAAGCGATGGATTTAACGCACCCGTTGTAGAGTAAATTCCGATCTTCGAACTATCGAAAGGCAATTTAAAACGAAGCCGACTTACGAACTTATCGATAAAGATGATGATAAAGAACGATAATAATCGACACGTAGATTATCGAAACTGAATATTATAGTAAATTGGAGTAATCTGTCAATAATAAAATTATCAACTATTGAAAAATTAGTTGCAAGAATCAATCAAGTTTATCTTTGTCCCAAAATACAAGCAAGAAGGGAATATCTCTCAGCTTGAAGGAAACATAGCTATACCACTGGTTAGAAAATCCAAGAAGTAGCACAAACTCCTTCTACGCTTCATGATTCTCCCGCGATAAATATAATTAATTGCTAACCAGACGGTTTCTTCAATCATCGAGATACATAAAAATAACAATGAAATGGAACACCTCCCTCGTGCCACCGCTGCCGGGTAAAGAAACAAACGGAACACCTTTGGCATCGTAAATCGCGCTCTCGATGACTCGATAAGCACGTACGCGAGCATATAAAAACGCGATAAACTGCTGATCTCTTTGGCGATCGGCAGTTCGATCATCGATATCCCCCCGGTTAATGATCACTTCCGGCGGGTTATACACTATTCGCGCGCCCATTGATAAATGATTACGCCAGTGACGTCGCGGGCTACGGTGGGTGGCCGCCTCGTGCGAAGGACACGCGTGTTCGCGTGTTGTATCGGCGCGAGATTGGCGATACCGCCGGGCTGGTCCCGGCGATCAATATGAAGCGAAAGCCGCCGCGCGCTCCTTCATCGGGCATTCGTTTCGCGACACCACGCCGGCGGATCGATCGATCGATCCACCGGCTGTTTATCGGTCGATCCGATCGATAATACGCACGCGGGGAGAGAAAGGGAGTCCCGCGCGATCAGACCGCGGGCGTCTACCTACACGGCGGGCCGATAAATCGTCAGCGACGCCGACGGCGACGTCACTTCGACGGTGTCGAGGAATTGAATCGGTCAGTGTGGTAGAAGGGTGTGTGTACGCTACCAGGTGGTTCTGAAACCCTTTGCGGTCGGTGTCGCTGCACGTGCGATTAGAAATAACGCGTGTGTCGACATCTTTTAAATTACAGCCTTATAGTCGATAATATTTATCGACTTTTTAGCAACTATGTGCGAATCTAAAAAAATTATGTATGCAATTATGTTGAATGTTATGATCGTGTTCTTTTTTTCTCAATTTGCTGCGACAAGAATTTGCTTCGTCGCTTTGAAACTTCAGCGGCTCTCTCGTTCAGAAAGAATTAAAAAATAAAAGTAAACGAACTCGATGAATTGCGTAACGTATTATATATCTTTTTGCACAATATATTTGCTTTATTTTTTTCGATCAAATTTCTCAGATATCTGGAATCAGTGATCTGTCGAAAAAAAAAAAAAAAAAAATTTTCTCATGTGGACTCTTCATTTCTCATAAACATAAAATGTACGCGCGCGTGACTCGCAATTATGTGGAAATTAAGCGAGATTGTGTAACGTTCTCTCTCGAAATGCCGAGATGTACCACGAGCATGAATCGTTGCGTAATCTTTTACACGGACAATTTTATTTTATTATTTGGCGAGAAAGGGGCACGAAAGGCTTCTCGACATGCTTGCCTATCTCCGATGCCGTCCAGTCGAATTCGCCGACTTGAACGCCGACGTTTCGAAAGTTTTCGCTCGAGATAGGGAAAAAGAAGTCGTACGCGTCTCTTTCAGAGAGACGAAACGAGCTTGTTTCATAATAAGGGACGCTCCTTCAATGCTGAATAAAATCGGGGACTTTAATGCGAGCAACTCGCGTGCAATTATCTCTGCTTTCTAATTCAAGCACTTGAAGACGCTTGTGAAAATGGTCCCTTTCTTCCGTGCCGGTTATTAAATGAATAATCCTTTCTAGGATTTATAATCTCACGAATCTTCAATCTTAAACATACAAATGAAGAGATCAAATATCTGAGAACCTAGAAAATGTAGAAAATCGAGTGAATTAACTAATAATAAGTTTGAAAAGCTATATGGTAGACCGATAGATATTCTAAAAATTATTTTATTATTCTATCTTCAACGTCGACTTCTACGAGAAATTATATAAAAATATATCTATCCAATCGGGAAAAAAAAAAAAAAAAAACGATAATGAGAAGTTGCAACTTGCAACTCGTGTTATGTGGATACTTCGTTGAATCGCAACAAAATGCAAAACAAATGCATAACCTTCTTTTTATTGCCGGTGATAGAAACACTTTCTCGTGAGGAAAAGCAAAGTTTCCCGAGTTGGTAATTGATCTTACACGAGCATGCCTCCGTGTTTTTGTCCCTCGTGTGACTCAGCGCGAGCGATCGCCACTGAAAGCGACTCGAAAGACGAAGTCGAGAGGAGTTTTACCTGCTCTCCACGGCCTAGCTAACGAAACGATGAACATGCGTTTGAAACAATCTTGACGCGACTTTTGAGAATTCAATTTCGTTCCTACTAATTATCGGAGGCGTCCTATATTCTCCCGTCTTTCGTTTCGATGATGTTTCTCTCCGCGAAATAATGTTTGGCTTGGCCAAAAACTGGTCCAGCTTTCGTGCGTTCCGGTAAAAAGAGCAATAGACATATTTCTGTGGTTTTTTTGTTTGGTATCGAATCCGAGAACACATTGACGCTTCCTTTGAATTTACATTTGAATGCAATCAATCGTTTGAAAATTATTGGCTTTAAAAGTAGAAAAAGATATATTTGACGGAGCTTCTTTACATTTTGATCCGAGTTTTTACACCGGAAATCTGTTCATAAATGGCGCGGAAAATTTAGACAGCAATCAACGTTATTAGAATATATATATTTTTCGTTAAATCTCAAAATCGATATCATTTTTCGCTTTCAGGTTCGCGATATCGTGGAGGAGTGCACGTGTCCGACGCAGTTCCCGATGATTCACGTAGCTGAGGGCAAGTATAGGATCGGCGACACCAAGGTCACGATCTATGTCCGGGTCCTACGTAGTCACGTGATGGTCCGTGTCGGTGGTGGATGGGATACTCTCAGCCATTATTTAGAGAAACACGATCCGTGCCGGTGCAGAAACTGTAAGTGTCGCGCGCATCGAACCCTTTTCTCCAAACAAGTCGCAACTTAACGATTCTAATGATCGATCTTTTTTTCTGGATTTTTTTCAGCGCATCGCTCGATGGTCTCAGCGAAGCTCATTCAAAAGGCCGGCGGATCCTTCGACCTGGGCAACGCGCAGGTGCATTATGAACGGTAAGCGTCTGCCCCTCCCCCTCCCCCTTTTTTTTACTACATCGTAATTTTAATTATACACAGATGCAAAAAATACACTCGACGGCGATAAAATCGGTTCTATTTTCTTACACAGAGTCGAATACTGATATTAAATTGAAACGCGCGTTAAATTTTAACTCTTTAATCTTGAAATATATGTGAATATATTAGCAAATTACAATTATTATATTATTTTTATTTCCTTTTAATTGTGCGAGGTTTTTACATTTATCATTTTGCTACTTTTTTTGTTATTTCGCATACGAATTATTTTCAAACCTAATGTCGAATAATTATTCGAATACAGAATTCTTATTTCGAATTTGTATTTTTTTTAAATCCAATCAATTTAATGCTAATCATTATGATTATCGTTCTGTCTATGTTCTACATTTTGAATGTAAATACTAGCCAGTATATAAATCCAGTATAATACTAGCGATACTGTTTTAACCATTCTATCGCAAGATATTTTCCATAGGGTAATGAGATATATGGATTCATAAACACGCGTTGCTACACATATATTGTGCACGATATTGTTCATAAGTACATTACCCATACAGCACTGAAGCTTGCAACAACATTGCTGCAACATTGTAATATTGCGTATTGCAGTTTAATGTTACAGAAATATTGCAAAGACATTGTTTTACAATATAACTTTAGCAATGTTACAGCAACATTCCGAAAATATTACAAAAAAAGTATTCAATAATCGCTAGTTCATTCGTTTACCACTATGCGGCGCATGTTGCGCTATCTATTCCGATTTTAATTTTTAGTTGTGATGATTATATAAAGTTTACAAAGAGCGGCTAGTAAGATTAAAAAGATATAATAACTATTTTTGTTAATTTAAGTCGTATGATATGATCCCAATACAGGGGCTCAGACATTGGACTAAGAATTCTTTTAATAGTTTCCATTCTTATATAAAATCAAAAATTTGATAATAATTTTCTAATATGCAAGATACTTCAGATTTTAATAAATAAATTTTGAGATTATATAAAGACAAGAGAGATGTGAAAAAACTCGTTGTATGCGTAAATTCACCACAATCTTTTTGCATCCGGATACTGAATATTTCGGATACAAAGAAATTGTGAATTTACACAATTGCAAATTGAGTTTTTTTCTTATTTCTCTTAGATATTCTCTGTCACTGAAGGAAGTCGAATGTGTACTGAAAAATTTACATTTTATAATTTCGTTATTATTATAATACAGATAATCTATATACACGCTAGATCCTGACTCTTATAGGCCTAATTTCTTATTATTTTTTTCATATGTTAAGGATATTATATCGATAAATATACATAAAGCATTATTGCATATATATTATATTGTTATGTTGCTGCAATATTATATTGCAATATTTCTGTAAGCGGACATTTTACTGTTGCTGCAATATCATAACAACGTTGCAGCAACATTTCGCAATGTTTCTGCAATATTGCAATCTTGCAGAAAAATGTTGCTGCAATGTTATTGCAATCTTGCGGTGCTGTATGGGTAGACTTATGCGAGAGAAAATTTTTTCTCTCACTCTATTAAAGTAGAAATGATACCGTATTACGTTTTACATCTTCCTTAATTTTTACCATAAACAAGCGTGAAGTAGATCTATTAACACGCCAGCGATTTTTGTTAAATATATATATAATCTCTCTTTAATCTTATCTACGTTCGCAAACTTACGTATACGGTATCGTACACGTGGTGACATTTCGTCGCGAATACGGAAACTGGAAATTCTCCGATGCACACCCGTTCAACACGACCCGATATAACGACCGACATCAATTCCGCCATAAAGCCCGCGGTCGTTGTTTCCACCTCTAGATCATCACCTCCGAGAACACGGCGGAGTTCCGCGTCGAGCGTCGGTTCGGTGCAGAATCTACAATCGGCGCAGCTGCACGCACCACCCAGAAGCATTTCCAGCAATCGCTCGCGATCGCCCACACCTCATCGGCCGACGGCCGGCAACAAGCAACAACAGCATCAGCTGCAATCGAGCGACGAGCTGAAGAAGCGCTCGAGGAGTCCCACGCCACATAGGAAACTGTTGGCGAGCCCGAATCAGCATCAGGCCGATTTGGTGAAACAGAGATCGAGGTCGCCAACGCCTAGGGCGAACCTGAGATCGAGAAGTCCGACGCCGCGGAAGAATATAGATTCGTTCAAAAGGAACGCCAACGAGGAGGCGCGATCGCCAACTTATCACGGAAAACTTGAAGAAAATGGCCGAGTAAGTCTGCTCTTTTATTCTACGAGAGAAATTTTTTTCAGAATACTAGTATAATGCATTGAAAAAAAATTACGGAAAAAAGATTCTAAATATCAATATAATTTTTAAGAATTGAAATTCAACATAAAATGCTTGCGATAGTCATTATAAAAAATTCTTAGTAAAATTATTTTTATTATTATTTTTCTTATTGAATTAAGATGTTGTCGAACATTTCGCGAAACTTGACGATCTTGTAATCTTTTCGCGTCGCGCATAATTTAAGCAAAAAGATACGTAGAAAGGAATGGAGTACGTAATCGCGACCGGATTTGTTTGCTCCTGTCCAGGAGAACGGTCTTAAAGTACCGGGCGAGTTTACGAAACGATACATCGTGGAGGGTGGTGTGGCGCGTCGTGCCGTCGACAAGGACGATACGCCCAAGTACGAGCCGTCCATCTACAACTACAAGTGCAGCGAGGATTCGAGCGGCAGTCGAAGCCCCACGCCGAGTAAAGAGGAACAACCACCCATCGAGACTTTCGGCAAGGACACCACGGTGAACACCCAGAAGTCGCCGCACGGCGATGGAGAGCACTCGGACAACTGCAGCGAGGTGTCCGACGAGGGTTACCGAAGCCTCGGTGCCGTCCAATCGTCCACCGCCAACGGGAATTCCGCCAGTACGCAGAGCTCGCCCACGGTTGCCGATTGTCAAAGTAAGTGGACACTGTATATGTATGTCTTTATTGACTCCCCACAATGGGGTTGCAATTTTTACACTCTTACACTTTACAAATTTCCAAATATATTTCATTTTCTTACATTTCCGCTCTTACAACTAACGCTTCTACATCTAACCTAACGCTTTACACAACGCTTTACTATACCGCTTTCCTTTTCCCTCTCTCTTGCTCTTCCCCTTTGCTCCTCACGCTCCCTTTCCTCCTTCATCCTTATGCTCTTATCTCTAACACTTCTAAACACGCATAGCTTTCCTATCTTTTCTCTTTTCGCTCTTCTCTCTTGTTCCTAACTCCTAACCCTCTTTTTGTCTCCTTCCTATTCCCCTCCTTTTTATCCTTTTCTTTCCTTCTCTGTCATTCCTCCTTTTCTTCTATAAAGAGGTACCAATATGGTGGGATGAGATCCGAGCGGAATCGAACCTGGGACGTGGCACTTGTCAGCCCGCGACTCAACGCTCTAAGCCACTCATCGCCCCCAAGGATACTGTGTATATATATATATATATATATATTTCGCGTGCAAATTATGCGTGAAATTTAAAAAGTGAGACAAAAGGTGAGACACCCCATTTTATCCAACAACAAAATTGATCTTTTCGATTTGAAAAATTGATAAAGACAGGCGACTATTTCCATTGTCCGCCGAGTGGTTACGGTGACACACTGATCAGACTCTCGAGTGTCCTCTCGCGTTTGGACGTGCACTCGCCAACGAGCGAGTCATCGTATTTAATAAGAGAATGCGGGATGACGAAGAGAAGGACGGGGAGATATGTGGACGCACAAACGCGCGCATTGTACGATCGAGACGATGTCGCGTGTCGAGGCGCGGGAGACGGAAAAGAAAATCTCTCGACCGTACGCCGATGCGAATCGAGAGGTTAAATTCGATTACGACGCGGGTGCGAGAAGAAGAGCGCCCCGAGAGCTTTGTCCGCGAAAATAGAGAGAACGAGATCGCGCGCGAGCGGCGTTTATCTCCGCCTGTCGATCTCGCGAGTATCGACAACGACGAATTAATTCGTTCGTTGAATCGGCGGCGCATTGCGCGACGATAGATAGAGACGATAAATTTTTTTTGTTCAGAGAAAAAAGAAAGGGTAACGCGCACAGAGAAAAAGGTTACTCCCCGTGAAAGAGAGAAATAGAATTATCGGAAAGATAAAAACTTGGATATCGATTAATTTTTTGCGTGTCTATATTTTCTAAATTCTCCATGTCAAATTGTATCTAATAGAAAATTATTTATTTACTTATGCGTAAATTTCTTGTTTCTTCAATTTAAAAATTATCTTTTCCGTATTCTTTCGCTAAAGCTATTTATAGATATCATGATGCGTCTATTTAATTTATCGGAATTTCGTCAGAATCAGCGATCTGATTTAAATATAATCTTGTCTATTGATTGCGTTTTCGCATGATTTAAAAAAATTATAACGCCTTTGTTAAGTGAAGAAATGATTCGATAACGACAGAAATCGAGATTCTAAAGTCCCGTTAGCTTACACGCACGCTTAAATGAGCTGGTAATAGCAATCTTACGATCTCGCGATGTGAGTCTAGTTTGCATCTCTAGCTCGATCAAACTGTCGCATAAATTCCAATACGATTTACATACAATGTGCACAAATTATTGGGAATTTATACGAATCCACGCATACATATATACGCGCGTTTACTATTTGAACGTCTCGCATTAATTACGCGCCCATTGACATGGGATCGGGTGGGCTTTTGTCGATTCATCGAGACCGTCCTGTCAGTCGAACATGACAAAAGCGTCGCGTTCGATGGTAGCACATGTCGATCGTGTCTGTTGAAACGCGAGGGCGAACTGTCCACATCGAATTTTCTACAAATCGTTCGCGGGTACCTATGATCCGACATTTGGATCACGTTGCGATTAAATATTCAAAGTGGTGGGAGATATTCAAGTATATGCGGGCACGCGGCGCGCATATACTTATAAGATCGGGTTCCTCGCATCGGGCCGGGTTGACATTTAGCCGCTGTTGTCGATTATACGCGAGGGAGATCGCTCGAAGCGTAGGCGATCTCCAGCAACCTGTCCTCGGAACAATCGCCGACGGTCGATCCTCGATAACACTCATCGTACGCTCTCGCCTTGAACACACGCAAGCACGCATTCGCGTACATACTCGACTCACTTGACGCGGTTGTGACGCATTGCCGCAAGTGGAAAAAGTTCGCGGCGGCCAACCGCGACGTGACGCGAGTCGCTTCGATCGTCTCCATGCTTTTCCCTACAAGTCGAATGGACTGGAATAGTTGTAGCTTATAACCCGGTGACCTGAACACTTTTCACTTAGAATGACGCGGAAATAACATGTTTTTCCAGAAGAAGCTTGCTTTAATCTAGAATCTTAGATCTTGAACTAAAATATGCTGATATACAGGGTGTCCCCAATTTAAATGACAAAACTTCAAGAGCGAATAGGGGAAAATTAAGACAAGAAGTCCTTTAGAGGTTTGCTCGTTTTTGCTCCACTTTAGAGAAAATCGCAAAAATTCAATCTCTCGTTGTCAGCTGCTCTCTTGAGTTGATCGGCACCGAATAAACTTTCTGCTGCAAGGTTCCTTACATATGTGAACACTCGATGTTATCCTTTACGGTGCCAATCAATTCAAGAGAGCGATTAAGAGACCGAATCATAGATGCAGTGCACCAAATATCACTAGAACAATGTCTAGCTGCAATTAATGAGGTCAGTGCTAGATGTAATGCTTGCACTGTCGCAAGAGGACGACATTTTGAACAATATCTGCATTAAATAGATGATAACATAAATAAAATGTAAATAAATAAGTAAAGAAACGAAAACTCGTTTTGTTTCTTTTTTTGTGATTTTCTCCAAAATGGAGCAAAAACGAGCAAACCTCTAAAGGACTTTCTGTCTTAGCTTTTCGACACCCCTACACGCTCCTGAAGTTTTGCCATTTAAATTGGGGATACCCTGTATATTGAACATATATATCACATATATATTTGTTTTTCATTGTGATTACTCTTGGAGTTATATATTTAATTAGTTAAAATGTATCTTTAAATTCTCTCAAGAATATATAAAGTATATATTTACATTGTTTTTTTTATAATTAATTATCATAATCATTTTCTATAAAATAAAACTTTTAATTTTGTCAGACTTCTGACTTTTAACGTAAATTCTCTATATTAATTAGGATATCCGAAAATTGGCATCTAAATACAAATATAATCAGTAAAAAGAAAAGTTGATTGTCTAAATAAGATGAAAGACTGTAGATAAATGCAATATTCAGATATATACTTAACAATTTTATAATGTTGCCTTTGTTCTTTTCGAGCAAATAGAATGATTTATTGGAATCATTGCGGAGAAATTTGTGATTAGATCTTTTTATGAACCATAATTTACATTTTCATATAAAACATTCATGATATTTGCTGTAATTTATATATTTTATATTTATATTTAAGATCTTCATTTTTTTATATCATATATCCAGCATATATATTATTTCTTCATCTATAAAAAATTCTTTGCAGAGTATAATAATTTATTTTTCTCTCGTTAAAATTCATGCATCTCATTCTATCTTTTATTCTCGATTCACGGTCGGGATGAACTTTCATGTTACATTTTTTTTTTTTCGCGAGAAATGAAAGGACGATCCGGGAGCGTTCTAGACAACAAATATTTTATCGAGATTTATGCAAAGTAACCGGAGGCGATCTTAGATGATTCATTCATTTACATTGATATCTTTTAATTTATACGATGGCGCTAGAACGTTTGAAAGATGCGCATCGAAGTATTTGACTTGTCGTTTTAACGCGATGCATGCGATCTGCTCTCCGATGCGTGTCCGATGCACATTTATGATTCTGTGCGTTCTGCTTCGATTTTGAGGGAGATGATTGTGTCCAGTCAGGCGAGAAAACTTCTTCTTCGCGTCGAGAGTGAAAACAAAAATTGCGCGACGATTAAGACGACCAGTTGAAACAAACGTGAAAGCGTATTAAAATCATAGCAATGAAATGTTTTTGGATGCTTAGAGAATTAAATCGATTGTTGATTAGAGAATTGTCTTGAGTTTGTTATTAGGTGTACAACTTTGCTTCCGCCGTTTTTTTTCCGAAATTCGAGGCTTTATTGTAAAAAACTGATTAGGCGTTTTGAAATTGCTTGTTGAGTCACTCCCAATGATCGTGCCAATTCTTTTTGACTTTGGCTCGAGTCTTCATTAAGTAATGCCTCCAATTCTGCATCTTCGAAAACCTTCTCTTTTCCACCGCTATGCCGGTCTTTGACGTGAAAATCACCGTTCTTGAAGCGTTCAAACCACTCATGACACGTTCTTTCACCAATAGCGGCTTCACCATAAGTATTTGAAAGCATTCGATGAGCCTCAGCCGCAGATTTCTTCATATTGAAGCAGAAAATTAAAACTTCCGCAAATGACGAGAGTTTGGCTCCTAAACTGACATTTTCACTCGAGAATAACTTTATGATGCAGACACAAATCGACTAATGTTTCTATGGGGTTATGTTGACAGATGCCCAAGTTTATTGCATGACGTCTATGATCTGTTTATTTCGATCACTACTTACCGCTAAAGCCATCTATAGGAAAACGTCGGAAGCAAAGTTGTACACCTAATATTTCTTAATTATTTTACTAATTACTTGGGTATGTAGTACAGCGTTCAAAATATGGCAAATTAAGTCAGAACCTAAAAAAATTAAAGAGGAAGACTGAAAGTTATATATAAAGAAATTATCTCGCAAGGGCTTATAAACTTTGAAGCATGTTCATTCGTCACATCGTAAATGGAATACTGTCCAAGAAAATTGAGCCTGGCAACGACGTGCAATTTTTTGAAGCAGCGAAATGAATTCCGCGATTTCACCAAATTCGTTCCAGCATTCTCGAGCGTGTCGTCATTATTTGGCAATGCTCAACTGTAAGTACAATAGTACCTTTGCAGTAGTTCTCATAATAAGATAAATTAGATAAATTAGCCGAAGCGGCTAATTTCCCTTGTTATATTTCGTTTTGTGTGAGCGGAATTGTTTACACTTTTATAGTTATTCTTTCAAATACAAAATCGAAATTTTTGGACAGTACATAGTCCTGTTTAGTTTTTTTGCTTCCTCATAGAGGAAGCTTTGTTTTCGTGACAAAATTTTTTTTCGAGTTTTCTATGCCAATGTGTTTAGAATATTCCAAAACATCGAAAAATTATGTTCCTAAAAAATATCTGTATGTATGTATGTGTGTGTGTATGTGTGTATGTATGTACGCAATGTATTGTACAAACTCTAACTTCCGCAATTTTTGAGATATCGGGTTAAATTTTTTTTTACATGGCTAGAGTATCATTCAAGGATGGTTGGTACTGAATTTGGTGAGGGTCGATGAAAAGGTTCATTTTTTAAATAAAATTTTTAATTTTTTGAGAAATGTCTGTATACATTGTAACTTTCGCAAATTTTGAGATATCAGGTTCAATATTTTTAGATGGATAAAGTATTATTAAAGGATGGTTGCTACTGAATTTGGTGAATATCGATGAAAGGGTTTATTTTTTATAAAATTTTGAATTTTTTTGAGAAATGTCTGTACACGCTGTAACTTTTGGAAAATTTGAGATATCGGATTAAATTTTTTTACATGAATAGAGTATTATTAAAGGATGGTTGGTACCGAGTTTGGTGAGAGTCGATGAAAAGGTTCATATTTTTAATAAAATTTTGAACTTTTTGAGAAATGTCTGTACACGCTGTAACTTTTGGAAAATTTGAGATATCGAATTAAATTTTTTTACATGTATAGAGTATTATTAAAGGATGGTTGGTACTGAGTTTGGTGAGAATCGATGAAAAGGTTCATATTTTTTATAAAATTTTGAATTTTTTTGAGAAATGTCTGTACACGCTGTAACTTTTGGAAAATTTGAGATATCGGATTAAATTTTTTTACATGAATAGAGTATTATTAAAGGATGGTTGGTACTGAGTTTGGTGAGAATCGATGAAAAGGTTCATATTTTTAATAAAATTTTGAACTTTTTGGGAAATATCTGTACACGCTGTAACCTTCGGAAAATTTGAGATATCGGATTAAATTTTTTTACATGTATAATCCGATTAACGATTATGTAAAAATAAAAAAAGTATGTAAATTAGAAAATAGCATATTGCTTCTTTATCTTTTTATTTCGTTCACAAAGCTTCTTCTATGAGAAAGCAAAAATTGAAAAAACCGCATGCTTAAAGCATCTTAAGCTTTGTAAAATAAATTGATGAGGAAGCAATGTACAAGTTTCTAATTTGCACAACTCTACTTGTTTTTTTTTCTTTTTTCTTTTTTTTTAAATAAACTCATTCTCGCATCGAGTTAAATATATTTTACAAAAATAGAATTATAGATCCGATGATATATATGAAAAGCTCAGAAGCTGGGTGTGAAGGAAATCTATAATTTTCTCGTTATGAACCTCGTAAATTATATACATTTACTATTTTTATGCCATAAACGTCATATAGAATATTGAAAGAATGTGAAACCGTGATATCGAATCTAGTATTAGCAAGCATGTCAAAACGCAGGTTCCTTTGCAACAAATTTAATTTGTAATTCATTTGCGTAATTTTAATAACAAGTTCCAAGGACTCGTTAGATCGATGAAGGCTGAAGCCGGTTTAACCAGTAAGCGCGTTATTAGGACGAGATCTCGAAATAGATTTTCGATTCCCAGATTTTAATTACGAATTGCTTTCGCGCAAATATGCATATCTGCTGTATATCAACATTTATATATCTATAATCGAACGCCTTAATATTTATGCGACGTTTTTGCGTTCGCGGATGGGATTAAAAAACACGATATGTTATTGAGAACCTGATCGACTCTTCTAACCTGACGAGGGTTAAACTCAACGTAACCGGTGAACCGTATTTCGAGGAGTCATTCTTCATTTAAAATTCAAGTTTGATGTATATTTTCTCATTTACATTTGTCCCGATGTAGACAACATCATTCTCTTTCTATCATTCCCGCGCGCGCACGTGGCATCGATACATGAATTTAAAAATCTAATTTCTCTTCTTTACCGAAGAATGACTTTCTCTGTGGTTTATACGTGGGTGTGTGCGCGATACGCAAAAACGAAATGTGAAACGACGGCGTTTTGGTGAGGGAGCAGCTGATTAGAAAAACAGAACAAAAGTCGATACTTTAATTACATAGCATAGCTTGTAACATGTCAAGTAATAAATTTTGCAGCAAAGAAAAGAAAAATATATATTTATTAAGTTTGTCAAAAAATTGGATATAAAATCGTACAATTATTGCAAATAAATCAATTTCAATGACTGTAATTGAATATATATATATTCTTATGTAATATATTAAATTGTATCAATTTTGTTGAAAAATTTTTATTCAATTTTCTTCACCGGTAGGTATCTCTCTTTTAAATATATTACCATTTTTTTATGGGAGCTGATAATAATAATCTTATATGTAATCGTCCGGATAATATCTCTGGATCAGATCAATAATAATATTAATAATTGTGCAATAAATATAAAATATGATCAATAATTACTATGTAATAGAATATAAATTACGTGAAATGAATATATGGTAAATAGATTCACCGAAAAGGTTTACATAACTGATTATATAAAAATTATGTAAAAAAATCCAAGCGCTCTCTTTCTCTCTCTCTCTCTCTCCTTCTCTCTTATGTTATATAAAGAAGCAGAAGATTTATGATTACAACTCGCGCGGAAGTCCCGATGAAGGGATTCATTTGTCTTTGGATTAGATAGTTGCTTTCGACCTTTTGCGGGATTGTCGTTTTTACCGATGTAAATCATACAACAGGACCCACCATTCGGTCCCCCAATTGTGTCACGGTCCGTTCCTTCACCTCGCCTACGCTAAATATGTTAAACGCGAGACTGACCAATTCGGTGATCGTCGAGATTTTTTTCGGATCCTAAATCACACGTGCTCGCGAAAGTTGACACCTCACGACGATGGAAAAAAAAAAAAACTTGACTCAAGCCCCAATATTGATTGCTGCACGCATGTATTTGCCGTCGAAAAATGTTATAATGACAATGTTACGGATTGTCGCACAACGGAAAACGACGAGATAAGAATAATAATCACACAATCGTATACGGTAACAATTCGCTTATGTAATTTAGTAATTTCTAATGTTTGGAATATTTTTTTTATGTTTTCTAAGATATCTAGTTGCGATTAATTAACGAGCTTCACCAAGTTTATTAATTGAAATAGACACGCATTACGTTCAAAATTAGTGATAAAATTAGGGTAATAATGTTAATGTTATATATAACGATTAAATATAATACAGATATACAATATATATATACAAATATTAAAAATATAAGTTATAAAAATTTGCAATTGCATAAAAATAATAAAGAATAATACAAATGTTTGTTTCAAGAAAAAAAATAAAAAAATAAAAGAATTGACTGTAGAGAGATTGATTTTGTATTTTACATGTGTGCTTTTATAGCAGTATTGCTAAAAAATTATTAATTACGATTATTCTTATAACACATATAATAAATCTTATATATTTCTCATAATATCTGAATCTTTGTATCATCTAAAAGAGAAAAAATTACTAAGCTTTTTTTTTGTTTCTCTCTCATATCTTTCATGAATATTTCAAAATAATTTTTGTGTTACTCTCATAGGACATGCAATAATCAATATTGGAATAAATAAATAATTAAAATTACAAATTTCAGATACAGTATCTCAGAACACGCCTTTTCCGTTTCCTGTTTCAGAGCAACCGCCGAAAACAGAGTCCGAGGAAAAATCTGGCGTAGAGACCGACAGTATTGAGACCGGGCTGCGCAAGGTAATTCGAAAGGATAGGCTGGCGAGTCCTTTACGAGTTTCGTCCCCGTCCAGGAGCGTGGCGTCTTCGTCGACGGGCGACAGGACGCCACGCGCCGGTTCTGTCGTGCGAGAGAATAGCAATCTATCCAAGACGTCATCCGGCAGTAAGACGCCCAAGGACAGCAATTCTAGCACGGAGAGTAGCCCGCTAAACCGAGGTGGTTCGATACGCAGGGGCAACGGAAGCTACGGGACGGTACGCAAGTCAACGCCGACCGGAAGTCTAAGCAAAGCGTTGTCACCGATACCGATATCCAATTCCACGAAAACATCCGTCAGCGGTAGCGCCACGTGGAACGGTCGTCAGACTAGACGGCGAGCTAGCATTCAGACGGACACTTTTCTGGATCCGAGATCGACGCCGGCTACCTGCACCTCGACGCCGAGTTTCTCGCGGAAGAGCCCAGGCAGGCAGAGTTTGCAGTCACGGTCGAATATGAACGGCGGGATTCAGTACGATAGGAACGGCAGGAGGATCAGAGCGTCTGCTACGGGCACCGCTTCCCTTCAATCGTCGCCCACCAAGGCGACGAATCCGCTGCTCGATCAGATTTTGCAAAAACTGGGCGATTTGAAGGACGAGCGTCAAATGGTGCAGAAGCTGCAAGGTCTTCTGAGGGACTATCAGGCTAGCTCGATCGACGGTGCCGCGAATATGGATTTCGCCAAAATGTGGGTGGACAGTAACGGAACGATGACCGTGCCCCAGGACGTTCAGGTATCAGTTACTCCCCGAAAAGATCCGAAACCCCAGGAAGGTTGCTCGAGGATACCAGTGCCTCGTACCGTCTCTTATAAAAGACCGATGTCTGTGGCGTCGGACAGCGTTTGAGAGTGTTTTTTCTTTTTTGATCGAATTTTGAGAATCGACGTATATCGGGTAACCTTCCTGTGTTAAGCTAAGTTAGTCTGATCGGGTCGGAGCAATTATATCCGTGCGAATAATCGCGCCTCTTGCTGCGCTTCATTCTTCATTCTATTTAATAGATAAGTCGGACGTCTTAATCATGATAGAAGATGGGAGGGAGTGTATATATGTTTTATAGTTGACTTAAAAATATGTTTTGTAATTGACTTAAAATGATAGTGTTTAAGGGGGGGGCCCAAAGAGAAGAGATCTGTAGTTTAAAAAGTTTGCAGATTTTTAGAAGCGAAGAAAAAGAAAAAAATCGAAAGAATCCATGATAAAATAAAAATTGAATTATTCCAAAAGGATCGTTTTTTTTTTTTGGAATAAAATTTTTACTTTTAGAGAGTATCGTAAAAAACTTCTTTCATAAAATTGAAAATGGATCGCTAAAGAAAAATCTCTAATTTATTTAAATTACTATTTTTTAGATTTTTCTCTTTTTAATATTGAAAAAGAAGATGTTCTTTAAGATACTCCTTTTTAAATATTTCAGAAATTTATAAAATTGCAAATTAATTATTTTTATAAGCTTGAAGTTTAGAACTGCTTGGTATTTTTTTATTTCACGATTTAAAATCAAAATCCATTAAATACACAGATGTATTTGGAGATCAAGAAACATTTACAAGTTTTAATATTTGAAATTTTTAAATTTTTAGAGAAATCATATGTTATTTGAATTTTTAGGATCCAAATTTCAAAAAATTCAAAATCTACGTGAAATATTTTGTATTGTTTAAATGTTTGTTTTATTATCGCGTATGTTATCATCATGGCGAACAATACGACGCTTGGACTATTGCTTTCTATTTCTGCTCTTCGCCTACGCCTTCAACAACCATCGTTGTAGATCGAAGACGTCCGACTAGAGAGTAACTTAACGGGCCTTAACGGTACGGGGTCAATCAGTTAGTAGCTCTTAGTAGTCACGTATCGGGGTGGTGCTTAGATGGTGCTGAAGAACGAGATGACGTTTACGATAGACAACAAAGTAGAAAAAGAGAAAAGGAAAGGAAACTCGTTCCGTGGACAAGTTTTCAATTCATTAATACGGAATGAAAAGTGTGCAATTATAATGCGACGAGTCTCGCATTAATGGCTTTCCAATCAATTTACTTCCAATCATTTAGTTGCATCCTATATGTTCATCAATATTACGGAGTTTGAAATAATAAACTTTAAATTACCGTGCAAATTTATTTTTAAAATTTTTTTAATTCTTTTTATCTTATGTACGTATTATGACGTTTATAAAAATTATGTATATAAAGTTTCCTTAAATTTTTAAATCTTTTGATATACATATATATATTATTTATATATGTTTATATATGTGATTTGACGAGCATGGTACTTTAAGAGTTAATACGATCAATGATGCCGGACTTTCAAGATCACATATCGTGAAAAATTGTCGAGAGACCGTCGCAATTGCATGCTCAATCGTTTTCACCGTTACCGATCAGTAACGTCTAATCATTTTTATTTAATTATATAGTTTATCGGTTATATTTATCAAAGAGATAATTTATTTATACGTTACGGCCTCGCTACGATAGAGAGGAAAGGAATAAAAAGGATAAGAAAGATACGGGAGAAAGAATCGATTAGAAATTGAGAAGCGAATAAAAGCGAGAGGATCTCACACGTTTCGATCCATCGAATATAAAATCAAACGCCCCCTTCCCCTCCACCCCCATTTCCCCCCCAACCTGAAACAGACTGCATTGTGTAGATAACGACACGTGTCGTCGAACAAATGCCATTCCAATGTTTAACCGGTTTTTCTCTACCAAACGCGAGCGTAGCGCCAAATTTTCTACCAAGTGTCTTAGTAACGGATTATCGACGGATTTGTCGACGCGATTAGCATGCGAAAGAGGGATATTTTTTAGTACCGTGGTTAAATAATAAACAGTCAATATACGACGGCGTGAGTAGAAGCGTTTTACGAATATTCGGACGATGATGGCGTTACCGATTCTCCTTCTCCGTTCGTTTCTCGTCGCCGGAGCTTATTTCAAGAAAGTCTTCTTTAATTCAATCAACATTGTACGCACGTTATACGCCCATTATGTAGGAAATATGCGAAAATCGTGACGAATCTTCTTATATAAAAAGCGGGGATTAGTCGCGACGGACTCCTTGCCTTATTCGGAATTCCAACAATTTTCTACATCTTACGCGTATAATATCGTCGTGTTTTCTACACACACACACACACAAAAGTTATATAACATTGCCTGTAAATATATCCGCGAGGAGTTTCGGCGAAAAATCTTTCTGCTATTGCAATTAAATTGATCTCTAGTCTAGACGGTCATGGTGTGTATCATTTATTTTACTTCGAAATAGTTTGCGATGACGTTTAAATAAATGCACACAAGAACAGAGATGGCCGAGAAAACACGACGGATTTGCTACTTGAAGTACGGTGCTGCGCAAAAATATGGCGTTTTATATATATTCTGTAAATACATATAACGGATACGGTTGTTATAGAAGCATATCTTCGTTTTTATCATGTAAAGCATGTTCTACTAAGTTAAGCTTAAGTTGACTTAACCTTTCGATAATCATTATCGTGATTAACACCGGGTTATTTGTTGCGTCTCATTAATTCACGATACAATGCGTATTTTTATATTTGGGCTTCTCATCGCGTAATGGTGAGGAACATTAGTGTAAAGAAAATGTTTTGAAAATTATCACGTGAATTCGAAACGATCACTTGAATAGAAAAATATGAATAAATCGATATTACATGACGAAATTTTTCTCCCTTGCCCGTCATTGAAGGGTTGTAAGTATGTCCGAGATACTAAAATCACCAAACATCATTCTCAGCGAAAATCCGAGATAGATCATTCGAGAGATTTACATATCGCATGATCGCGCACGATGCGCATAATCGCGGAATATTTCTCCAGAATATGCAGGATCGTTTTTCTGTAAAATATCATCGAGAGAGACATTATTTTCCATCGATATCGTCATCTTCGTACTTTCCAATTCTGAGGCGGAATAAGTGCACATTCACGAATGGGGCAATACGTAAATATCTGTATTCGTATATTCGAAAAATTGTACGATGGCGATGCGCAGTAGTCTCGCGTATCGGTATTCGATAATCCAACACGATTGTCCAAATTCTGTATTCTTCTGGGGAAATATTGCACTCGACAAATATTGTTTCGCTTTTCTTAACAGTCATAGTATCGCAACAACGTATACCAGAACGATCTGGTATAGCGAAAGATATGAGAAATATTAGTTCTCCCGTTACAGCGCGCGTTAATTTAGGCGCCGGGCGGCTAATTTTTAGGTCTAAGCTTTTGTAACCCCAACGATATCACGGCCGTGCGTTAACGATTAAGCAATATCGACGATTTACCAATATTAATATTATTATTACAATATTATTAATGCAATATTATAGCAATATTATTGCTATGATGATAATGATGATTATTATCTATTATATTATATTATTATAAGATTATTATTATCATCAAGAGAATAATGCGGATTAATTGCTATGATTATTATACGCAACGTTGCCTATGTTACGTTATCATTTTATCTACGAACAGTTGTAAATTGACCAAAAACTATATAAAAAGATTAATAAAAGGCCTTAACAAGAAGCATTGCGTCGGATCCTTTATTTCAATTTTCTTTCCTTTCGCGCTAACTTATCCTTTAATTCGTTCATGTGGGATTTCATGATAAGATATGACAGAAATACAGATATGACACTCTGGATTTTATAAAGTATCATTTTTTGCAAATGTTGTCTTTCGTTAATGAACTAATTTATATCTATTCAGAAATAATTAATTTTGTATAAAGAAAATTTCTCGTTAAAAAACAGGATTTTTTTTTTAATAATTTTTTTTTAATTTTTTTTAATAATTAATTTCATATTTTCCGGATTTTTTTCCACGTGACTGCGACGAGAGAGGGGCCTGTTATGGGTCCAGTACCACACGAACGGCGGCCTTGCCGCATATGGTGAGACGGCTCTCGGCGAGAATACCGACAACACAACACGGACACACCAACAATAGCGTACCGTATACGAGCGGCGTGTATGTGCGCATCTCAACGTGCGCGCGCTATTCCTATCGGATACGAGCGGGTGCGCGAATCTCGGAAGGAGCCATTTTTGAAATGTCCAGCCGTCGCGCGTGAGATTTACGATCGGTCGTAGTAGCCTCGATAATAACAGCGACGATTGTGCCAGAGTTTATAGGTAATTAGCATAAATGCCGCACGTGCGTATTTTCTGATCGACGAGCCTTCTTCTTTTCGTCAGTACGAAATGATACTCTTTCTTCGAAAGTGAGAATTTTTTCCGATTTAAATAAGCGAAAAGTATTTCGTGTGTAAATTTTTCCTAAAAAGTTTAAACGGCACATCTATAACCATCCAAATGTTTGAAGATTAAATTATATGAAGCAATATATGTGTATACAGGGTGTCCTAGACCACCCGTACACCCCTTTTCTTTTAAAAACTAAGCATTTTAGAGAAAAACGTTTTCAACAAAAATTGTATGGTTTTGAGGGGAACATAAGATGGTGTCATTGGTTTGACCTTGGATGGCATCGTTAAGGTCAAGTCAAGGACATCTTTAATTTCTTAAATAGAACCCCCTATTTTTTATTGCATATTCTTATAGCTGACATCGAGAGCTTTCCAAAACACTATAATAAAATATAAATTTTTTCATTAAGTACTTTTTGAGTTATTTTATATTTTAATCTGACATATTTTGATATAAAAAATTAAATATCTTGTAAAATATTTAGTTTTCGAAAATCTTACCGTAATACTTTTATATACGGAATAATGAGGCAAATCAATTAGTGCAAAAAAAGAAAACAAATAATTGTTTAAAAAAATACATTGTAAATAATTTTCTTAGAAACAATTATTTTTTATACTAATTGATTTGTCTCATTATTCTGTACATAAAGGTATTACGGTAAGATTATCGAAAACTAAATATTTTACGAGATATTTAATTTTTTATATCAAAATATGTCAGATTAAAATACAAAATAACTCAAAAAGTAGTTAATGAAAAAATACTTTATTATAGTGTTTTGGAAAGTTCTCGACATAAGCTATAAGAATATGCAATAAAAAATAGGGGATTCCATTTAAGAAATTGAAGATGTCCTTGGCATGACCTTAACGATGCCATCCAAGGTCAAACCAATGACACCATCTTATGTTCCCCTCAAAACCATACAATTTTTGTTCAAAACGTTTATCTCTAAAATAAAATTGATTTTTGAAAGGAAAGGGGTGTACGGTTGGTCTAGGACACCCTGTATATACATTAAATTTTAGAGTCGCGTAAAAATCATATTTAAATTTATTAGTCTCAATTATTGTAAAGAAAAAACTTGTTTATAGATTATTTAAGCGTATATTTATGAAATATCTATTTTTAGTAATATTCGTTATTTGGGCATCAAGGATTTAATTATGAACCTAACAATTTTATAGCTAATAATTTTATATGAAAATTATGTTACAAATAGACACGAATCGTAACATTTGGATAGAGATAGGTACAAAAACTAGTCCCAACAAACGATTGCAAGTAGAAATACTCGCACTCTGGACCGACCGATCTTGATTAATGGCGTGATTAGGCTGCGAATCACGCGTTTATCCTTATCCCGAGTACGACACAGAAAGGACAAGTGATTTGTCAACGCGTGGAATTTGAACGGGTCTTTCTTTCGGAGAGGCCAGCGCACTTTCAGTATTATATTTCGCCTTTTTTGCTTTAGCTGTAATAACGTCGCGGTGAAAGTACTCCCACGCTCCCATGCTGATGACCTTACCTCATCCGAATTTGCGCCACGATTTTATTGCTGGCGGACACGCGGATTGCGTATAAATAGAACGCACCACATATTCACGCTCACGCATGCAGCTTGTCGTAAGGAGAATTATTTACGCGACGACGCGTGAGCAAATTTTAATTCTTAAAAACACAATCTTTTTTTCACGTATATTATACTTCGTGTAAAAAGAAGATATCAAAAAGGTATCATTGTGCCATGAAAGAAACTGAATAATAATATATATATATATATATATATAAAATAAGTCTTATAAAACGTATACTGATAAAAAAGTTAAATATTAGAAAATATGATACTCTTGTGTATTGCAGGTAAAATTAAAAATATGCCAATTATAATTACACGTAATAGAGATATATGGAAAATGAGATTTTTATATTAATCTTTTTTTTGTATTGATAATATAATCATTTTGTAAAATAATAAATAAATAAATAAATATATACAGGGTGTCCCATTTTAAAGGACCCACTCAAATATCTCAGAAACACTGCGTTAAATCGAAAAATGTTTCAAACAAAAGTTGTGTGGCTTCAAGGGGACCATAAGATGGTGACAATGATTTGACCTTGGAAAATCATTTGAAGGTCATGTGAAGGCCAACTTTAAAATTTTAAATAGAAACTCCCATTTTTTATTCAGTATTCTTGTAGCTGACATCGAGAGCTTTCCAAGACACTATAATAAAGTATTTTTTCATTAAGTACTTTTTGAGTTATTTTATATTTTAATCTGACATATTTTGATATAAAAAATAAAATATTTCGTAAAATATTCAGTTTTTGATAATCTTACCGTAATACTTCTATGTACAGAACAATGAGACAAATCAATTAGTATAAAAAAAAAAAAATTGTTTTTAAGAAAATTATTTACAATGTATTTTTTTAAACAATTATTTGTTTTTTTTGGCACTAATTAATTTGTCTTATTATTCTGTACATAGAAGTATTACGGTAAAATTATCGAAAACTGAATATTTTACGAAATATTTTATTTTTTATATCAAAATATGTCAGATTAAAATATAAAATAACTCAAAAAGTACTTAATGAAAAAATATTTTATTATAGTGTTTTGGAAAGCTCTCGATGTCAGCTATAAGAATATTAAATAAAAAATGATTACAATGATTTTCCAAGGTCAAATCATTGTCACTATCTTATGGCCCCCTTGAAGTCATACAACTTTTGTTTGAAACATTTTTCGATTTAACGCAGTGTTTCTGAAATATTTGAGTGGGTCCTTTAAAATGGGACACCCTGTATATATATAAGATATTAAAGCAAAGAGATTACAAAATCCTAATTTCTGATTTACTATTATACATGCGGCTTCCTATTCATGGAATAAAATAGATATTGTGCAATTTTTTCATTAATAAAATTAACAATATTTTTATTACTTACTGTAATTATTTATTGCAAATATAAGCGAATATTTAGAAGTAGACATGCTGACATGTGATATTGTTCAAATAGATTTGTCGCATTACATTTAATCGTACTCTATGCATCTTCAAGTAAGGAACGAACGTAAGCGTGCAACATAAAATGCGTACGATTGAAACGCACTGTTGCCTTGATATGAACGTCGCTTCAAATTTATACGTCAATTAGTTAGTCGATAAATAATCGAAGGTGGGCGGAACAAGGCAGACTCTGGAATACGAAGCGCGTATTAATGGTGTAGTTTAAACATCTTTTTAATAGACGATATAAATTAGCATGCGTTCACCAATCGCGAATGCGAAAATACTCAAACAGTTATAATTTCGCGAAATAACGTAATCGTGATTTTTGTCGAGGATTTTCAGTCCACATATATGCAACGACCGGTCATTCTTTTGTTTATTTATTTAAGGTTTTTTAGACTTATGTAACACGCGGCGGATAATGAAGTAAACGACGACACGATTAACAAAGTACCTTGAAATATCCAATTGCGGTTTACGATTCAAAGGCTGTCACAGAAGATATGATTCATGATTAAAAGAAACGCAGATGCTACATGTTGGTTGTAAGCTAGAACGATGATTCCTAGAATCTTATGTCATGTATGCATAATTTTATAATAACCGAATATTTTTCTTGTTTCGCAAAAATGACGCTTCGCGCGAATAAAGAGTTCTTCGTGTATCGGTAAAAGATAAAATAACAATAATTATAAAAGAATAAAAATCATTAACGCAGAATAAAAAATTTTTAAATCTTTTTATAATAATGTAGATAATTTCTAAGTTGCAAAAAAAATTGTCAAATTATGAATTCTGTGAAGTGGCATTTTATCGAAACAAACGATAGAGATTAGAAAGCAAAATTACAAAAGTGATGATGTTTATTTTGCGTTTGCATGGAAACTTCATTAAGAAGTGAAATCTGCGGTTAAGTAGCCGATCACACATTCATCAAGTTTGATAGGATAGGCGTTCCTCGCGCAATGATAGTCACGCGAGAAGGAAATCTAAAAGACCGAAGCCAACGGCAATTCGTCAAAGATCGAAAGCCGCGCGCAAGTTTAATCATGCTTTGATATTACTTCCTGTAATTATCACGGATTTGCACGTATTTCGAAAGTCGAATTTATCGCAATAATCCTTTCTTTCTTCCTTCATCAAACCCGTAAAATTTAGAGAACTTTTTCTCTTGACATTTAACTAATGAGATTTATATGAAAGTGGCATATATATTGGATGATTGCATAAGTTCGTGCCCGATTTTCATAGATGGCATTAAGTTACTGCATGGCGGAGTTCTATTTTTTTCGTGTGGTAATTGTTGCTTACACCGAATAGATGACGTTGTCTTATGTCAATTTAGCGTCAGACATTGTTCAGATAAGTCCATTTGTGTATAAGAGAAATCATTAAAAATGGAGAACGAAAGGTGCATTTGTGGCATGTAATGCTATATGAATTTCGGAAAGGCGTGGGTGTTGGGATTGTACAAAAAAAATATTCAAAGCGTTAATTTGGACCGCGCTCCTGCTCTCCGAACAGTCAAAAAGTGGTTTGGCAGATTTCGAAATGGTGATTTCAACATGGAGGATCAACCCCGCTCTGGACGGCTTTCTGGCATCGATGATGACATTGTGCATGCCTTAGTGGAAAGAAACCCAAGGATTACAACTGAGGATATTGCTGAGAGGCTGAACATCGATAATTCAACCGCTTTTCGTCATTTAAAAAAGCTTGGATACATTTCCAAGCTTGATACGTGGGTGCCGCATCTCCTGACTGAAAGGAATAAGCTGCAGGAAAACTGCAGGAGTTGCAATGGGAAATTCTGCAGCACCCGCCATATTCTCCAGATATTGCGCCTTCAGATTTTTATCCGTTCCGATCTTTGCAGAATAGTTTAAATGGCAAGAATCTCAATTCCGAGGAAGCTGTCGAAAACCACCTTACAAACTTTTTTCAAGAAAAACCAAGTTCTTTCTTCAAAAATGGAATCGACAAGCTTATAGATCGTTGGAAAACCATTGTAGAAAAGAATGGAGACTATATAATTGATTAATAAAAGTGTTATCTCTAAAATATAATCTATTGAAGTTTATATTTAAATCGGGCACGAACTTATGCAATCACCCAATATATATATATATATATATATATATATATATATATATATATATATATATATATATTGATTAAGAAATCATGCAAACTACTTGACGCAAATTCGAATTATTAAGAAACACATAATAATATATAAAAATAGTTACTAAATATTTTAATATTTAATGTAGAACAATTTTTGTACTGGAGATTAAATAATTAGTAATAAAAAATTTGATATATTTTAAATATCTATACGAATAGAGAAAACTGTGAAGAGAGATAAATTTCAACCCGTCAATTAAAAAACTTAAATGCTATCGAAATGTTTGTTGTAATAATATCAGAGTGATTTATGTGACGATCGCATCTTAAGTAAAACCTTGCATGCAAGAATTATCTTTCTTTCAAAGGACAAATAGGAAATGACGATAGGCTCTTGTCATTCTCTACGGGCCATTTGCCACAGTGTATACAGAAGCTTCATTATCTGCGCGCGCTTGTATTTTCCCATTTATCTATCTCCGCAGAGAAGCAGAGATTTCAGATGGGCGATTATACGGCGAATAACATTAAGATCTTCATCGCTTGCCGGCTAATCGAATCGAATGGGTAACGGCTCTCTTGCCCGATGTGTCTTGAGGCTCGTGGGCGGCATGCAGGTGCCTCCGGGTTCTCCCAAGAGTGCGTAGGTATACGCACTATCTACGCCCACCTGATGCTAGGTGCTCACCACGGTCCAGTAACTGACAGACTGAATACTAGCGAGATCGACGATCGACTCAAACGTCAAAGTTTCCTTGCATATTCTCGTGAATGCCACGCGCGAAACTTTTTTTCATTTTCTTGAAATATTAGTAATAATATTGTATATTATATAATAGAGTAATTTTTCCTCTTGTAATAGTAACTTTTTTATATCTTAATAATAGCAATAATAGTATATAAATAAATATATTCAATAATTGCGTGTCAATAAAATTAATATCAATTTTTGGAGATATGTAAATTATTATTCCATTATTCTCTTTATTCAAAAATTATTAATGAGTTTCGCTTCATCAAGTATTTATATTATAAGATATAACGATACTTAAATTTTTTATTACTACTATCGTCGAGCAAATTCCTTTAGCTATGCTAATGAAAAATGCGTTTTTAACGCGCGTACAACTGATAATTGCTATGGAAAACTACAAGCTGGAAAATAAAAATCAGAGGAAAAAAATATTTTCTACAGCACAATGGAACATATGCGGTCTTGCGAAATTACGCAAATGCGTGCTTCTCATGCGTTCGAGAGAAGATCTCCACTTAGTACCTGCCCCTTAATTTACAAATTTATTCCTTACGCGATGTTTACGAGCCATCTCGTTTCGTCCGAGTTAAGAGTCTTGGTTTATGACGTTAGAAGTAAAAAAATAAACGATGGAACTTTTCACCAACTTTGCGTGAATAATTTTTTCCCGGTGAAATTGGCGTGCGTGCAAAGCGAGCTTATAAAAGAAACGTTATTAGAGAATTTATTTTATTGTATAATAATCATTTTTTTGCAAACATTTTATTCATGCTCAACTACAAGTTAAATCTTGAAACTAGATAATCTAGCATTCTTTCAAAAATTTAATAAAATATATTTTTGTTTTCTATTATAATTTATAAACATAAAAATTAGAAATAAGAAATTGATAAAATCATAAAATTTAGAGATATTGACTACCGCCTGAATTATCGGATTTTAAAAATAAAGGCATCAGCATGCAAAGCGAGCTTATAAAAGAAACGTTATTAGAGAATTTATTTTATAATAATCATTTTTTTGCAAACATTTTATTCATGCTCAACTACAAGTTAAACCTTGAAACTAGATAATCTAGCATTCTTTCAAAAATTTAATAAAATATATTTTTGTTTTCTATTATAATTTATAAACATAAAAATTAGAAATAAGAAATTGATATAATCATAAAATTTAGAGATATTGAATACCGCCTGAATTATCGGATTTAAAAAATAAAGGGATCAGCATGCAAAGCGAGCTTATAAAAGAAACGTTATTAGAGAATTTATTTTATAATAATCATTTTTTTGCAAACATTTTATTCATGCTCAACTACAAGTTAAATCTTGAAACTAGATAATCTAGCATTCTTTCAAAAATTTAATAAAATATATTTTTGTTTTCTATTATAATTTATAAACATAAAAATTAGAAATAAGAAATTGATAAAATCATAAAATTTAGAGATATTGAATACCGCCTGAATTATCGGATTTTAAAAATAAAGGCATCAGCATGCAAAGCGAGCTTATAAAAGAAACGTTATTAGAGAATTTATTTTATAATAATCATTTTTTTGCAAACATTTAATTCATGCTCAACTACAAGTTAAATCTTGAAACTAGATAATCTAGCATTCTTTCAAAAATTTAATAAAATATATTTTTGTTTTCTATTATAATTTATAAACATAAAAATTAGAAATAAGAAATTGATAAAATCATAAAATTTAGAGATATTGAATACCGCCTGAATTATCGGATTTAAAAAATAAAGGGATCAGCATGCAAAGCGAGCTTATAAAAGAAACGTTATTAGAGAATTTATTTTATAATAATCATTTTTTTGCAAACATTTTATTCATGCTCAACTACAAGTTAAATCTTAAAAATAGATAATCTAGCATTCTTTCAAAAATTTAATAAAATATATTTTTGTTTTCTATTATAATTTATAAACATAAAAATTAGAAATAAGAAATTGATAAAATCATAAAATTTAGAGATATTGAATACCGCCTGAATTATCGGATTTTAAAAATAAAGGCATCAGCATGCAAAGCGAGCTTATAAAAGAAACGTTATTAGAGAATTTATTTTATAATAATCATTTTTTTGCAAACATTTTATTCATGCTCAACTACAAGTTAAATCTTGAAACTAGATAATCTAGCATTCTTTCAAAAATTTAATAAAATATATTTTTGTTTTCTATTATAATTTATAAACATAAAAATTAGAAATAAGAAATTGATAAAATCATAAAATTTAGAGATATTGAATACCGCCTGAATTATCGGATTTAAAAAATAAAGGGATCAGCATGCAAAGCGAGCTTATAAAAGAAACGTTATTAGAGAATTTATTTTATAATAATCATTTTTTTGCAAACATTTTATTCATGCTCAACTACAAGTTAAATCTTAAAAATAGATAATCTAGCATTCTTTCAAAAATTTAATAAAATATATTTTTGTTTTCTATTATAATTTATAAACATAAAAATTAGAAATAAGAAATTGATAAAATCATAAAATTTAGAGATATTGAATACCGCCTGAATTATCGGATTTTAAAAATAAAGGCATCAGCATGCAAAGCGAGCTTATAAAAGAAACGTTATTAGAGAATTTATTTTATAATAATCATTTTTTTGCAAACATTTAATTCATGCTCAACTACAAGTTAAATCTTGAAACTAGATAATCTAGCATTCTTTCAAAAATTTAATAAAATATATTTTTGTTTTCTATTATAATTTATAAACATAAAAATTAGAAATAAGAAATTGATAAAATCATAAAATTTAGAGATATTGAATACCGCCTGAATTATCGAATTTTAAAAATATAGGCATCAGCATGCAAAGCGAGCTTATAAAAGAAACGTTATTAGAGAATTTATTTTATAATAATCATTTTTTTGCAAACATTTTATTCATGCTCAACTACAAGTTAAATCTTGAAACTAGATAATCTAGCATTCTTTCAAAAATTTAATAAAATATATTTTTGTTTTCTATTATAATTTATAAACATAAAAATTAGAAATAAGAAATTGATAAAATCATAAAATTTAGAGATATTGAATACCGCCTGAATTATCGAATTTTAAAAATATAGGCATCAGCATGCAAAGCGAGCTTATAAAAGAAACGTTATTAGAGAATTTATTTTATAATAATCATTTTTTTGCAAACATTTTATTCATGCTCAACTACAAGTTAAATCTTGAAACTAGATAATCTAGCATTCTTTCAAAAATTTAATAAAATATATTTTTGTTTTCTATTATAATTTATAAACATAAAAATTAGAAATAAGAAATTGATAAAATCATAAAATTTAGAGATATTGAATACCGCCTGAATTATCGGATTTAAAAAATAAAGGAATCAGTGAATGGCCTCAAAATAGGCAGAGTTAATAAATAAATATTCGATATGATTGTAGAGGATTAGGAAGTTAGAGAATGCACGTGCTCGCGTTCCTTCGTTCTGAGACTCGTTGCGGCGAGTCCGGCTTAAAAGGGACTCTATCGGAGCGTCGTAGGTCTTCAAACAGCGGTCTCTTGTCTCTCGAAGTAATCGACTTTCCTGCACACGAATCGAACTTTCTAGAGGAGCCAACCGTGGCACGATTCTCTTCGGCCTATTATCATGTAAAGTCGATTAACAGCCGGTCGTTGACTTCGCTCCGCTCTTAGTGTTCGAATAAACGTCGCGTGCTCTTCTAGCTTGGCGACCTTTCGCGAGCGAGATCGCGAAAAATTCGTCGCTCGGAAAATTTCGCGCGAGAAATGCGGCGTGTCGTATCGGCATTAACGCGATCGTTGCCCGAAAAGTCTCGCGTGCCGAATCGTATACAATTTAAACAGGCAATCTCTCTGTGAAAAAAGGAAGGAACTCGCATAGAAAATCAATGCGAAGAAAATCTCGCGTGCGGGATCGTCGTTAGCGGGCTGCGTGAAAAATCTCACGTGAAAATTCATCGTTAGCGCGATGAATTTTGGACGGGAAATTATTCGTCGACGTGATCTCTGCGAGTAAAGAGAAAAATTGCGAGAGAAAAACGGCGCTGCGACGCCGTTCGCGCGAAAATCGCCAGGCTACGCGCGGAATTGCCGGGATCGCGGACCGCGATATGGACAGATTGGTGAGAAATGGTGAGAAATGCTATGCTGGATCTGTTATGTTCACGGAGAGTGTAATACTGACCTCGAAGTACGCCAGATGTAGTACGCGCTTGAACAGATATCGAAAAGCGGAGAATATGCAAATCGCTAGCGGCAACGGGACGCGACGGCTGGCCATGTGCGATTTGCATCTTCGCGGCGTTGCATCCACGCCGAACATCGCGAAAAATCACGGAGTTCCCTGGCAAAATGGAGATCCGCCAATATCGAGAGCGATGATTCTTCGAAGAAGGAAGATGGATGCGATAATTGTATAAGAAAATAAAAGGAATATCTCTTTCTCTTCCAAGGAAATTGGAATCGACGATTTAAAGAGAGAGACAGAGAAAGAGAGAGAGTATACAGTTTTTTGCAAAAGAAAAAATTCAACAAAATTTAAACGAAAAAATTTTTCTATAATTTTTAATCACATTAAGTAAAAATTTCTGCACATCTTTATTTTATTTTAATAATACTGAAATATATGCAACAAAATGATTAATACAATGAATTCTCTTCGATTGCTGAATATGCATGTGTATCTCATCCGCGCGCGACGATGGATTCTCCGGATCCATTAAATACTGATTAAATGCAATCACGGCGCGCTTCCAATAGAGTTAGGCCGTCGACCGGTCGCTTCGTTAATAAGCAATAATCGGTCTCTGGACTGGTGCAAGGGCATAAACCGAAATAGACTGTCGAGGTCACCATGCTCGCCACGTACGATTGTCGTTAACAATAACAATAATTCAATAAACAATTTCATTTTAAGCGCTGGAATTAATTCGGAAAGAGGCAGCGATCAATTTTAACACAATGGCGACATTTTAAAATTGGCACAAAAAAAGTTTGCTACAATTGTCCCACAGAAATGCACGGGATGAGCTGACTCTTTATCATTCTACAAAAGGCGCGACGAATCATTACTCATCGTATGAGGAAAAACACGTTTGCAGTCATTACGGCGCGACTCCCTGCGTCTTAATTACTTGCACGAAAATATTACCTGGTTTGTGCGGTGCGTCGCGATTTACGTTCATCAGTTCCGAGTGAACTACGTGTGACGCGAGATGAAGTAAGAGGCAGTGAAAGGGAAATAAAGTAAAGATTCAGGAACACTATCGAGGACAAGACTGACAGATTATCATGGAAGCAAGCGATATTACAAGAAGTGTATACTTTTTTTGCGCAATGTAGATTTTATCGTATATCGTTTTACCGCACTATTATTATTATTATTATTATTTTTTTTTTTTTTAATAAATCTTGTGTATCGAACCGGGCTTAAACGTGAGAACGTAGTTCTCGAAAATGTTAATTGAATTTTATATGTGTGAACAAGTTTTAGAAATAAATTAGAAGTTTAACAATTTTATTTCTATAATTTAAATGCTAAATTACTTTATCTAACTTTTAACTCGCATTTGCTATCAAGTATCTATATACAATTGGAATTCGAGGAGTTTGCATGAAAAAGGGAGAGGCAAAGAAGATTCGTCAGGACCAGTCCGGCATCGTTCTCAGGGCCAACGATGACAGGTCCTCGTTGTCATCACGTGTTAACGTAAGGCGTGTGTTCTTTGAACCTTATTTTTGAATTCTATTCTCCTCTTCTAAAGAGGAATTCTTTCTGTAGCATCCTATCAGTAACTCGCATATAAATAAAATTTTTGATACTAACCTACAACTTGATCTCTACAACATTAGCACTATTTATATTCATCGACTTGGCCGTGTATCTCAGGCCCGGTGCCATTCACAAGAAGAAGAAGAAGAAGAAGAAGAAGAAGAAGATGACAGGTCCTGAAGGATGAGCCTTAGAAAATAGGTTACGTGCATGCCATATTGGTCGAAATAACAACAGTGGATAACCTTGGGAATTCTGACATCGCAAAGATTCGCAAGGTGGATCGCGTACGCCCACAACATCGACATATATTATAAATACGGACATTCTAAACCCTTTCTCGAGAGCATCCGCGCTCTCACCACGCATGAATTATGCATGCGAGCATACGTATTGTATACGTGTGTTTGCAAGAAATAATACTGCGAATTCGAATTTTATTGAGCGACTCTTCGCGTTCCTTCGCCGCGCGAATAAGGACGAGGTGTCCTTGTTTCGGCGAGATGGATGATTATCGGTCGTGATCGCCCGCATCCCGTCAGGACGTTAACGATCTTTCGTTGGGGAACTGCATTCGTCGCGAAACAGAATTTACGACGCGCGTGGAGCAAAACGGGATCGTTAAAATTGATTACGATATAATAATACGTGCGCGCACGCGCGAAAGATTGAATTGCGCAGACAAATGTGTAACGACGGAATAATGTTACTTTAATAGCCCAAGAGGAGCGTCGATGCCATTTTTTTTCTTTTTCTTTTTTTTTTCGTACGCTAAATCGGCGATAAAATTAATGAGAAGTATCGTCGCTTTACACGATATGCGTATCAATTTCGACGGTATAAATAAGAATGCGCATTTCTCGTTCGTTTCTTCTGAAAAAAGAGATAGAGAAAAAAGAAGACACTTGAGCAAAGATTTTGCCGACTTTAAAAAAGTCGTGCTTCATTTATCATCTTGTTTCTTCACTTTATAGAAAGAATATCTTTATTTTTTTATAATTGCATTTTATTACATATGAAAATTTTTTAACTTGCGTCATTAAAAAGATCAAATAATTATCGCATTATTTTTGTAGAACTATATATGCTTCCGAATTTATTAACGATTTATCGTGCGTCTTCGCTTAACCAAGGTCGAGTTTACGATCTTACAATTAAATTCTTGTGACTCCGATGAACTTACGAAAAATCCCTCATACATACATACGCACATGCCCACGCGTCTCGTCGGCGTATACGATTCGCGAAAGACAAAGACACCGGCGCTCATCGTCGCGGTCGGCTAATGAGAAGTTAATGGCACAGCCGGTGTCTGTCTGAAGTGGAAGCGGCGTTACCACTTTGGAGGGGGTGTCTTCAGACACTCGGGCAACGAAAGAGCTAAAGAGCTCCTCGCCGCGTAACGCAAAGGAAGCCGCACACTCCGCGTTTCTTTCTTAATTCAAAGATGGATGAGTCGTCGGCATTCGCGAAATTGGCTCGCCGGAGAAAGTATTTTTTCTCGTTAACATTAATTCACCCGTCTCCTCTGTATACTGAACTATGTATGAAACATTGCGAGGACTTTAATATTTTGAGCAAAAGGTAGTATGAAGAAAAAATTTTTAATTTTAATTTCCGTTCAACAATTCAAACCTTTTTTGAAATTGTTACGATTGATCTCGAGATCGGTACAGCGGTATCTTTCTTCGGTTTCTAAATATCACGATTTGATGCTTGTTCCGAAATTGTTCTCGCGGATCTTATCCAGGGTTGGGAAAGTTACTTTATAAAAGTAACTCGTTACCGTTACCGTTATTTTTTCTAAAAAGTAACTCGTTACCGTTACAATTACTAAAAAGTAACGAGTCGTTACAATTTCCGTTACTTTTTTACAATACAAACTAATAAATTATTTGGCATAAGAAAAAGTTTTAAAAAATTGTAAGCAAGATTTCATTCAAGGTTTATTACAAAATAAATGACTAAATTTTATCGAAATTCTTTATTAATTTTTAATAAAATTTGTTGCTCCATAGTATCATCATTTAAATGCCCTCTTTGTGGTGTTAATACAGAGCCACCGATGCTAAACATTCTTTCTACAGATGCACTGCTTGGTAGAGCTGTATTATATTTAATAAAAAGTTTTTTAAGTTTTGGATAGTCGTTTAACATTTCTATATTACAATTATTTGATTTTAAAAACCGTTGCAATTCTTCTTGTTCAGATTCATTTTGCACCGTTTTTTGCTCAAAAATGAAAAAATCATCGTGATCGTCAGATTTTCCAGCTTTTGAAGAATTTTCAGTTGATCGGATTCCCAATAAATCCTCCAAGTAATTTTCAACACGTTTTCTTTTTTCTCCGATTAACCAGTTTAACTTAAATTTTGGATGTAAACATGCTGCTATTATTAATTCTTTTGTTTCAAATATTGTAAGAAATCTAAAATCGAATATAGTAAATTAAGCGACATTGTTTGTTTTATTGAAATTAATACTTTTGAATCAATAGTTTAAAATAAAATAATATTTTTCAATTAAATCCTTATTTAAAATTAAATAACATATGTATTAATCAAATTAATAAGTTACCTTTTATTTAAACCTTGCTGAATAGCTTCAACTAATGAATGGCAATCTATAAGGTCAGATTTATTGAGATTTTCTAATTTTCGTTGCAAGGTACTTAGAACTGGTAATAAATGAGAGCTCTGCTTTTCCGAAAAGATAAAGCTCTCATTGGATATCGCGCGTCGCGTCATCGCACTGGTCTGCAAGAGCCATAAGTTGATCAATCACATTCAAGCATTTTTACAACATAATAAGAATGCTAATTGGTCGATTTGCTTACGGCTTTACGGTTAAGATAAAAATTTTATCACGCACAATAGGAAGAATAATATCTTAAATAAATCAAAAAATTTGAAAAAAGTAACGATAAAAGTAACTGTTAAATTCGTTACTCGTTACCGAAAAATGTAACGAATTTACTTTTTCCGTTACAAATAAAATTTCTAACGCCATTACCGTTACAGTTACCGAAAAAAAGTAACTGTAACGGTAACGGCGTTACAAGTAACGCGTTACTTCCCAACCCTAATCTTATCATAGTACATATCATATTATCATGAAATAATAATTTTACTAATCAACAAAAATGGAAATTGCCATTTTGTGCGCGTCGCTGATAATCGAAATTGTGCCAATTGCTATTGAAACATTCCACATAGTGCGATTATAAGTTCAGTTGGACGAGAAATGAGCCCTTACCGTCTCTTTGTGAGTCTACCGTGTTTCCTGCTTGCACGAGCTCGTTAAGGAGGGAAAAACACGACGGAAGAAACTAGTCTCGGGTATTACTAAACACTTCACGACGCAATACTTCTTTAGCGCTGACACGCGGTTAGGCGTTTGCCGCGCGCTCTCCTCTCGTCATTACATAAAATTAAATAAACATAAATCGCCGAACAAGCGAGCGAATCAATGAAGAGCGAAATGCCGCACACGTCGACTGTGATCGAGTCCGTCCGTGAAGAATTTGCAAACTAATAAATAAATTATTTTAATAATTAGCCTCTTTAGTAAGAGAGAACTTTATTTTTAAGTAAATTATGCACTTCCCTCTTAGATAATTCGGGAAAATTTTCTTCCAAGTTTTATAGTTTCGACAAATGTTAATCGACGCAATATAATCAGAAGGATTAATTTTCGGACTTTATATTACATCTTATAAATATTTATAACATAATTTAAAACCGAAAATAATTGTAATAACAAAATTAGATAATGGTATGTTAACGTATCATATTTTTGTATAAATATTTTTAAAATATCCATTCTTAAAATGACTAATTATTAGAATAATATTTCGCATGTCGTACAAAGACACATCCAAGTATTAGGATAAGTACATTTTTTCGCATTTCCGGCTTTTTAATTAGAGTATAGTGTCCCGTATAGGACGAATTATAAAAGAAACTAACTTTTACTCTTAATTTTTTACTCTCCTATACCAATATTGCAAGAGATATCTCGATTTTTCGTATAATATTTTGCAAAAACCTGACAATGTATTCATGAACGAAAATGCTGAAAGCGAAAGGATTAAATAATCTAACTTACTCGTTGGTCGCGAAATTCACACGGTGATTTAATCTCGCCAGATGCTTGGGAATGATTAATGCTACGTGCGCGAATAAATGCTCACGCGATTACGCGAGATCGCCGCCGGTAGCGAGCCAATAAGCGAACGAGTTCCGACGCAGAACATCGTTCGACGTCGCGTACATGCAATTAGGCTTGACGGACGGAACAATGGTGAACGCTGCTTGCAAACGTCGGGAATCGGTAATAACGGGAACAACCGGGCCTGGCTGCAAAACCCACGCGGAGATTAGAATTTTTCGAACGACAACCGGTGTCGTGATTTAGTTCGTATTGATCGCATGGACCGTTTCTCCTGTATGTTTCCCGATCGAGAGATCGACGCGGTCAGTGGATCGGTGATCGACCTGTAATTAATCGAACGTGATACGTAGAATTAATAAGCTACGGTAATTGAATCATTTATTTGTCGAGCGATATTTATAGAGACTCTAGATATTGTGTTAGTATCTCATCCTATAATAATAAATAATTTTTAATCAATTGTTGCGGATCATCTGACAATAAGAAGCGAAAAAAAAAAATATCGGTATTCATCATGAGACAATTGTAAAATTCTCTTTAATAGACGAAGCGTTTAATTGTTATAAAGAAAAAGATGATTGATTACCGGATTATGATATTTACTAGCTTCTATTAATAAACCTCAGAAGTAATGTCCACTCAGTCATCGGGATTCCCCGTTCCCCTCATATCGCATCGGACTAAAAGCGAGTTTTTTTTACTGAGTTAAAGCCCCACATTATTCCAGCGGACGGCCGGTGGAGTGCGCACGATGCATTTCATGCCCCTTGGCAAAAAAGCTTTTACTGACAAAAATTTAATATTTCCTGATGTAACAATTTTCACGCATAAACCGCAATTTTACTTTCTTTTTTTCCCTTTAAAAATCGATTCAAATTTTTTTCGAAAAGATTGGGAATTAAAAATACGCTCGGTATATATACAGGGTTTCCCATTTTAAAGGACCCACTCAAATATCTCAGAAACACTGCGTTAAATCGAAAAATGTTTCAAACAAAAGTTGTGTGGCTTCAAGGGGGCCATAAGATGGTGACAATGATTTGACCTTGGAAAATCATTTGAAGGTCATGTGAAGGTCAACTTTAAAATCTTAAGTAGAAATCCCCATTTTTTATTTAGTATTCTTGTAGCTGACATCGAGAGCTTTCCAAGACATTATAATAAAGTATTTTTTCATTAAGTACTTTTTGAGTTATTTTATATTTTAATCTGACATATTTTGATATAAAAAATAAAATATCTCGTAAAATATTTAGTTTTTGATAATCTTACCGTAATACTTCTATATACAGAATAATGAGACAAATCAATTAGTATAAAAAAAAATTGTTTTTAAGAAAATTATTTACAATGTATTTTTTTAAACAATTATTTGTTTTTTTTGGCACTAATTAATTTGTCTTATTATTCTGTACATAGAAGTAATACGGTAAAATGATCGAAAACTGAATATTTTACGAAATATTTTATTTTTCATATCAAAATCTGTCAGATTAAAATATAAAATAACTCAAAAAGTACTTAATAAAAAAATATTTTATTATAGTGTTTTGGAAAGCTCTCGATGTGAGTTACAAGAATACTAAATAAAAAATTAGGATTTCCATTTAAGATTTTAAAGTTGACCTTTACATAACCTTCAAATGATTTTCCAAGATCAAATCATTGTCACCATCTTATGGTCCCCTTGAAGCCACACAATTTTTGTTTGAAACATTTTTCGATTTAACGCAGTGTTTCTGAGATATTTGAGTGGGTCCTTTAAAATGGGACACCCTGTGTATATATATATATAAGAAATACCACGCTGTATATAACGATCAATATATTAATTAATAATAATGACTTTCATTCGAATGCTCGATCAAGTCGAAGAGCCACCACGAAAAGGCGACTTCCTACTGCGCTGTGTTCGTCGATCACTTATTAACGATATAAACTCGATAGCCGTACATGGCAATGCATTTAATTATGCCGCAGCCGCGTTGCATGGTTTGATCGACGATGAATGCGATGCGGCGCGCCTCGATTTTATGACGCGATATTTATCCCCCGGATATATTCCGGATATATAAATATAGCCGCGACTATCTCTCTATATACCTGCATGCGAAACAACCGTACCGCGCATTTCCGTTTTGTATCCTGGTCGTACATTGTTCGAAACTCTCTGGCACTCGTGGGCGACATTTGTCGATTTAGTGGTATTCCAACACATTTGTCGCGACAAGTCTCCGTATTCAACTGATAAGAAATGCGATAGTTTGTCTAAGTAAACACAATAGAGAGAGATCCATCTTTCTTTTAACCCGACCAACGCTTTAAGCACTATGGTCTGACGAAAAAGTATTTTCTCTTTATGTAGTGATTATGCGATATATCGTATCTTATTATATAAAATCATGCATTTTTATGTCTGCGAAATATAAATATTTGAAATTCATTTGAAGAAATAAATATTATTTGCTATTATTTTAAAATTTAAAGAAAGAGACACTTACTTTATAACTAGAAAAAAATTTATTACAATAGGTAGATTCATACGTTTAAAATATTTTTGATGCAATCTCGACTTTTTGAATCGATTTGTTGAGACAAGTAAACTCGAATCTTGAAACACAGAAGCTGAAATTATCTTTCTATCAATAACGCTCGCTATGATGGATGCGCAGAAATCGCAGATGCGGAAGAACGAGCGAATAGGCGTGAGCAATAACGAGAGAAAGAAAAGAGGAGAGACACACGCGGAAATGAGGAGCCTTGAGGTTACCATTTTCGGACGAGACCTCGTATCGCTCCGTATAAAGCGCGCCATTCAATCGATCGAATTTGCGCGATCGATCAATGCACGCGCGCGTAAACACGACGCTGTCAAAGCTACATTGCGAGTAATTTGATAGGGAATCATAAATCGCGTCAGCATATGAAAACGATACAAGTCATGAATAAATATTTTTCCGATAGAAGGTAAAAAATCGTCTGCGAATACTGTAGATTCGCGAGTTACGACTTTTCGGATCCCATTTTATTTTTGCCATTTTATCGATCCGATCCACACGTCTAACGCGTAGCTTTTGTGGTGCTTTGTTGAACGTCTGGCGAACAAACGATAAAGTTGAGAAGAAATTTTTATATAGATTTCATCTATACGCGAGGACAAATAATCTTCGACGTGGTCTATATCTTAACATATGTCAAAGTCAAGATCATCAGTGTGGAGTGAGGATCCTTTTCGGTATATTTTTAGGAAATATGCTGTCGCATAAATTTATTTCTTCAAATAAATATCTTCTTTTTATAATTATCTGTTCAGTTTAATTATATTCTATTTTTCTCTACCGCAGTCAATATTTTTAATGTAATTATTTCTACAAGAGATAGCACATTTTCTCTTACAGTTGAAAGCGCAGATACGACTAGAGGGCATAAAAATTAAGACTAAGAAAGCTCTACTAGCTTTCACGGAATGCAAACGCTTCGGCCTGCTTTCGGCTCTGATTTTAGTTGCTCCGCATACGCCGCAGGTCGAAAGTTCGTTCGATCAACGTCGATTATTTTCAACCCGGAACAAACGCATTTTTAACATGTCGGAGTGGATAATTGTGCACATTACACATCTATATAATAATAGAGCATCAAATGTTTAATGAAATAAAGTAATTATTTTGTGTGCTAATAATGCAAAATAAATTCTTGTAGTGTCTTCGTAACTAGCATTTAACAATTTCATAACAAACTGATTTAAACTTCATTCTTAAGAGTATAAGTTTAAACAAATTTATTTGACATTTCACTACAAAGGTCAATTGTTTATAGATCAAATCGATCTTGATCGAACATCCAAAATTGTATATCTAATTGTAAGGGAAGATAATATTTTTTAAATTTTTATTGGCAATAAAAAAAAGCTATTGTTGTATACTAATAAGAGACGAGACGATAATGATAGAGGTAATGGAAGATATATGACAAAATAATGAAGGACACTTATAATGATAATCCGCATGATTATCTCTCTTCAATTTTACGAGAAAGGCTAAAATGGGCACGAAAGACAATTTTCGATCGTATATTTAATACATATCTTGTGAATGGCCCTTAAGGATAGATGAAAAAAACAAAAGTCGATGTATAAATAGCCGCAATATTAGGGTTGCACGAGATACCAAGGCTAGTTTTCGTCTTGTCTTGATCTAGTCTTGAAATTCAAGACTAGATCAAGACAAGATTTTAAATTAATTATCAAGCATCAAGACAATACCAAAACAAATTATCAAGATTCTTGATCTTATCGAGAAGTCTTGATTTTTAAAAAAAGTTATCTAATTATTCCCGATCTCTGAACGGAGATTTTAATCAATATGGAAATAGAGGCGAGAAAGACAAAAAGTTTTATTTATTGTTAGTAAATAAAAACATTTATAAATTTAAAAACTTAAAAAAATTTAAATTTAAAGAGCCTGCGCATCATTATCATTACACACTTTAATGTGACAAAAAAATAGCGCAAATTAATTACTTTATATTACTTAATTTATAAAGTTTAATTTCAATACTTACGTTTAAAAATATATCTATCGTTTTTTGTTTTTCTGACAATATTTTATTTTTCATTGCTTTTAATCCAAATAAATCTTCATATACTTTTTTACGATCTTTCTCCAAATGTTTTTTTAATCCAGTAGCGTTACTATTTTTCATTTTTATTTCTTTAGTTACATTTTCTTTTTGACATAATAAACATACGCCGATTTTTTCATTGTTTCTCGTTTCATACTTAAAATAAGTTTTCTATGTGCATTGTTTAATTGCGCTTACTTCCGAACTTTCATTATCACTTTCGGAAATGTTTGCATGTTTAGCGGAAGAACTTGGTTTTCGTTTTTAGACTGCGTCTGCACAATCGAGACGTGAGCATACGCGGTAAAGAAGAAACGAAAATCGTGCTCGGCGCTTCGGATAACAGAAGAGAAATCAGATATACTTACTATTTTCTGTTTTTTTATCAAGCTGACAAATAATTTAGCGTTAAATAAAAACTGTTAATAGAAATCAAGGCAAGACAAGACAAGACAAGATCTTTGATACAAAAATCCTCTCGAGACCAAGACAAGATTAAAATTTTCGAGACCAATACAATATTTTTGCGAATATTCTCTTGTCTTGGGTCTCGTGCAACCCTACGCAATATAAATGTAAACGTAACATCCAATAATAGTAAAACCGGCCTTATATCGTGATGGTGTTGTACTCGTGCACACGTATACGTGTATATATCAGGGTTGGGAAGTAACGCGTTACTTGTAACGCCGTTACCGTTACAGTTACTTTTTTCGGTAACTGTAACGGTAATGGCGTTACAAATTTTATTTGTAACGGAAAAAGTAACTTCGTTACATTTTTCGGTAACGAGTAACAAATTTAATAGTTACTTTTATCGTTACTTTTTTCAAATTTTTTGATTTATTTAAGATATTATTCTTGCTATTGTGCGTGATAAAATTTTTATCTTAACCGTAAAGCCGTAAGCAAATCGACCAATTAGCATTCTTATTATGTTGTAATCTCATTTACTACCAGTTCTAAGTACCTTGCAACGAAAATTAGAAAATCTCAATAAATCTGACCTTATAGATTGCCATTCATTAGTTGAAGCTATTCAGCAAGATTTAAATAAAAGATAACTTATTAATTTGATTAATACATATGTTATTTAATTTTAAATAAGGATTTAATTGAAAAATATATTATTTTATTTTAAACTATTGATTCAAAAGTATTAATTTCAATAAAACAAACAATGTCGCTTAATTTACTATATTTGATTTTAGATTTCTTACAATATTTGAAACAAAAGAATTAATAATAGCAGCATGTTTACATCCAAAATTTAAGTTAAACTGGTTAATCGGAGAAAAAAGAAAACGTGTTGAAAATTACTTGGAGGATTTATTGGGAATCCGATCAACTGAAAATTCTTCAAAAGCTGGAAAATCTGACGATCACGATGATTTTTTCATTTTTGAGCAAAAAACGGTGCAAAATGAATCTGAACAAGAAGAATTGCAACGGTATTTAAAATCAAATAATTGTAATGTAGAAATGTTAAACGACTATCCAAAACTTAAAAAACTTTTTATTAAATATAATACAGCTCTACCAAGCAGTGCATTTGTAGAAAGAATGTTTAGCATCGGTGGCTCTGTATTAACACCACAAAGAGGGCATTTAAATGATAATACTATGGAGCAACAAATTTTATTAAAAATTAATAAAGAATTTCGATAAAATTTAATCATTTATTTTGTAATAAACCTTGAATGAAATTTTGCTTACAATTTTTTAAAAGTTTTTCTTATGCAAAATAATTTATTAGTTTGTATCGTAAAAAAGTAACGGAAATTGTAACGACTCGTTACTTTTTAGTAACTGTAACGGTAACGAGTTACTTTTTAAAATTGGTAACGAGTAACGGTAACGAGTTACTTTTTAGAAAAAATAACGGTAACGGTAACGAGTTACTTTTATAAAGTAACTTCCCCAATCCTGGTATATATACATATATACATATAATCAGGACACATACCCCCGCTGAGACTTTTTCCCAACGGATTCTGACAAGTCGCGCCTAACATTAGGGATATATTTGCCGGGTTCGAAGATCGTAGTGAGAGAGGGAGAGAAACATCTATACGCCGGTATCGCGATGCATTTCCGGTTACGAGCGTCGTCGCCTTCGCTCACGACCCGGCGATGTAAGGTGTTCGATTTTTGCGAAATCGCACAAGAGGATAGGCGCGACGATGGTGTCACGAGCCGGTTGAGCGTCGCTTCTGGATGTTACGTGGGAAATTAATGGTGCGCGATGCGCACGACGTAGCGTTTCAGCTTCCTGCTGTTGCTTGCAAAAGGGAAATTGAGATTGCGCGCGTTAAATGTGAGAGACACTTTCTGAAAAGAGAGAGAGAGAGAGGGGAACAGAGAGAGGAAGAGAGATGTAGGAAAGATGTTAAATATTGAATATCTTGGAATTTTTTATATAAAATTTTTTTTTTTAATTATTGTGGTCTCAAGATTTGCAGTTGATATGATATGATTTAAATAGCTCGTTTTTTTCAATGATCTATTTACATTCGGTTATTATAGTTGTAGAATAATCATCTCTCTCACAATCTCTTTCTAGAGCCTTCAACTTAAGCCTCTCTCTCTCTCTCTCTCTCTCTCTCTCTCTCTCTCTCTCTCTAAAGAGCCTTCAACATAATACTCGTCTTTTTCATTTTTTATTAATTTGAAAGTCATCTCTAATACCGAAGGAGCTCGAAATTATCTCAATTCGTCATTCAATTATTTCAAAGCTATCGACGATGTGAATAATGCGTGCTCATCGCGCGGAAAGGGAAGAAAGATAAATAGATAATTCACAAAGGAATCAAGTTGTCGTCCAATCGGCCATTCGAACGTTCGCGCGAGTCATCAACGTTGTCCTTCGTTGTCGAGTGCATGACTAATTTTAAGATTCGCGGCGACTCTTTTGGACCGGCAACATTAAATACGACTTATGGAGAACGCCGTGAACCCGTTGATGCGGCCGATCGCGGGGGTCCTTAGGACTCCCTTAGATGGCAAAACTTTTTATTTGCGATTATCCGACCGACGCGGAGGCCGCGAGAACGGATCACCCGGCAAGGATACACTTCCTATTAACGCCACCGCGACTCGCCCCGTATATGGCTTAAGGCTTAAGGCGTACTGGCTCGCGGGTCAACCGGTCGCAATGAGATTCGCATTGGCCGCAGCATCCCAAGGTCACTTCCGAAATATCCGCTCGCTGATTTCGAAAATCGAAAAGGATCGCTGCTCTAGCTATAATTCGCACTCTCTCTCTCTCTCTCTCTCTCTCGTATCGCAGAGTTTTGAGCATGTATATTAAATTTATTTATCTATAAGATAAGCAGGATTGGGAAAGTTACTTTATAAAAGTAACTCGTTACCGTTACCGTTATTTTTTCTAAAAAGTAACTCGTTACCAATTTTAAAAAGTAACTCGTTACCGTTACAGTTACTAAAAAGTAACGAGTCGTTACAATTTCCGTTACTTTTTTACAATACAAACTAATAAATTATTTTGCATAAGAAAAACTTTTAAAAAATTGTAAGCAAGATTTATTACAAAATAAATGATTAAATTTTATCGAAATTCTTTATTAATTTTTAATAAAATTTGTTGCTCCATAGTATCATTATCTAAATGCCCTCTTTGTGGTGTTAATACAGAGCCACCGATGCTAAACATTTTTTCTACAGATGCACTGCTTGGTAGAGCTGTATTATATTTATTAAAAAGTTTTTTAAGTTTTGGATAGTCGTTTAACATTTCTATATTACAATTATTTGATTTTAAAAACCGTTGCAATTCTTCTTGTTCAGATTCATTTTGCACCGTTTTTTGCTCAAAAATGAAAAAATCATCGTGATCGTCAGATTTTCCAGCTTTTGGAGAATTTTCAGTTGATCGGATTCCCAATAAATCCTCCAAGTAATTTTCAGCACGTTTTCTTTTTTCTCCGGTTAACCAGTTTAACTTAAATTTTGGATGTAAACATGCTGCTATTATTAATTCTTTTGTTTCAAATATTGTAAGAAATCTAAAATCGAATATAGTAAATTAAGCGACATTGTTTGTTTTATTGAAATTAATACTTTTGAATCAATAGTTTAAAATAAAATAATATTTTTCAATTAAATCCTTATTTAAAATTAAATAACATATGTATTAATCAAATTAATAAGTTACCTTTTATTTAAACCTTGCTGAATAGCTTCAACTAATGAATGGCAATCTATAAGGTCAGATTTATTGAGATTTTCTAATTTTCGTTGCAAGGTACTTAGAACTGGTAATAAATGAGATTACAACATAATAAGAATGCTAATTGGTCGATTTGCTTACGGCTTTACGGTTAAGATAAAAATTTTATCACGCACAATAGCAAGAATAATATCTTAAATAAATCAAAAAATTTGAAAAAAGTAACGATAAAAGTAACTATTAAATTCGTTACTCGTTACCGAAAAATGTAACGAAGTTACTTTTTCCGTTACAAATAAAATTTGTAACGCCATTACCGTTACAGTTACCGAAAAAAAGTAACTGTAACGGTAACGGCGTTACAAGTAACGCGTTACTTCCCAACCCTGAAGATAAGTCGTGCAGTATTGTTGATTATTAAATAGTTACTGTCTATTTTACCTTATAAATTTCTAATTGGAGTAATTGACTCTAGTTCTTTAAACGAAACCGTAAATTCACTTGCGTTTTATATTAGTCAGAGAAAGAGACGCCGTAATATTATTTTTTAATTAAATAGTTAATCATTAAACAAGAAAAATTAAATTTCTTTCTTCTTTTGCCTCGTGTAGGACAAAAACGTAATGTATTTTATATTTCTTAAAAAATTGTCGATTCTTTCTAACAAGGTTAAACAGATTTCATATTAAAGGAATCAAGCGTCCTTTTATATTGACAGAATTAAGAGGTAGGTTGATGAAATTTAGCATCTTTTTTGCTTCCTCATAAAGGAAGCTTTGTTTTCGTGACAAAAGTTTTCTTCGAGTTTTCTATGCCAATGTGTTTAGAATGTTCCAAAACGTCGAAAAATCATATTTCTAAAAAATGTCTATATGTACGTGTGTACGTGTGTATGTACGCAATATATTGTACAACTCTAACTTCCACAATTTTTGAGATATCGGGTTAAATCTTTTTTACATAGGTAGAGTATCATTCAAGGATGATTGGTACTGAATTTAGTGAGAATCGATGAAAAGGTTCATTTTTTAAATAAAATTTTTAATTTTTTGAGAAATGCCTGTATACATTGTAACTTTCGCAAATTTTGAGATATCAGGTTCAATCTTTTTAGATGGATAAAGTATTATTAAAGGATGGTTGCTACTGAATTTGGTGAATATCGGTGAAAGGGTTTATTTTTTATAAAATTTTGAATTTTTTTGAGAAATGTCTGTACACGCTGTAACTTTTGGAAAATTTGAAATATCGAATTAAATTTTTTTACATGTATAGAGTATTATTAAAGGATGGTTGGTACTGAGTTTGGTGAGAGTCGATGAAAAGGTTCATATTTTTAATAAAATTTTGAACTTTTTGAGAAATGTCTGTACACGCTGTAACTTTTGGAAAATTTGAGATATCGGATTAAATTTTTTTACATGTATAATCTATAACGATTATATAAAAATAAAAAAAGTGTGTAAATTGGCAAATAGCATTTTGCTTCTTTATCTTTTTATTTCGTTCACAAAACTTCCTCTATGAGGAAGCAAAAATTGAAAAAAAACCGCATACTTAAAGCATACTTAAACTTTGTAAAATAAAATGATGAGGAAGCAATGTGCAAGTTTCTAATTTGCACAACTCTACTGGTTTATTTATTCGCAGGCCATATTTTTGCCAATGTCAATCATTATACGTCGCTGATTATCATTGATTATTGGTATCGTAGATTTTCATCGTAGTGCTCTCCTTCAGGTGTCATTCATTCACGCGTAACGCCGTGATTATGCGCTTTTTCCCTCTCTCTCTCTTCCTCCCTCCCTCCCTCACTCTCTCTCTCTCTCTCTGTTATTATCATTTTGCTAAACTCTGCAATTTGAACCGGGACAGCGTATGCCGTCCGTCGTAATCGCTTTATGTCTGTCGTGGTAGACAAAGCGTTACCCGAGAATAAGAGTGCAAAAGTGCATACGCGATTGCGGAATGCTCGCTGCAAATGATTACTGTACAAGGCGCTGAGCGCATCGTGCATTTGCCTTTCATCGCGTCGGTTTTTCTATATACAATAGCTGACCCGCGAAAAATTTCGATATTATAATATTTGTGTAATATGAAAAGCACTTTCAACAAATATTAGAGTTCGGCAAATACTTTCAAACATGTGAGACATTATGTGATTGAGTTAATCTCTACCACTGGATAATGATGCTTTTTTATAGTACGATTATTATGCCAAAAAATTTTTCGCAAAAATTTTCGAGTGGATGGAATTCATCGAATATATCGTTAAAGGTGATAAAATTAATTTTAGTTAATATTTTTCAATTATTTTCTTTACCAGAGGTTTAACATTTAGTTAATCAACTCATTGTCGGCGTTAAAAATTAGAGTTATAGGAAATAATATTTTCCAATTTTTCTGCAGAGAGGACAATTATACTGTCGGTTTATACAAAATATACGGTATCGTGTGTCTCTTCTTCCGCTTTTATGGATGACCGCGCGTAATTCTACGGCTTTCTTTCGAATTTTTCCACCGGTAACTATTAGAATTTTTTCGTCGCGAGAGGAAAATCGCTGTAAAAACGTTGCAACGTATTTTTACTGGCCTGGAAATAGCGTTATATTTTCCTTATAGTTCCCATCGATTGCACGATGTAATCGGCGTCCGAGCATCGCAACGAATCAATGCACTCGATTATTACGATAAACCGCGTCATCCGCCAGACAGCCGGAAGCGGTGTGAAACAACTGCCACGTGCGTGTCACCGTGCCGTTGGCGTGCGAGCATCGTCTTCCGCGTGCGTGTACAAGCGGCCAATTAACTCGCCGAGGGAAGATGATCCGCTTTAATCCCGTATCGGCTCTTGGAAAGGCGCGCACCTGCACCAGTTTCTTCGGTAGCGCTCGCGGGAGGTCTAGAGATCGCACCCTTTAATCACGCTCGTGCGTTTCAACCCCTTTCGTTCGTAATCACTACGTGAATTATATATTTTCAAAATAATGCGCATCTAGTTTCGAAATATTAGGAATCTCTACACGCGAATGTAAAGCGAAGCGTTACCGTCGGTTTTGAAAACTGAGCTTGTATTACATTTTCATAATAAATTATTGTCATATAAAAAGTCATTGCGTATTTTTGCAACAGATGGCATTAGTTCAGTTTTGGCAGTACTAGAGTTATTCGCACATATGTTTGTCATATATCGTTTAACAGCTGACGGTTTAAGCTTCATTCTAAAAAAAAAAATTGAGCGATTTGGTTGAGTTTTGAAGATTTTACAACAAGTTGAAGATGAAAGATCAAACTGTGCATTTTCGCCATATTTTACTATTTTACTTCCGTAAAGGGAAGAACGCTTGTGAAAAATTGCGTAAAGTTTACGGTGACGATGCTCTACTAGAACGTCAGTGCCAAAACTGGTTCAAGAAATTCCGCGCTGGTGATTTTGATCTCAAAGATGCTCCTCGGTCAGGAAGGCCCACCGAGGTTGATGACGACAAAATAAAGGCATTGATCAAGTCAAACCCACGTTACACGAGATTGCAGAAACATTGAAGATCAGTCAAAAGTGTTCACCTAAAGAAGCTGGGATACGTAAGCAAGCTCGATATTTGGATTCCTCATGAACTCAAAGAAGTTCATTTGACGGCGCGTATAAACATCTGCGATATGCTCATGAAACGTGAAGAAAACGATTCTTTTTTGAAACGAATGATAACTGGTGATGAGAAGTGGATTGTTTACAACAATGTGGAACGCAAACGGTCTTGGTCCCGACGTGATGATTCGCCTCAAACGACTTCAAAAGCAGAACTTTATCAGAGGAAGGTTATGCTCTCAGTGTGGTGGGATTGGAAGAGTGTGGTATTTTTTGAGCTCCTACCAAGGAACCGAACAATCAATTCGGATGTGTACTGTCGGCAATTGGACAGTTTGAACGAATCTGTCATCCAGAAACGTCCGGAGCTCGTCAATCGTAAAGGAGTTGTGTTCCATCGCGACAACGCGAGACCACACACATCTTTGGCGACCCGTCAAAAATTATTGGAGCTTGGATGGGATGTCTTGCCCCACCCAGCATACTCGCCTGACCTTGCGCCGTCAGACTTCCACTTGTTTCGCTCTCTTCAAAACTCCTTGCGTGAAATAACGTTAAATTCAGATGAGGCGGTAAATCAGCACCTTGTTCAGTTTTTCGCCAATAAAGACAGGTCCTTCTACGAACGGGGAATTATGAAGCTCACCGAAAGATGGCAAAAGGTCATCGAACAAAACGGAAAATATATCATTGATCGATCTTTGTTCTTTATATAAATAAATGATTTTGAAAAACATACAAAAAATACGCAATGACTTTTTACTCAACCCAAGTTCAAAACTTGAAGTTTTTATATTTTCTAACAAAATTTGATATCGTATATTGTTTTTATAATTCTACAATTGTATCATAATGAAAAATAAATATGATAATGTAAAATACTTGCGTAAAATACTTTAAAAATAAGTTTTGCGTTTCGATACGAACATTTTTATAATCCCAATATACGACACAAGTCTCTCTAGCATTGCAAAATTGTAAATTAACTTTACGAGATATGAATTTATATACGACGGAAACAAAAAATACGAAAGTGATACGAAACGTTAACAGATTTTTCCTTTGGTAAGTTTTCACTTATTGTTAGATATTTTTCGAGCATAAGAGAAGAGATTAAGAAACCGGTCATCCTGCCTTTTTCGGAGCGCGCAAACGCAGCACCGGATCCTAATGGATACACATGATCATCATCATGATGCGAACAGACTATGCTGTATAGTCGAGGAGGAAAAATAAAAAAGAGAACATAAAAGAGGGCAGGATTGTATGCGCGTCTTCATGGGCAGGCTTCTCGTCGGGAGGATGCGCAGCGATAATTGGCGATGCCTTTAAGCATCGCTATAGCTCCGGGTGTACCTATTATACCTACCGCGGCGTGTGCATTATGACGAATAAACGTCTACTTTTTGTATTGTAGCTATCTAGACGCAACTTTGCGTCTAGATGGTTACACGAACATGTTGGCACAATCTCTTTCTCTGTAATAATTCGCAAAGATTAAAAACGAGACACTTGTTTGATCAACTCTATTCTTTCTCAGAACTTTTACCTTCACCTAACGATTCAAGGAATCAAGTATCGTCAATGTATCATTTCCTTCGTGCAAATCCAGCTTTTGTTTTAACTGTTGGAAAGCTAAATCAAAATTTTTCTTCTCTTCTTTTTATCTCCATTTAAATTAATAAATAAAACTCTTTATTATTTATTAACTCTTTATATCGCGATTTTACTTATTGTTATTGCGATAGTTATTTTATTATTGTAATAATTTTACTGCAGAGAAAATTGTATTTCGTTCTCCGACAATATGCAGGACAGATTGCACAATAATTCTCGACCAACTATTAATACAATGCATAGCCGTGTGTTTAGTGTCAAAGGTTAAACGCCATTGATCGTCATCTCGGCTTCATCGCAATGTCTATCGACTTGTTACATTGAAGTCCGACGATATCAGATCGTGAAACCATCTAATCTCAGATTAGCGACTTGAGATAGAATTTCAGAAGGACGACTCTTCCGGGTAGAGCTACTACTACGTTTTCGATCCTCTCTCCCCCTAAAGGGTTAAACGTATCGCGAGAAGAACAAGACCTGCGCGGTGACGCAGGGCAATGTTGCTTCCTCTTCCCATCGCGATCTCCGTTTCCTCGGGTAAAAAAGTGACCGCGGCGGCAACGGCGGTACCTCAATCGCCGTCGTTCTACAAGGTATGCCAAAGCTCACAATATAAGCGCAAGAAACGGTGACGGAGGTGCTCGCGATCGGTCTCTCGGGCAACCTCGAAGGTGGAAGGAAGCAGCCCAAGCTAGGCGTGAGTCATCGAGGCGAGACAAGATCTCGGGTAAGGAGGCGGCCTTGATGTCGCGAAACTGTTCGCGATATCGGAACAGCCGACTCCAACGATCGTCGTCACGTCGCGCGCTGATATACTCTATAAGCCGCTCCAAGGAGGATTAGGGTAAATCGAAGCACTATATAGAGTATTCAAGGAATACCGGAAATTTCTCTCTACCACAGATTCCTAGTGTTTGTACCTTAGCTGACTACACAAGGATGTCTTCTCAATTAACTCCTTACTCGTCAACGCCATATATATACAATTTTATGTAGGATTGAAAACTTTGTAATTTGATTTTATATATTTTTGCTATTACTTTCGACACGTTATATGCTACTTTATATAACAATAGATTAATACATCGTTGATATTTAGAAATATTAGTGATAAAAGAGTTAATTAGGGATTTTGAGAAATTTGGAAAAAATTCTAGAAATTATTTAAAAATATCGAAGAGAGAGAGAGAGAGAGAGAGAGAGACGGCATGAGAAAAGAACGTAAAAAATATTGGATGCGACATTTCGCTTTTGCAGTTGCGGCGTTTGATTCCGAGTCTTAATGAGCACGACGGTAGTTTTTTTTTCTTTTTTTTTTTTTAATTTGGAAACGCGACATTTGCACATTGTCATAAACGCGAATTTGAAGTATATCGAAACGTGTCTCGGCACGATTACGATAACTGTGGCCCCCTATTTGAAAGATCGTTTTTGAAGACATTTTTCACGAGGAACACGAGAAAAATAGTAAAAAAAATTTCCGACCAATAGTTTTCGAGATGTATCACTTTAAAGTATTGGACATGATAATAAAACGTTACAGAACAGACCCAATGACCTTGACCTTAACACATGTTGCGAAGATCACTGTCGCGAGTATCTTCTTGATATATTTTTTCAAAATATAGACATTTTTTTGTTAAAATTTGTTTAATTTTTTTATTTATTTTAATTTCCTCGCTTCGCATTGTAAAGTATATGCGTGGACGAAGTGGGTTCCGCCCCCCCCCCTCTACGGGGGGGCTCCACTTCCGAAAGATATAACCTAACCCAAACCTATTTCTGATTTAAAACTAAAATTTGGTTTAGGTTACGTTATATAACCCAAACAAAATTTTCGTTTCGAATTAAACTTTAACTTTAAATATCTCAAAAATTATAAGAGACCGCCGATTAAGTTATAAGGAAAAGTTACTCGGGATCACGATCTTGACAACATATATCAAGGTCAACATCGTTGGGTCCGTTTTTATAAAGTTTCATTATCATGTCCAATACTTTAAAGAGTGATATATCTCGAAAACTATTGGTCGGAATTTTTTTTTTACTATTTTTCCCGTGTTCCTCGTCAAAAATGTCTTCAGAAACGACCTTTCAGATAGGGGAATCACAGTTATCGTAATCACTCCCGTGTCTCTGATCGGCATGTTTAGCGACCCGGACAGCGAATTAAAGTGACAAATTTATTTCTCAGAAATACACAATATTATTAACCAGAGTATTCTGTCAATGTCTTTAAATTCTAATTATGTGTATACACGACGCGAGAAACTGCAAGTTTTTTTATTCAATAAAAATATTTATGTGCGAATCACGAGTTAATTGATCAATAGTACTATATATCTCGTGCTTCAATGTTTAAAAAAAAAAAAAAAATTATCTTGCGTTGAAATTAACATTTAATTTATGTATAAGCAAAGTATAGAAAAATGAAGAAATATAGAGAGTTAACAAAATTTCTCTCTATTATAATAAATTGTAATATTAATATATATATATATATAGATATATTATATCAAATTAATCTTTCATTTGCTTTAATTAACATTATCGGTTTGTCTATTCGCATTGCTACTTTGCGCATCTAGTAATATTTATACAGAAATCACAGTTCATTAAAACATACGCCCAGAAAATTATAGTTGTGTCAAACGAGACCATAATCGCAAATGTTACCGTTTTCTGATTCGAGCAATTCCTAATCTAACGTAAGCCGGGCTTTAAAACGATCTGATTTAAGACTAGACTAATACGTTTCTATTATATATTAAATTGCGGCTAATTGTAAAGAAATGTTTGTAACCTTGCATACCGGCGTATGCCGGAAAACACTTGCGCTTTAACGGCCTACGGAACGATAGACAATCGTTTGTTGCTGGCCTTCCTCGGCGTGCTGTGAAATCATCGTTTCCAACGCGTAAATATGATAACATCAACGAGGTGGCTGCTATTAGCGTCTCTTCATGTCGATGCGTGCATGAATAATTTAACGCGAGTCTATCCAACATTGAGAAGAATCAAGAGGAGATGAGATGTGTGGAAAAACTCAAAAGTTTAACTTTTTAATAAATAATACAGTGTGAAATGAAAAAGAAACTCTCATTATAAAACGTAATTTTAAAAATATAGATTAATAAATAGATGCTAAAGTTTTTAAAGAAAGCAAATTATATACAATAATAGTATACACATATATACATATACAGGGTGTCCCATTTTAAAGGACCCACTCAAATATCTCAGAAACACTGTGTTAAATCGAAAAATGTTTCAAACAAAAGTTGTGTGGCTTCAAGGGGGCCATAAGATGGTGACAATGATTTGACCTTGGAAAATTATTTGAAGGTCATGTAAAGGTCAACTTTAAAATCTTAAATGGAAATCCCAATTTTTTAGTATTCTTGTAGCTGACATCGAGAGTTTTCCAAAACACTATAATAAATATTTTTTTATTAAGTACTTTTTGAGTTATTTTATATTTTAATCTGACATCTTTTGATATAAAAAAATTAAATATCTCATAAAATATTCAGTTTTCGATAATCTTACCGTAATACTTTTATGTACAGAATAATGAGACAAATCAATTAGTGCAAAAAAAAACAAATAATTGTTTAAAAAAATACATCGTAAATAATTTTTTTAAAAACTATTATTTTTTTATACTAATTGATTTGTATCATTATTCTGTACATAAAAGTATTACGGTAAGATTATCAAAAACTAACTATTTTATGAGATATTTAATTTTTTATATCAAAATGTCAGATTAAAATATAAAATAACTCAAAAAGTACTTAATAAAAAAATACTTTATTATAGTGTTTTGGAAAGCTCTCGATGTCAGCTACAAGAATATTAAATAAAAAATGGGGATTTCCATTTAGGATTTTAAAGTTGACCTTCACATAACCTTCAAATGATTTTCCAAGGTCAAATCATTGTCACCGTCTTATGGCCCCCATGAAGCCACACAACTTTTGTTTGAAACATTTTTCGATTTAACGCAGTGTTTCTAAGATATTTGAGTGGGTCCTTTAAAATGGGTCACCCTGTATATTCAATAATTGCACATTTCATTATTTGACTTTGCCATGTCAAGTATCGCGTATATATATATACAATTTTTTTTTGCTACATGTCAAATATTTTATAAAAATTATTTTATAAAATTATCTAATTAAGGAAAAAATAATAATTTAAAGTTTTATAATAAAATGTGTGATTATTGATTTACATAAAAATCTTATTCATTGGCACGCGGGTGAAAATATCATTAGTAATTTTAATGAAAACTAAACCGAAGGTTTCTTCATAAGAAGCTTGAAGCTCCTTAAAGAGTAGATCGCCATTCGTATTGAGGAATTTATTCATTTCCTCACCTGCAATTAATAAAAGAGTTAAAAAATAAATATATACGGGGTAAATATTTATAATATTTTGCGGCATTTAACAAACTTCTCCTTTTCAAATCTCTTATTTAAATTAATAAGGAACTTTTATTGCTAAATATGTATATAAAACTATAAATTTCTCACATTTATGTGAATCAATCTTTTTTTTGAAATTAATTCTTTACAAGTATGAACATAATAACGACTTATGAGGAAGATAAATGCTATAGATTTTTATATAGTTCTTTGTCTCTTTCTTATCATTCGCAATATTTTTATACTTCGACTTTCAAACCCATATCTCTATCACTAAAATTATTTAAAATCAGATATTTTTTCTCACGACAATCGATACTATTTTAATTTTCAAAATATTGATCCTTTCTCTAGAATCACTCTGTATTTATATTGATATACATATAAATCTATAGCATTTCATTTCTATTTTCAAATTATAAAATAATATTGATTACTTTAGACTTGATTAAAATATGTACCTAAGAAGGTATTTCCATTGAAGAGATTATCAAAGCGTAATGTTATGTGTTTGGGAATAAACTTGACAAAATATTTAACTGCTCGCATATAAGTTTCCCCATCCTTTTCAAACCTCTCATAATGTGTTTCGTGTTTCGTCGTCATGTTATCTGAAAAAAAAAAAAAATATATATATACCGCATACATATAATGGATTATTTTGTCTTTGTTAATCAAGCATTTGTCATTAAATCATATATATTAAATCGAAATATTGCAAATCCAATTTATAGAAAAATATTATGATATTTACACATGGTTATATTACATCTACCCTCTCCTCGCATTGGCAGTAACAGAACCTTGCCTTCGAGTTTGTAATCGGCAACGAAATCCACTTGGGGATTGAAACTCTCTGATCTGAATATTAAATTATTCCAGTCTATCCTAAAGAAATAAAAATTTTGTTAATTACGATCATATAATTAATTATTACATGTATGCATAACCTGTCATTTATAAAAATTACAAATAACCTCTGCAGTAATTTATCCTTAAATATAAAACTAAAATATAGATAAATTTTTTAATTCGCCAATATATTTTGCAATTTAGAATTATTGAATAAATTAATCATAATTTTTTTATTTCCAACAGAATGTGAATGAAATTTTTAATTTAAAACACACCCCTTGTAAATTATGCGTGCGTCTGTATATATAATTTCTTTTCTTTTATACAATGCATAACATTTATATAATGCATTTTCAAGCATACGTAATGATCGATTTTATACTTAAATCGATAAAAGATAATATACGGAAAATGTAATAAAAATTACATACTGATAATTATAGACTTGCAATCCCTTCGTTAGTCCATGCAGCTTAACATTCCGATATTCCTGTTTGAGCGACACCGCGCCTTGAGATTCGCCGATTTTCATACTGCTGACCGCCAACGGTTCAAGAGGCAAGATTTTGAAGCTCTTCAAACCTAAAGATGACAGGCATTCAATATGTGAAATCAACATTTATTACATTTCAATGCATTACAATAGCCCTTTGTCATATAGCAATTTGCAATTTATATAACTATCGCAAAATCATATTTTTGAAATTTAAAAAGACATAAATTATATAAAAGAAATTAATTGAATAATTAATTAAAAAACTAATTATTATTTTATTCTGGTATTTTCCACGGAAAAGAAAAGTAATTCAAAGTAATCTTATATATGATATATTCATACAAATTTATCGGTAAGCGAAAGAGACAGCAGCCGAATAAGTTCTCCACTGTATATGTAAAATCTGTGTTTTTTTCTGAAAAATTCCTTTATTATGCATCTTCGATAAAATCTCTGGAAAAATACTCTAACGAGAAGAAATACTTTAACGAGAAAGAATGGATTGTTATATCTAATTTGCATACATAAAAGAAGTGTTTTGCTTTTCTACTTCGTTCGTAAATAGTAATATAACAGAGCTATAAATAGCAGCTTCTTAGACGTTTCCACTAGAAACTAGAGATATTGATTCATAAATGATGTATCAACGTGAAAGTATTTATGATCTTTATACTAAAAATATATCAAGTAAGAAAAAATCTCCATAATCTTGAGACATACAGGGTATCCCATTTTAAAGGACCCACTCAAATATCTCAGAAAAACTGCGTTAAATCGAAAAATGTTTCAAACAAAAATTGTGTGGCTTCAAGAGGGCCATAAGATGGTGACAATGATTTGACCTTGGAAAATCATTTGAAGGTCATGTGAAGGTCAACTTTAAAATCTTAAATAGAAACCCCCATTTTTTATTTAGTATTCTTGTAGCTGACATCGAGATCTTTCCAAAACACTATAATAAAGTATTTTTTCATTAAGTACTTTTTGAGTTATTTTATACAATATTTTAATCTGACATATTTTGATATAAAAAATAAAATATTTCGTAAAATATTCAGTTTTCGATAATTTTACCGTAATACTTCTATGTACATAATAATAAGACAAATTAATTAGTGCCAAAAAAACGAAGAATTTAAAAAAATACATTGTAAATAATTTTCTTAAAAACAATTTTTTTTTATACTAATTGATTTGTCTCATTATTCTGTACATAGAATCATTACGGTAAGATTATCAAAAACTAAATATTTTACGAGATATTTAATTTTTTATATCAAAATATGTCAGATTAAAATATAATATAACTCAAAAAGTACTTAATAAAAAAATACTTTATTATAGTGTCTTGGAAAGCTCTCGATGTCAGCTACAAGAATACTAAATAAAAAATGGGGATTTCCATTTAAGATTTTAAAGTTGACCTTCACATGACCTTCAAATAATTTTCCAAGGACAAATCATTGTCACCATCTTATGGCCCCATTGAAGCCACACAACTTTTGTTTGAAACATTTTTCGATTTAACGCAGTGTTTCTGAGATATTTGAGTGGGTCCTTTAAAATGGGACACTCTGTATATACATACACACACGTAATGTCTATATATAAAATATCATTGTGTACCCAAAAAAGTGGAACAGGATAAAGTAGATTGTGTAAGCATATGTGATAGCAAAAATTAACAGTTTTACGATGACATTAAGAATTTGATAGAATTCTCGCGAGACGATTACTAGTTCGTTTTGACACTGAACCGGCTCAGATGAGCCAATAAATAATATCTTTCGCGTTAAGAAATAGTATAGTAAAACGGTTTATAATCAATCTCTTGTATGTTTGTGTATGTAAGTAAGCTTGTGTATATTAAAGTAAATTAAGTTTCATAGAAAAGAGATTTTAAAAAGTTATTTTTCTGTTTATATAATAAACATTAACTTGCATTTTAAAATTTTGCATCTGCGCGAGACATAATCTTTGACTCATAAGAGTATGTCAATATAAGACATAGTACACAATTAATTTTGCATTTTGTATTTATGAATTAATAATTAGGCATTGGAGAGAGAGAGAGAGAGAGAGAGAGAGAGAGAGAGAGAGAGAGAGAACCGGAAAACTACAAAGAAAATATTATAAAAAATAATCGCAATATGCACATTCTATTCATTCGCAATATTCTTAAACTACGTTGCATAATTTGTAAAGTTTTTCCAATTCGTAATATTTCATTTTGCGCATGCGTGTGTGTGTGTATGTCTGATAAAAAATAATGCATATTTACCTTTGGCCATTGAGATAACTGCATCTCTGGCGGCATCCGCGATGCATTCTAATACTTTCGGGTCTGACCTCTTGCAACGTTTGAAATTACTGGCTGTAAGATGGGGGGAAAAAAAAGGAGAAAAATATTGCGTGTAAGTTGTTATATAACTGACTGCATTGCTGCAGACCCAATAAAAGCCACGCGCTCACTCGATCTTTAGACGGTTGTTGACTTTCTCTTTAAACTTGCACACGCGTGTTAATTTCGGATTCACGGTATAATTTTATTTGAATAATCTGATCGCAAAGAAAAATTCGATTATTGATTTTGACAAAACATAATTGAGGATTCCGAATATAAAACGTAATGAGCATTTTCATTGAAATCAATAATTGCCGATTCAAGTTTTGATTAAAAGTGAGTTAGATATTGCATCCGATTGAAAATTATATATATTGATTCATGCTCTTAAGTAAACATGTGCAGTGTGATTAACTCGCGATTGTTATTTTTATGAGAGATTATTAATAAAATAATAATAAATTTATTACTATTATTATTAGGATCATTATTATTATTATGTATTATTACAATCATTACTTTATATGTGTGTGAAAGTTTACACACATACATAATTTATTATTTAATATTGAATTTTGTGTTAATCGAATTTTATTTTATTTAAATAATCTTCGAAAAATAAAATATGGGAATTTTGTTTCCTTTATTGAAAATATAGAATAATAGATATTTTATATTTCTGTTTCTCTTTTCTCGTGTATATAATAAAAACTTTAATGTTATCCAGTTTTATTGATTTTTCTATTGAGTTCTCTAATTATTCATTATGAAGGAATTAAATTATTAATTTTCACGAGATTACGTAACAAAAAATTTTTTAATGATTAAAATGCGTGGGTGGTAGTAAAATATTCTAATTCTGTAACGAGTTATGATTCGTTAATAACCATTGCTTTTTGTGTCTCGAAATGTGATTGATGATTACCTGTTTCAAACAAATTCGATTCAATGCAATTATGAATTATGACGCAACATAGCTGTAATTTGAAAGCGAATAAGCTTATGGAATTATACGATAGTTGGATATTCGATCTACGCATACACACTTTTATTCACCATGATGATTGTGTCTATTATGTTTCTAATGTTGCATCCATTAATTCATTATGATTCAATATCTTGTTTTATCACAACAAATCTGATATACACACAAAAAAAAAAAAATGAGAAAGACATAAAATAAATTTCTTATCGACAAGTTGATAATAGTATAATATCATACTAAAGTAACATATTTCACGTTATAATAATTAATATTAAAAAAAAACAATCTGTATAAAATAATAGAGAATTTAAATTAGTAAGTGTAATCAGTAAAAGTTGCACAACTTTTCTTGATAAAGTAAATAACGTGTAATGCTTTGATATCAAAATAATTATATTTATCACAATATCTCGCATTAATTTGTTTTTTAATAAAAGTATATATAATATAAATTGCAGAGACTGGGAATATTTTATTCCCAACATTTTATACTTTCATTTTATCTCGCATTAATTTGTTTTTTAATAAAAGTATATATAATATAAATTGCAGAGACTGGGAATATTTTATTCCCAACATTTTATACTTTCAAACAGAGGATTCCCAAGTTTATTTAATTATGTGTATTAACTTAGACACGTATTTAAAAATTTGATCGTCTAATAACACATGCAAAATATTACTACCCTCGGGAAAAAAAAAAATAATTCGACGATTTATAAGATGATGTATAATATCAACAACAAGAAAATATCTGTAATTACTTACGCAATTCTAACGTCGTTGTGGTTGCAACCACTGCGAATAAGAATACGACTATCGTTTTCATTATCCCTGAATCTTATCTTCTGTCGATGACACTTGCAGCGTCGGCTGAAAGTCAAGCAACTCGTATGAGAGAAAATGTTTAATGATCGTCAGATGTGAACTGGGAGACATGGACAATTCAGGCAGTCTATTTAAGCACCGTTCGCCCCACCATGGTTCTGTAGTGGACATCGTTTGTATATACTGTATATGTATGTACACACATACGTACAGGGTGAGAAAGTGAATAGGTGTTATTAACCAGCGACATACCTAACATAAGATAGGTCAGCTATCAATTGCCGTGACTTATTCGCTTAGATGAATATTTGGCTTGTCAATAAAAGATAAAACTAATTCGATGATTGTACGAAACGAAGAAACAATAAAACATTATTTGGTCAAGAGAGTTAGAAAATATTAATATTGTATATGTATCCACGTATTTATTTGCAGCCAAATATACCAAAGATTCTGTGATTTTTTTATATAATCATTAAAAATTATATATTAATATTTATAAGGGAATATTCATCAAATTTACAAAAATATACAAGAGACACAGAATTATTTTTAACTATTAGGTGTACAACTTTGCTTCCGCCGTTTTCCTATAGATGGCTTTAGCGGTAAGTAGTGGTCGAAATAAATAGATCATAAACGTCATGCGATAAACTTGGGCATCTGTCAACATAATCCCATAGAAACATTAGTCGATTTGTGTCTGCGTCATAAAGTTATTCTCGATTGAAAATGTCAGTTTACGAGCCAAATTCTCGTCATTTGCGGGAGGTTTTAATTTCTGCTTCAATATGAAGAAATCTGCGGCTGAGGCTCATCGAATGCTCTCAAATACTTATGGTGAAGCCGTTATTAGTGAAAGAACGTGTCGTGAGTGGTTTGAACGCTTCAAGAACGGTGATTTTCACGTCGAAGACCGGCATAGCGGTGGAAGAGAGAAGGTTTTCGAAGATGCAGAATTGGAGGCATTACTTAATGAAGACTCGAGTCAAAGTCAAAAAGAGGGAGAAAGTAGTGGCCAGCGATGGACAATACTTTGAATCATAAATGTATAACCAGTTTTTTACAATAAAGCCTCGAATTTCGGGAAAAAAACGGCGGAAGCAAAGTTGTACACCTAATACTTAATATTGTTAAAATGCTTTCAAAATATCTTGCTAATTGTTTAATAAAAAAATAAGATTTCATTGAAATTTATATGTACATTTATTTTTTAGATTTTGCTTATTGCAGTAGCAACTATATGTCTCGAACGTGAAGCTATTTGTTCAATTAGAGTTGCCAAATATTCAGGCGCTTTTTGTTTTAAAGAGAAATTGTCTTGAAATCATACGATGAAAGAATCATAACATCAATACTTAAAACGATTTATACGATAGTCATTCGAGATGAAGATAAGTTATTACAAACGTGCCATCGTCACGGACGTTGTTGCAAATAATAGATTTTCTCGGAAGTGTTTTATAAATTCAAACTGTATTCACAAACTCATTTACTCTACCGAATCTGAATATTAATGAAGCTTTATTTAATATTGACATGTTTCTTTATTTAGCTATTTTTACTTGTGAATCTTACGGTCCGTCGTCAAACGAGGAATAAATTAGCACGGGTTCGAATAAATTGTAATTTCGTGGATCGGTTAAATAAATCCGGTTTTTTATAAAAAAGCAATTCATCCCTTAGAAAACTCTCTTAGTAGAAAAGAATTATGAATTATTACATCAATTATATGATTATATATACAATCAAGTTTTTTTTTTTATTATATGTTAATTATCTTTAAAAATGAAATATGATATATTTGTAATTCATATATCGCAGATAACCGCAAATTTGCCAGATCACTTATTGCACAAATTATGTGTTACATATTATATATCAGCAGAACTCCCGCAGCAGCCGCGCGTAATCTGCCATTGTCAATTAATCCCGGCAGAAATGCAGCCAAAAACAAACAATCTCTGCATCATGATAGGCTATAAAAAATATTGCAAAATTTAAACAGAAGTTTTTGGTATAAAAACAATAGATTTTAACAGAAACTAAGTAATAACTGAGCATAATATGACATCATATCGGCAGAATATCGTCAGAAATCGAGCAAGCTCATCTTCAAGTACGGCGTGACGATAGAAATGCGGCAAAAATTCGGCCGTCTCAAAAAATAACATCAAAAACGCAGTATAGTCTGTTGTTTTGAAATGATAGATGCATATGAAATATCATTTTATAATTTTTTTGTTTACCGCTCTACGACGTATTCATCAAATTTCTGTTATGGACAAATTTGAAGATTGCAAAGCGCGACTAACAAGATTACAAATGTGTAATATTTATTTTTATTAGCTCAATTTCTGATGCAATTCTTACAAAAGACTCAGAATATTAAATTGAAAATTTGGAAACCGAGTAAATCAATAGAAATTTGTCCATTTATTGACTGCTTGGAACAAAATAACAGTTCAATTTCCATATAAATCTTGATATTTACGAATTATTAATAAATAAATTATTTATTTAAATTTATATATTTACTTAATTATTTATAACTATACCAATTATTTATAATTTATATTATATATAGAATGCATTACATATTATATTTATAACCGACAATGAGAATAAATTATAAGTAACTGTCAATTTATCGTAAACATTTACGTAATAATATTTATAATATTCTATTTTTTATTGCATCAATATTAGTAATTGTGCTTTAAAGGCATGTTTTATCTTTACCATGTTTGTGTCATCATATTGTGATAGCAGACTATGCTCGACTTTTATTGCGTTTCTGTCTTTAATAGTTGATGAGATAGATTGTTTTATTCTTGTCGCGGTTTCTGCAGTTATGTTATAACGGCGGGCTTAATTTCTACCGTCTAAATATTTGAGATATGGCAGACTTCGCTCGATATATATACTCCATTTTTTCTGTTCTATATTATATCGGCACAAGAGCCGTACTGCCAGAAATTAAGCTTAATATGAGGACGCAACAGATCGCGCGAAATCTGCTGCGAAGTCACGATTGAATTTGTTGGCATACTGCTAGCATATTTTGCTATCTGGATATTCATGATGTAATACAAAAATTAATTAATCGATTAAATCGATGAATAAAATAAGATGTTTAGAATGTGAATTTATTGTATCGAAATTATTGCACATCTACAATTCAATATATATTTTCGTAAAAAGAAGACTAAAAATTTATTATTTTAATAGATTCTTTTCATTAACGCGGTATTTTATTATATTGTAACAAGAAAGATAGAGAAAAAGAGAGGGAGAGAGAGAGAGAGAATATGTGTTTTTAATTGTTATTTAACCGAGAAGCATTTTTTAAATTGTAAAACAGCAAATGTACATATATATACAATTCGACTTTGATCATAAAATATTTGAAAAAATTATTTCTTCCAATTCAAAATGAATAATCCAATGAATAATTGAATTTAATCAAATGAATAAATGAAAATTGTTTTTCTGAGTAAAATAATCTTTCAATACTACAAAGAGAACTTAACAATACTCTTGACATAATGTTTCACAAGAGAATCAAATATTTAGCAAAAGATGTACGCAATATCTATAATTTACGAGTTGTTGATGTAAGAAAACAAGAAAATAAATATTATATCTCTATGCAAATTACATCAATGTTTATATTAATCAACATAATTAAGAGTGCATTAAAAATTTACATTTTTTGTTATTCTTTTACATTCGCGGTTTTTTATGTTTTTATTTTTACTTACATATTTTGAAACAAATGGACATAAGGTATTTTATTATATTGTAAAAAGAAAGATAGAGAAAGAGAGAGAGAGAGAGAGAGAGAGAGAGAGAGAATATGTGTTTTTAATTTTTATTTAACCGAGAAGCATTTTTTAAATTGTAAAACAGCAAATGTACATATATATACAATTCGACTTTGATCATAAAATATTTGAAAAAATTATTTATTCCAATTCAAAATGAATAATCCAATGAATAATTGAATTTAATCAAATGAATAAATGAAAATTATTTTTCTGAGTAAAATAATCTTTCAATACTACAAAGAGAACTTAACAATACTCTTGACATAATGTTTTACAAGAGAATCAAATATTTAGCAAAAGATGTACGCAATATCTATAATTTACAAGTTGTTGATGTAAGAAAACAAGAAAATAAATATTATATCTCTATGCAAATTACATCAATGTTTATATTAATCAACATAATTAAGAGTGCATTAAAAATTTACATTTTTTGTTATTCTTTTACATTCGCGGTTTTTTATGTTTTTTTTTTACTTACATATTTTGAAACAAATGGACATAAGTAGCATATAATCCTCTTTGTATACAATACGAGTAAATTTTAATAATTATAATCGTTTAAATAAACATATCAAATAAGCAATCTTGATATATTGATATTAAATATGATAGATGAAGTAAAATATTATATATTGAAGGTTTCTTATATTTAATGTATTATAATGTAGATTAAACATTATACAGAATGTCTCATGACTCGAGGTTCATACATTAAGGGCGTATTATTGAAGTCATTTAAAGTTGAAATTATTTAATAAAAATATGTCCGTAAATGCTTCCTAACAGAACTACAACCATTAAAAGTTGATGTAAATATTTGAAACATTTTCTGTCAGTCTGGTATTGTTGGGGGCGTATGAAGTCAATAGTTTGTGCAAAACAATTTCGCAATAGAGATGAACTTGTGAACAGAATTATGGATGCGGCAACGTAAATAAGAAATTCTCCTGGCATGATGAAGCAAGCTGTTAGATCACTTCTACGCAAAACAAGACTTTGTATTGAATCTGCAGGAGATAATTTTAAACAGAATTTATAATATATTTGTAAATAAAAATAAGTTAAATTAAATATCTTTTTTCTTTCCTTTTTTAAATAAAACTTCAATAATGTATGGATCTCGAATCATGGGACACATTGTATAACTAATTTTATCAAGATATAGAAAAATAATTAGATATATTTAGTTTACAAATCCTAAAATAAGTTTGTACAAATGGAGATGCCAAAAGCAGGAACTTGATTGTATATTTTGTCACCATTATATTACAAATAAAATGTCAATTTAAGAGACAAATATATATATTTACAGTGTAATTTGCAGAGATATGATATCATTTATTTTCTTGTTTTTTTACATCAATTCGTGAATGATAGATAAATTTTATATATAGCACAAAAGAGAATACATCTATAAATATTGTGAAACAATCAGTGTTAGAATTTTCAAATCTTTGAGATAAAAAAAACTATTCTGTTGTATATATATATTTTAAGAATAATATAGTAAATAATATTTAAGAATAATATAGTAAAAATATAAAAAATAAGATTTTAGAATACGCATGTCTTGGTTTGCTGCTTTTGTTTCAAGGAATTCTTTTCTGATATTTGAGCGCCAGACTATTTAGCGGCGGTCTGGCCTTCAGGACTCCAAGATCAATAGTATGACCGGTGAGAGGACAGCTTTGGCACCGTTTACGCCTATAATTGGTATTGCAGGCATTCTTTTCTTGTCGCACCACGTATTTAGGAAAGTAATGGATGCGCTTTTTCTGCATCGTCGCACACAACGGCATCGTCACTACCAAATCTTGCTTATGAATTTTGCCTACCGACTCTGGAAAAAGACGTTCGTTCAGCAGATATTGTTGTAAAGATCCTGACGATCTAGACGACGTCAATGTATAACTCGAGCCATGCGTTTCGAAATAATTTTGCTCTCGAAATTTCCTCAAATCTTCTACTTCACGGTCCACAGAATCAGTTGCAAAACCGTCATCATGCTTCAAGCACCGGTCTTTTTGCTCGCAATATTCCGGCAAACTGTACATTCGTACATGTTCATCTTCGTCAAATTTCACGGCCCTACTCGGTTCATTCCTGCAACAGCAAGGACAATCTTGTTTGCGCAATTGCGTTGCTCTTTTACTTCGTGTCGGCGATTTTGAGGCAGGTCTTTCGCTTGACTTTGGTATTTGCCTCTTAGATCTAATAGTCTTTCGTAATGTTGACTTCGACAACTTTCGCGAAGACACTTGAATTCCTTTGCTCAAAGTGCAGGCGACATCGTCAAATTCGCTTCGTTCGCTTGCCAGTGAATTTACAGGTGTTCCCGGGGATGCTGGAAATGATTGGTTCTTATCGACATACTTGTGTTTATCCGGCAATGTTAGTTTTTTGTCAGGAATGGTATCTTGCATCTTCGGGCTTGTCATAAATCTGTGGTAATTGGACGATCGTGGACATGTTCGCAAGCAATCTCCCTCACCTCCAGTTTGAAATTCGCAGATTTTGTTCTGTACATTGCGAAGGAATTGAGATCTAGGCGTGTAATCGATCTTTTTAACTCTCCTGAACGTTTCACAGCTGATTGGCGAAGTTAGTGCAGGCTTATCTTCAATTTCTCTTATTAATTTAAACTCGAGTTGGCTTTTACAATGACGGCAAGGCAAGGCAGGTTTGCATTGAGAATTCAACGATGATTTTATGTGCTTCTTATTTCCTTCATAATTACAATAACATTCTTTTACTGATTTTCTAGGCACAAATTGTCCTTGCGGTTTTTTAGATGTAAGTGTTAGTTTTCCAGGGAACGTCATGTTTGGCACTGACATAGTTGTACATTTAGGACTGACACAAAAGTAATCTGGATTTAAAACAGCATTAATTTTGCTTGAATCATTGCGCAATTTCCATAAATTAGTATTTCTTCCTATACTGCCTTGACTCTTATGATTACAGCAATTTATCAAAGATCTGCAAAGAGATGATATAAATTAAATTATTTAAAATAATATGAAAATGTTTACTTATATATAAAAACCACTTACAATGTTTGCGAACGTAATTTCTTTACTTCAGCATTAATCCATTTAGAATTTTCATCAACATGTGCTAATAATGTTCGACTTCTCTTGCGTAATTTTTCTAAGCTATCATTGAATGCCTCTCCCATATATTTAAGACTTGCGATAAACTATCAGTAACATCATATATAGCAAAATTGTAAATACTTCTAATTATATTTTATTTGTACAATTTACTGTTTTTACAACAATCCAATTTATATATTAATATACTTAAATTAAAATTAAAGAATGTGAATGTTATATTATTGTAACAATATGCTACATTGGTAATCAAAGATGTTAATAAATTAGAACAAGTGAGTTAAAGTTAATTTAAACATAATATCATAAATTGAAACTTTTGCCTTAATATTTTCTTTCATAAATGCATATAGGTATATATAATCGTATTTGATCTCTTAACCTAATGTGTGTGTATAACCTAGCTTTTATTTTATTTAATATTTATTCAAAATCACTGCACAACAAATTTATCAGCGATGAAAATTCATGAAAATTATAATATGTTTATTCATTTTTCTTTTCACGATTTCCCCAACAACGTACTTAATACGTGTTCCAAAACTTCTAACACTCATTGATCGCCGTCGACATGAAGTTTACGTCCACACACTTTGGACTTTTGCATTAAAAAAAAAAAAAAAAAAACAGAGACGCTTTAGGTTTTAGATTTGCCAAATCTTGAAATATGCATTCTTTATGTACTCGGATATTAATTCGAGCAGAGGTTTACGAATCGCTTGTTCTTCTTCTTCTTCTTTCTTATCGTGTCCACATCCGATCTAATTGGATCGGTATAATCCGGCCAAGAACTGGTTGGGAGATTGGGAGTAACAAATGAAAAAATTCCTCCAAAACTCCAAAGAAGAGGAAGAAACTCAAAAATAAAGTCCAAGGAACACACGCGTAAAGCCCGTATCACACGACACATTGCGGACGCGGGTCGGATTTAGATTACGGGCTGCGAATCATCAATCATCCAATCAGATCCTTGGCTACTTCGCTCTGATTGGATGGATGACGATTCGCAGTTCGTATTCCAAATCCGATACGAGTCCGCAATGCTTAATGTGACACGAGCTTAAAGCTAGCGCCAGACTATGCGCGTATTCGCGATTCGTTTATAATTCGTGAATAGTGTGTGGATGGATGATTCGTCAAATTCAACCAATCAGATTTCTTTATACCGTTCACGAATGGCGAATTACGAATCACGAATTGCGAATACGCGCATAGTCTGGCGCTAGCTTTTAACGTGTTTAAATACGTCCGTTTCTATCCGTGGGCGTAAACAAGCGGACGGAAGTGACTATATATAAGTGGACGCTCAAGATGGCCGCTCAGGGACGATTGCAGCATGACAGAAATACTGGAGGTATCTCAAAGGCTTGGCAATTCACCATGATCTTACAATTAAAACTTATTAATAATATTTTTTTAGCCTAATACCGGCTTCTTCCTCTCACTTATTTAAAATCGATGATCGTGCGCAAAATAAGTGCTGACTGGAATAAGTTGAGCAACAAGTGGCTGTATACGGCCCTGAAAAACGTCGAAAAAAGTGGACGCTCAAGATGGCTGCGATGACGTACTACCGTTCGCGATAAAATCTATCCCCACCACCGATATGCTCTCTCCTGTCTCCTGTCTCCTGTGATTCTTTACTCATTGCGATTTGCGATCTACATACGCGTACGTATGTTGCGTACGATTTTTAATAATCATCAATAAAGTGCGCGTATTCCGTGTGCGCGTTAATGCATCACAGAACGATAGATAGCAGGTGACATACGACGATTCATCGCGAGGCCGTATAGCACGAGATGCGGCCAACCTGACCCTTATCGCTTCTCGATGGATAGATTGCCCGTTTTAGGTTAGAAACACGCACACGATTGCAACACCGTACTCCGAATTCCACGCAACATCATGGATTTATCCGAGGATCAGGCATCTCGCGACGTACACAATCGTACGTTGCCGCAGTTCTCCGAATTACGTCCTGTATTGAATGTTTCTACCAGCAATGAGAATGTACAGTCTCCGAATGAAAATGTGCAGTCTCAAACAACACAAACTTCTATCTCTAAGAATTTAAGAAATTGGACTCTGAAGCAGATACCGGTAATTTTTTTCAAGTTTTCCTTCGAATTCGTTTACTTTCTTCTTTTTATTTTATTCATCTTGTAATTTTGCAATTAAATATTTTTTTATTTCTGTATTTTCTATTTGTAGGATATAACTACATTTTTGGACTCTTGCGATTTATCCCTCATCTCGCATCTGTATGAGAATCCAATTATGAAGCAGATGATTAATGTTCCAAATTTTAATTCAAATAATATACTCGGTATACAATCAAATAACATGTCGTCGAGTATTATTGGTAATATATATTCGCCTTCTACATCACAAGCAAATGCTGCAAAACAAGAGCTAGATATTCAGCCTAGAGAGCAGATAAACTTGAATAAGGTATAATACTTAGTTTTTTTTTAATTATTTTTCTTATTATATGTATAATATATATTTATATTACATGTATATATTTATTTTTGTTGTAGGAATCTCAAATTCAATTGAATCAGCAGCAAACATCACTAGTGACCGAGTACATTCAGAAATTACAAGCTACATCTTTGCAACAGTTGATTAAATTACAGACAGAACAAGCAAAGAAACAAAAAATAGAAGAAGAAAAAATAGAGCAAACACAGAATAATATTTTAAATATACCAAGTGTTCGGAATCTTCATCAGCAAAATAGTAGCAATTTTATAAACTCAGATCAGATGATGGCCATTAATCAGAGCGATCTGAATCCACAAAATGAGCAACAAGAGAATGAAAGCAATTTGCAAACTGTACTCAAAGTAGAGCAACAAGTACAAACCGATTTGCCGAAAATTGAGAAAAAGTCGAAATTTAGGGCAAAAATCGGCGAGATTAAAGTGAGCGTTAGTTATGACGGAACTACTCTTTACTATTGTCCAGAGTGCAATTTAGGGTATCCAGACAAATCAGACATCGAACAACATATACAGGCTCATTTACAAGTATGTATTATGTATTGTATTATCTTTGGTGTCCGAGTATGCGGTTTTTGATAACAAGATTATTAAAAAAGGGATATATAAATAGAACAGTTAATTATATTAAATATTATATATTATATTATATATAGAGAATTAATTATATTAATTATATTAAATAGAACAATTTATTGTAGGAACGCAAATATCAATGTAAAGAATGTGGCGCCATGTTGAAGAGAAAAGAACATTTAGATCAGCACATGCGTGGTCATTCAGACGAGCGACCCTTTAAATGTATAATATGCCACAAAGCGTTCAAGAGAAACGAGCATTTGACAAGACATTGTGTTATTCATTCCGGCAACAAGAATTTTATTTGCACCATGTGTCAAAAAGCATTCTCACGCAAGGACCACTTAAACAAGCACATACAAACGCATTTAGGCATTCGAAAGAATAAAACCAAGGAAGATTCTTATTATATTAATCAAAAAGATACGGCAAGATTATTTGATAACAGGACTGATCCCGCAGCGATGCTAAAACAAGAAGCAACCTGCATCATAAAGGAGAGCTTATTGACTCATGAACCGACTTTTCTGGAGCATCTTCAGAAGAATCCAATCCTGCTGCATACGTTCTCTTCCCTTAAAGAGCAAATATCAAGAAATGTAAATGTGCCTCAACAAGCACAGAGCGACAATACGAACGGAAATACAAGGTATTTAATGCCATCTTAGTTGTAAATGAAATCAGCGCATATCCCAAAGCAATAGATGGGCAAAATAATGAAGATAGTTTACGAGCACCATCGAAGCCATTAGAATGATCGGAACCGTCGCAAGTAAGTAATTTCAATTTTTGAATTCATATTTTGATACTGAACATGATAAATCTAGACACTTATAGTTTGAAACAGTTGTAATAAACCAAAATATGAATTGAAAATGTACACATTAAAGAATGCCTATTGTAAAGGAAAAGAAATATAATTGACATAAATATACATATATGAACGCGATGTATATTATCAAATATATTTCTATATTATCGTGACATGTATTATCAAATATATTTCTTTACAAATATTCCCAATGTCTAATAATTGAATAAAAATGTATGCAACATAAAAATTAGATAGCCTAAGTATATATATATATATATATATATAAAGCGCGGGAAACTTTCGAGTTTTCTCAATTATATAGTACCATTGTAAGATAATATTCTATCGGCAAATTAATTTCTCACGATTCAACGATTTTTTTTCAATTTTTCATAATTGTCACATATTATTTATGCGATTCTGGCAAATGCGCTTTGTTAACACGAAATAGTCCAAATTATATTCAAAGTGAACCAAATTCCAAGTTCAACAATCGTTAAAATAAATTGCGATAATAATGGATTATAATTGTTAAATGGTAATGTTCTCTATCTGATTTAAATAAGAGAGATAAACATGTAATTATATAAATTTATTTTTCTTTGCGCATTAATTTATCTCACAGCATAAAAAATCTTGAAATAGACTTTTGAGCTTATACATATAATACCTTTCTAGAATTTCAAGAATTATGATGAAAGTAATGGATCATTTAATATATTACCCGTTTCTTCAGCAAATTTAAATTATCATGATTTATAGTAAAAACAAATTTTAGGAAGAAGGAATGAATAATTTAAGATAAATTTTTATTAAATACTGTTTATAATTTTAGTTACTAAACAGCAATAATTTTTTGGGACCTGTAAAAGTTCTTTTCTTACAGTAAAAACAAAATGATAGAATGTGTGGAGAAGATGAAAAGAAAATATGAAGAAGGATAGATTTAGATAATTACAACTTATCTCATACTTAGCACATAATTATTTCACTTTTTATTGCATTACTGATGCAAAATTGACGGATGTAACAAATATGTTTAATTATGTATGTCGCATTCACACACACATACATTAACGTATGAACTTTTTTACATAACATTTACAAATGGCCATTTCATAGTACAACATTGCATACAATTTATAACACTACGCAAATTGCGCGCGTTCGATATACTCATGAGAAGAAATAGCCTTGTCATATTTTATTACTCATGTTTTATTCAAAATAACTGGTTCTGAAAAATACATATGTCATTTTTTTAGTTATCTTTTATATAGTACTATGCAATAACAATTATCTCGCAAAATAAATGCCGTAGTCTTGTGTGTAAATACACATTCACTGTTTAAAAAACTGTTATATTAAAGACGAGTTATATACATAAATGCACATTCATTATCTAAAAACTTTCATTGTTCTAGTTTCATTATCATCGCATTTTATTTTAACGGTTGCTTGAGTTTGTATTAAATCTACTTTCTGTAAATATAATTTGGGCTGTTTCGTGAGCGCGATAAAGCGCATTTGCCAAAATCGTACAATTTGTGACAAATGCGAGAGATAAAAAGAACATCAAATCGTGAGAAGTCAATTTACAGGAAAAAATATTTTCTGACAATCGAGTACTATAGTTAAAAAGTTTAAATTTTTTGCACTATCTATATTTAAACTTCTTAATGTTTATGTTGTATATATTCGATTCTTAATTAGAAATTTAATTCGATTCTTTATTAGATATTGGGAAAATATCGACAATCTGATTTACAATGAAAAGATAATAAGAGCACGAGATATTCGTGCAAATTTGGTATCTTAATAAACTAATACATATTATATAAATAAATTCACAAAATTCGTTGAAGAAGTTAGTGTTAAACAGAAATAATAAACAATAGACTGCCAAAAATTTTGTTACGATTTACAGAATAAAATAATCATTTATATATACGTATATAGGCATTTGATCTAAATCGCCGAGAAAAAAATATTTCTTCTTCACAAATATATATTTCTCGAATAATTTTTTTATTATAATATGGAGATTGCGACATATATTAAACAAAAGAAAAACAATATCTTTTAATGTATAATCTTTTAATGAAAATGACAAACTGATTGATTATTATGTGCATGAGAAAAATAAGCAACATTGCCTCGAACGACTTGTTTTTACTCGATCACAGAGCGTCTTTTCCCAGAATCTATCATTTTTCATCTTTTCCAAGCAAATCGCTCATTATCCCTTTTACTCCCTCATTTTACATTTTTTGAAGGCTGATTTTTACAGTTCCAATAGGATATCGGATGTTGGCTGGTATTTAAAAATATAACAATCTGTTTTACATTAAATTACAATGGTTAATCTCTTTCGAATTTGTAATTATGTATTTACAAAGTGAATTTTATTTCAAATTTTAGATGCTGTCTCTTTAGATATTGTATTTTTTATCTATCGTTTATTTAATAGATATCTAAAAAAACGCATTTGGCAATATTTTTATGATACTCGTCTTCTATTCGATAATCCAATTTTAGTTTATACACATAGATAGAGTGAAAGATCTTGAAGGACTTCCATGCGCTATATATTCGGGAGAGAATCGAGATTATAAGTTCTCTAAGATATTACGCGTGTGTACATATGCGAGTATGTGTGCGCGTGCACATATATGAGTTAGATATAAGGGAATTAAAATACGGTATTAACATATTAGACTCTCTCGTACATAACGTAATAATACAACCAAAGACTGCACACATGCGTGTGGAAAATAGCAGTATTCTAGATTGTTCACGCGTTGAAATCCTCAGCGAGTCACACCTCCCCTCTGATAATTTAATAGTTTTTATCGATTAAAATTTATGTATAAAAGAAGAGCGTTGAACATTTTTTTCGACTGCGACTTTTACATTTTTTATTGAGATTAGTTAGATATATGTAAGACGATGGATCTTTTTAGATAATGAATGTGCATTTATGTAACTTGTCTTTAACATAACACTTTTTTAAATAGTGAATATATGTTACAAGATGTCGTGCATTTATTCTGCGAGATAATTGTTATACCATAGTAATAACTAAAAGATAATTTAAAAAAATGACATATGTATTTTTCAGAACAAGATATTTTTGAATAAAACATGTGTAATAAAAGATTACAAGGATATTTCTTGCCACGATCACATCGAACGTGCGCAATCTGTCTCGCATAAAGTAGTGTTATATAGCTTTATGCAATAGTGTACAATGAAATTGTCTGTGAACCTCATGCGAATAGGTTGATACGTTTAATTTGTACTTTAGCATGATATTTAAAATTAACTCTTTGGACGCGAATGCTATGTGATACATCCCATGTTTAAATGTATAATGTTCATCATTCGTTGCATACTTTGAGAATTTACGAAGTATTATGAAAGTATTATTTAATCTCTTATTTAATATAAAATTGATTTGTTTTAGCGAAATATGCAAGGGATGATGGTAATACAAAATGGTACAAAATTCAGATATCTCCGTATATGGTATTTTCATTCTTCTATCGTTCTCTCTTCTTCTTTTTCTCCCCTATTCTTTTCCTTTATACATTTAATATTAATACTATATTGAGACTGAATTCACTCGACGTTTATATTTACTCATATTATCGACACACGTTTAGCATTGAATGTAATCTTCTATGTTTAGATTAAACACGATTTTTTTATATTGGTTAAATGAAAATTACGATTGGATATTCATGTTATGTATTTAGGCTCAGCTTATCTAGAAATTTATAAACGAAGAGTTAATATATATATATATACATATATAGTTTCTATATAATTTAAATTTCTGAAGTAAAAATATATTTTATACATCTTATTTCTCGGTCGGTTTATTATTATTGCATCGTTTTTTTTCCGCAAGTAGCACCCAATAATTTTGCGTAAATATTATGAGTAAGGTTGAAAAGGAATCCAAACCATTCAATCAGCTGGTGACCTACCCTTGTTGGAGATTGAGGGGTTGTTGCTGTTATGATTTCTGCCTCATTTTTCTTATTTATTTCTTCGTCTTGCAGCTCCAATTGCTCTAAAGGCTGAATATCGTTAAACCAGTCGTCATCAGGTAGGGTCTCTGTTTTGTTAGAGTTCTTTTCATCGGAGCTTATAGAATTCACCTTTCTCTCGTTCGCTTTGACCGTTGTTGCTATTTTGATGGACGATTCCTTCTCGAGATTACTTGAGTTCGCTTTATTTTCATACTTCTTCGGTATTGACAACGATTTTATTTGATCCAGGAAACTATTATTGGGATATTGGAGATTTGAATATCTATCTGTCTTTAACGAATCGGGCCAGATTAGTTTGAGGGCTTGCAAATCAGAAGCTGGCGCATCATCCTTCGCCAGGATCTTTTCTATGTTGTTCGTATTGTTGGTTTGACGGAAGATGAAGTTGTATGTGGCGCGTAATTTTCCCCAAAATTTTTCCAGTGGTTTCGTAGTATTACTTAATGATTTTTGATACATTATTCCTTCCACTGGGAACAGTTTGGTTATTTGTGGCTTCGATTGTACTCTTGTGGCGAAGAGCTGTAAGACGTCAAAATTTAAAAGGAATTTCTGTCTACACACGTATCGAGAAATATATATATATCCAAAATATTATATTTGAAAATGAGAGAGAGAGAGAGAGAGAGAGAGAGTAAATTATAAAAGAAATGTATATTTTTGTGTTTAGTTATATACCAAACTTATTCAAAAAATTACTTTTTTTAATCGTTAAATTGGTATAATCGGGATGATAGAAATGTAGGTATATGTATTTTCCTTTTGTATGTATGCATATATATACAATATGTTTAATAGTTGGGAATGAATCTTTCCCGCAAAATGAATTTTATCGGACGTGATGTAATGTACTGCGGACAGGTGATACAACATATAATCGTATATTGCGACAGACCTTCGCCACTCACTGAATTTACCAGCACGGTAGTTTCATTTTCACGAAAATTACAAGTTACATCGACAATCGCGATTGCAATTGGCGATTTTCACGCTCTGATTAAGAATAAACGTTATTTTTCGCAAAGAGCTTGTCACTAAGAATCGGAAATAATTATATTTAAAGCTTTGATGTTTTTTAGTACTATTAAAAAATTAAGTTTGCTTTTAGATAAAATATTCCGCCAACAAAAATTACCAAGTATGTTTTGACATAGGAAGAATTTTTAGGAAATATAAATATATATATTATACGTAGCTTATATATATACATTGCTAGGAGAAATTTATTGTTAAATATTTTATTGAAATTAATTAAAAAGGTTTTTAGAGAAAAACGTAATGTTAACTTTAACAGATATGCATAATAATGAGGATGAAATTATAAACTTATAGGTTTATAAAAATATAGCGATATATAAATAAAGTAAAATCTAGATTTAGAAGAAATTTTATTATAAAAAAACATTGTAGAGAGAAAATTAATCTAATTTTAGTTAAGATAATCTGACATATACGATTATTTTGTTGGAGAAACAAATATATATATATATCTTTTTTAAAATCTATCCTGAATATATTTATATATAAATAAAAATTTCTTTGTCGATATTCATGAAAAAGTGCAAAAAAATGACGAATAAAATTAGGAATAATTTCACGATATATTTCTGTGAATGTGTAAAAGATGGACAGTTATCACTTATATGATACTTACACAAAAGAGACAGTATCCCAAGAGCTTCATAGTTCGGAGCGTATTTTTCGATGGGACGTTTTATGACTTCTTTAGACGCTCCGGACGATCGACTGAAAACCTCCTTTGATTTCAAAACCCCTTTATACTTACATGCAATGCATGAGCGTGAGTATATACCACGATTGATTGGCTTTCGCGGCTTACGTCCATTGTCTTTCGCATGTGCCTCTACAAACCATCGTCATAAAGTTGCCCAACGGGAATTGACAGTCGTGGCACGCATGGTTGCTTTGTAGCCAGTCGGCTTCGTTCCGATATACGATATTGGTCCTCGATTTTTTATGGCAGGTCAAGGTATTGCCAAAAACGCGCGTCATCACTTCGGCTATACCACAATTTATATAACGCATGAATTTTGCATTAATTTATTCTCATCGAACGCTGACATAATATAATTAATACAGAGATACGCTGAGTTCTTTGAAATATGGATAATTTTTTTATATGTCATATTTTTTCATAAAATGTTAATACTAATTGTAGGAGCGATGTATAGGAAGAAAATAAGACTCGCCGGGGTGGCTTTCTGCTTCCGACGTAGTCAGAATGTGATTTATTTAACAAAACGGCAGAATGTACACAAGAATAAAATATATTTATGTAGTATAAATTTTTACAATAAGAACTCTCCAACGGTCGCAACGCGTTGCAAGTTTTTTTACGCTTACCTAGATCATTGGCGGTCATGCTACAATTATATCTGAATATTTTCAAATCTTTTTATACAAGATCACGCGGCCTAGTTAATCACCTTCTTAATCAAGAATGGATCTTGCGTTTTATCTTTAAGTGTTGAAACACTCAGATGTATATGTAAGTGTGGTACGTGCTATGTTATAAAAGAAGAAAAAAATGCATATAAGTTTGAGTCCTATGAAAAACCTCTCTCTTTTTCAAATTTATATCAAACTGATTTATTGATCAATTTTTAGACAAGAGAATTTTTTCTTGTGATTTGACGATAATCGGCATTAATATAATGTAAAATATGAGATTCATGTGAGATACAACTGATTGTGAGAAATGTGTTTACTTGTGAGTGTTTGACTATTACAAATATAATAATGTGGAGATTCGATAATGTACAGAGTAAATGATGAACGAATGAGTGTATTTTTCATTATCTTTTGGAGGATAAAAATTTTTTCAAGCGTAAAAAAGATATAATGTAGATATTTATAAATAAAAACTAAAATATATAATATTAACTCTAGAATATGTAGCTCTAAAAGTGAATATTTAAGGGAGTTTATGTGAAGGGAAAGAAAAGAAGAAAAAATGACAGAAAACAAAAAAAAGTAAAAATTATATAAGTATAATATATACTTATAGTAACGTAATATCTCGTGAACACATATAAACTAAGGGAGATTATCGAACAATTTTTATACATATATATATATTGTACAATATTTTAATTAGCAAAGAGAGAAATAGCTATAGAGTGAGTTAAAGGACTGTTAAAATTTTTTTATAGAGACTCCCTATTAAGTTTAATGTAAGGTTAATACATGAGGGAGAGAGAAAACAGTAGCACTCGGAGATAAATCACGAAAGATTTAATGGTTGAGTCGAGTTTTGCAAGACAACTGACATTAATGGAAAGATAAAAAGGATTTATTATATAGACGAGCAATTACATATTACCTCAGTTACTACAAATGTGCCGTAAGATTTCTTTTTTTCACGACTAGTTTCGAAAAATTGATCGTAAATAGAAACGAATTCTGCGAAGAGAATTATTGTAGATAGTATAAATATAGTATAGTAAGATAATATAATTTTTTAAACGAAACAGTTTTGGATTGCGGAATATACAGAATTATTTTTTATTAGTATCATGTCCGTTAGTACAGGAATTTTGTGCGCGATAATCGCAGTATCGTGCAATCTATATTGAAATATTAAAGTTAACAATTTACTGTTTCACAAATTATGTATATATACATAATTTAACTATATCTCAAGTATTTAATTGGAAGAAGTTTAATATAGATTGCACGAGATTCTTAAGTTATACTACGCGATTCTGTGAAATTGTAAATAGTGATTAACACATAACTCACCATTTAACAAGAAATATTTCGTAAAATTTCAGATTTAACACTAGAGAGAATTGAAGTGTCTAATGTCTAAGAGAGTATTAAGAAAGTGAAAATTGTAATTGTACTTATTTGTTACCCAGCAAGCAAAATGATGCAAACTTTGCAGCAAAATTGTGACAAGGTGTGTACGCAAAGAGCTTAGCTTTCGCTGGCAAGGCTTGTCGCAATAGTGTGATGCACATTTTACACAAATAATAGAACAAACCTTGCACGGCATGACAGCAAATTTGTGGCAAGAATAGGACAAACCTTGCCGTGCACAGGATGACAGTAAATTTGTGGCAAGAATAGGGCAAACCTTGCCGTGTACGGCATGATAGAAAATTTATGGTAATTTTCTGTATAGGGTGATTCAGAAACTCTGCGACAAACTCTGGAGGAACGATAAATCTCGCAGAAAGGAATGTTTTTTGTGAAGCAATCCGTCATGTTTTCTGACGCGTCGTTTAAGAATATGCGACCGCGCAGACAAGAGTCTTAGGTGACGTTTATTATAATTATGAGATGATGATAATATATGAATAATTGAAAATGAATTCATAAAATATGATGAATATATGAATTTTATATATTAGGTGTACAACTTTGCTTCCGCCGCTTTTTTCCCGAAATTCGAGGCTTTATTGTAAAAAACTGGTTATACATTTATGATTCAAAGTATTGTCTACTCCCAATGATCGTGCCAATTCTTTTTGACTTTGACTCGAGTCTTCATTAAATAATGCCTCCAATTCTGCATCTTCGAAAACCTTCTCTCTTCCACCGCTATGCCGGTCTTCGACGCGAAAATCACCGTTCTTGAAGCGTTGAAACCACTCACGACACGTTCTTTCACTAATAGCGGCTTCACCATAAGTATTTGAGAGCATTCGATGAGCCTCAGCAGCAGATTTCTTCATATTGAAGCAGAAATTAAAACCTCCCGCAAATGACGAGAATTTGGCTCGTAAACTGACATTTTCAATCGAGAATAACTTTATGATGCAGACACAAATCGACTAATGTTTCTATGGGGTTATGTTGACAGATGCCCAAGTTTATCGCATGACGTCTATGATCTATTTATTTCGACCACTACTTATCGCTAAAGCCATCTATAGGAAAACGGCGGAAGCAAAGTTGTACACCTAATATATATTTATATTTTAAGTAAACAATAAACGGATGATTTAAACTTTTTCAGACATTTATCTGCCCGATCTAAGAGAAACAATCCAATATCTGAATTCCCTATGTTTGGGATTGTATCAGTAATTGAACTGATAGAAATAATTATATTTTTAATCTTCTGCCAGTTGCTTTTTGCAAGCTTTATATACTTCTCATGATTAAAAATCAAATACGAGATGGATGAATATAGCGCGTCGCATAGCAATGAACAAACAAACTATCGGCTGAATACTATATTTTTGTAAAGTTTGTAATAAAGTAAAGTTGTAAATTCTCTGTCATGCCGTGCATGGCAGGGTTTGCTCTGTTATTTGCGTGAATTTTGCATCTCGTTGTGCCAGAGTATACTTTGCTCTGTTCTTGTCGTAAATTTGCTATTATAGCGTATATAACAAGATTTGCTACTAATTGACGTAAAGTTTGTGTTACACCGTGAATAACATCATACGTGTTCTTCTATGCGTAAAATTTACGGGCGAGCCTTTCTCTATTATTTACAGCATCGTGAGACGAAAAATTTTGCCGTCAATTTGCTTCAAACTTTTTGACAAACCAAAACAAGACAAATGTTTGCTAGACAGTTATTGTCAAAATTGAAGCACACCTTGTCGCAAAGCTTTGGCAAAACGTGATTTTAACATTCATGGCTATCTGGGTAAAGTTCCTACAAATATGATCTCTAGAGTCAAGAGCTTTTACGAAAATTGACAACGAAAAGATTTCGCGATTACAGAGTGACAATAGAAATATTGAAATAATATATATGTAATATACACGCGTATATATATCGAGTAATATACATTGATTGTCGAGTAAAATCAAATTCTCTTCAAATCAGCCATTAATGTCTCGATTGAGCATCGTTCTTGGTCGTGATATTATCGAGTGCAGAGATTCGTCATCTAAATCGTTCGATAGTAATAGTATATTAACTATATTTAGCAGATATAAAGTGTGTGTACACTATAACTTATTTTTTTACAACGAGATTAAGAAATAGCGAGATTTTCAATGCGTGTTTAATACAGGGTACAAAATATCTTGTGCTATCTGTGATAAAAATAACGCAATACGAAGTGAGACGCACTTGCGAGAGTGTGTATATATATAATTGTTTAAATAACAATAATTATATACCCGTAACAATTCGGAAAATGTCTATTGACGGCAAATTGCATCAAAGTATCTCTATTTATTAACTAATTTTTTTCGTATAAAAAATTAAATTCTATTATAATTTATTTTCCGAGGGAAAGACAATAAGAATTCATATTTATTTTGAATAAAATAGTATATTTAAAAATTAAAGATTGGATACAATCTAATATAAAAATGTCATAGATAAACAATCTGATAAAAATTCAATATATACATATATATATATATTGTATATTACTTCAATTGTCAATTCAGTTATCGAGAAATGTCGGATTAATAAATTATATTTTATTTAACAGTATATAAAAAGTCATATAGATTAATCGTTAAATTAATTATAACATAATATTATATAATATAACAATGATTTTAGTATATTTGCTGCCAATAGACACTTCGTCCATATCTCTGGAAGGATTTCTAGATCCACATTCACGTCGTTTCTTTAATTCTAAATACAATTGTCTAGATTTTGAATTATTAGACAGGTGTATTTAAATTCAATCATGCGACGATGTAACGCAGATCTTCATTTATGAGCCGCCAAGTACATCTAGTAAATGTAAATGTATTAGCAAGTGTATGTATATTGTTTTTCCCTCAGCGATTAATCCGCTACTTTTTCATAAGGCTCGTTATTCCTTGGCCTATGCGATAATATGGAGAATGCGTTGGTTCGCATAGACTCTAAAATTGTCACGGTTAAATGAAAGTTTATGAAAACATGAGTGCTGAATTGTATATTAGATAATTATCCTTATCGACTAATAAGTCCGTCGCAGTCTCCATGTGATAATTGTATACATGAAATAGATCTCGGACCGCTCGCTGCGTGAGCTCTGAAATCTATCTCTTAAATTCATACATTTGTTTTATATGGTCCCCCGTATCTCAATAAGGTCCAATAAAATCACGAGTCTCTCTTTAGTTGCCTTTTCTTGGTCGTTTGGCGCCGTTAATATACAATGGAAATTATATATATGAAACTACGAATATATATATATATATAATAAATTTTATAAATTCAATCAAAGCACTTGCCTTTTAATATCAAAGTCTCTATAAGAGACTTGATGTTATTTTTTATTGAAGATATCTATATATGTAAAAAATTCCTGAATTGAAATTTTTTATATTTCTCTTTTTTAAAGAATAATATTATCAGATATTATACATATTTATAATATTTATATTTATAATAATCAAAATCAAATTTTTATTTGAATGTAGAATAGAAAGCAAATTTTAAATTGCAATTATAATAAAATTCCAAATAAATATTTATGTAGATATTGTAATTCATAAAATAAATAATAAAAATGTCATTATTAATAAAGTCTATAAAATGTATTGTATTGTTATATAAAGAAATGAACTTATTTGTGTATCTAGTAGCATGAATCTAAAAAGAGCGTCGTTGTATCGCGGACTTTTATTTGCGAGCCTATATATTTAAAAAATATGAGTATTATACATACAAAATCTGAATACAATATACGTACACCTTCACATCTATGTACAATCTATACAACCTACGCGGCTTGTAAATTGGGACCAGTCAATTGCAAAAATCTGACACTTATATCGACGTTAAAATCTTGGGCATATGAGCGGTTTTCTCGCTCATGCGATTGCGGCAGAAAAAACTTCAATGGAAACATATTGTTATATACAGAGGTTTGTAAACATACAAGATTTATCACGATAATTTTAAAAATGCAATATGTTCTGTTTTTGCGAGCATATGAAACGTGCGTTTTGCACACAAGTAGCGAAAGAATGATTTCGAAAATTTCAACCTGAGGAAAATCATTATATTACGCAAAATGAGAAAGATCATGAAGTGATTAGATATAATTATAACAAATTATTTAAAATAGAAGAATATTATAAAACTCTGTAAAAAAAAAATATATATATATATATAAATTAATATATAATTAAATAAAAAAAAGTTTGCATTTAAAAATTAAATTATTAATATATATTATAAAAAATACGATCACATAATTTTTTTATATACATGACACGATTATATTTAACTATTATATATATAATTAGTTAAAAAATTTAATTGATTAATTAATTTTTATTTGTAACATAATATTATAATTTTAATGACTTCTCTCTGGAATTAATTTGTTACAAGACATTCTTCCGGTGCTCATGTAAATAACAAATTAACCGCGTGATTAAAAAAAAAATTACTCGCATATAAATCTTACTCACTTTCCTTGGAACTTTCGTTTTTTACTTCTTCTTGAATTTATTCGTATCTGCCAATCTAGCTTAGAAGACAATTCGATTAGCTATAATCAAAAATATATCACAGCTGTCAGAATTCTTCTTATACATTTTAGAAATGTTATTTTTAACGAAATTCTTGGCTATAAATGTAATTTCTTTATTTTATTTAAATTGTAATTAAATAATTTGTCTTATATTTTAATTAATTCCTATTTGATATAATGTGTTCATGAGTTCAGCTGGTATGTGCAATTCGTAGATTTATCATACTGTTTATTTTTTATAAGTACATACACGAATATCCTTTTACAAATTTATTGTGAATTCTCTCCATATTGTGATTGCAGACGTGAAATATTTTTTCTTTTCATATCATGTTATTTGACATGTTTGTAAAATTGATATTTACTTTAGATCTTAACATTTAACATCGCAATCAAATGTAGCGACAAGGAAAATAAAAACCAGATTTATAAAAAGAAAAAAAGAACAAAAAAAATATTGTAGAAAACACATCATATCAATCAAACACTGCTCGTACTATAACATCTGTATGTATATTTTTGATATTTTTGCATTACTGTGATAACATATCAAAAACAAAATGTTATTACGGTGAAACTCTCTTTCTAATACTAGATCGGCAGAGCATACGTAGCACTCTAAATCTTGAAATTATTTTAAAATGCTTTTTTTTTATATTAATGGAATTATTGATATTAATGGAATGTTAAATCCGGCGAGGCATGCTTTATTTCGGATCACCGCATTAGATGCATTATCCATTTGTTATCTTTCACGATTTTATACACACGGGACAAGAGTATCCTTGTACCATCAACTTCCCAATTAAATCGTGATTTACATGGCAAAATTCTCGTTATATATAGTAATTTGAGATTAGATAAATCACATTTTATATATTATCTCGTTATATATACGTTATTGAACAAAATCAGCGTAAATATTTAATCGTTTTTTTCAATCTCTGAGAAATTGTCGTAATGATACGTATAGTATTACTCTGTTAATTGTTTATTATTTATAGAAATTGCTTTTTTTTTATACAAATATTAAGTATTCATAGGAATTACTTTAGACAAAAAGCAACAAAAAAGGAAACAATATAGTAATTGATTATTTAATGTCATTATAGTAGTCATTTGTAATCACTTTGTAGTCATTAAAATTCGCCAGATTTTATTTCGTAGACAACATTGGCAGTCAATAGCGAAAAACACATAAACGTAATAATAGTTCCATCTTTTATGTTTTTAAGAGTTATATGTATAATGAGCTATTTATGTACGGTCATTAATTGTAAATAATACTACCACATATATCATCAAACAATAATAATCAGAGATATGATCACTAACTCTGTCATCATAATATAATATAGAACCGCAATATTATATTTTTATTTATATAAAATGTTTGAGATCTAACGGAAAAATATTTCCAACAAATCTTCCATTTTCCCTGTTTCAGCCTCGCCGGTTTGGAATTTCCGCATACCGCAACGTAAATAGAGCTCTTGCAAAACTAAAAGTAACGTTCCACGATTCTAACGATAAAAGCAATGAGAGTGATATCGATAACGATATCACTCTTTGGAAGATTAAGTTTTCGTTGGTTCGTTTGACAAAATCTCTTTTTGACGTCGCGGTCGCTAGATTGATGATCGTTTCCGTTTGCCGTTGATCTGTCGCTTAAAGATCGGTATGTGTGCTTCCTTATTTTGAGTTACTTCTGTTGGTAACGCCATTACCTTCTCTCGGTTTCTGTCACTGGCGACAAGGGATTTTCCACCGATACTTGTCTGCCAATATGCAAATTAATGAGGCAATTAAGAAAAATAGGCAAATGCGCGGAGGCGATATTAATATGACATTAATATTACTTTTTACTATTAATTGATTTATATCCCATCGTAAATAACCACTGCAATTTATTATTTCGACAAACAAAATAAGAATAAATTGTACATATCGTATGTAAGACGTTAATACAATTTATGACTGTGACATTAATATTAAATCTACGATCTACGAAATGACATATGTATTTATGATTAAATTAATCACTATTTATTAAACGGATGTATAATTTCTTAAATAAAATATATTAAAGTTCTTAAATAAAATATATGAAATTTTAAAATCTATAAAGAAAAGCATTGATACGTTTCATAAATTTAAATGAAACATCTTGAATGCGAAGAATATTTATATAGGGTGTCCCATTTTAAAGGATCCACTCAAATATCTCAGAAACACTGCGTTAAATCGAAAAGTGTTTCAAACAAAAGTTGTGTGGCTTTAAGGAGGCCATAAGATGGTGACAATGATTTGACCTTGGAAAATCATTTGAAGGTCATGTGAAGGTCAACTTTAAAATCTTAAATAGAAACCCCCATTTTTTATTTAATATTCTTGTAGCTTGCCTCGAGAGCTTTCCAAAACACTATAATAAACTATTTTTTTATTCAGTATTTTTTGAGTTATTTTATATTTTAATCTGACATCTTTTGATATAAAAAATTAAATATCTCATAAAGTATTTAGTTTTTGATAATCTTACCGTAATAATTCTATGTACAGAATAATGAGACAAATCAATTAGTATAAAAAAAAATTGTTTTTAAGAAAATTATTTACAATGTATTTTTTTAAATTATTTGTTTTTTTTGGCACTAATTAATTTGTCTTATTATTCTGTACATAGAAGTATTACGGTAAAATTATCGAAAACTGAATATTTTACGAAATATTTTATTTTCTATATCAAAAAATGTCAGATTAAAATATAAAATAACTCAAAAAGTACTTAATAAAAAAATACTTTGTTATAGTGTTTTAGAAAGCTCTCGATGTCAGCTACAAGAATACTAAATAAAAAATTTCCATTTAAAATTTTAAAGTTGACCTTCACATGACCTTCAAATAATTTTCCAAGGTCAAATCATTGTCACCATCTTATGGCCCCCTTGAAGCCACACAACTTTTGTTTGAAACATTTTTCGATTTAACGCAGTGTTTCTGAGATATTTGAGTGGGTCCTTTAAAATCGGACACCCTGTATATTTCTACAGAGACATTCTTCTAAACGTTCGAATAATAAAACTTGGCTCTTCTCGAATATTTGTGCTATCGCTATTGCGGCGCGAGAATGAGATTTTGTAAGATAGAATTCTATTATATATAAAGGGCATGAGAAAATTTTGAAATGGGATATATAAAAGCAATCTGTAAAAAATATCCTAGCCCTATGAATACAATAATGTTTACCTGCCGCTTGTGTGCCAATCATAGGAGTCCGGCGCGGAATTGCTTCTTCCGGCCTCGTGAAAACGTTCTGTCTTTGCGTCTCTCGTCGTATCGTGTTGCGGTGAAGAAGATACGGCACCTTCTTGTCCGCTCGCCGATGATTGCGTACCGTTGTTCGCCGTTCGTCCGAGTCGCTTAGGCAAGAATGGATTCTGAGGGGCAAAAATAATTTGCGTTTCGTTTTTCCTTAGTTTTTTGCCCTAATAATCGCGGAGCACTTTGAATGTTGACTTTCTTCGCAAAGTTCGCGAATCGATTCTTCTTATCAACGATAAAAATGCTAATTCGATTTAAAAATCGATTTCTTATGCAAATTTCAATGAACGCGAATGAGGAAAAGAAGAATAAATGTTTCGATATCGAGAATACTGCGATTTGAACGCACCAAGAATTTCGCGGTTAAAATCATCCAAAAATCATGCAAAATCGAAATTATCGATTTCGATAATCGGCTTTATATATCGATTTTCTTTCGCGATTTATCTTTCTTGTTATTCGTTATGTCTTATTATTATTGCAGAAATTATCTATTATGCTATCCGAATATTAAAGTTTAGTAACCATATTTTTTTATTCAATAAAAACAAGTTGATGTCATTGTCTTCGAGAATCGTGGATTTTGTACAAGCCACTATTATTTAATTAAGATATAATATATAATTCAATACATAATATATAATTCAATAGATTAATCCAAATAAAATTTTCTTTTAAATTAAAATTCTTCTAAATATCTATAAACCTCGTGTGTTATTTTCATTAATTAATTACACGGTTTACTTCAAAAGTCGAATATGGTAAAAAAGATATTGCTTTTTATAATTAAAATTATAAAACGAATCATAAATAACGATTCTTCCAAATGAATTCAATTTTTACATCTCGATAAATATAATAAAATATGTAAATTTAAAAAAATCAGTGATAGGATTCTTATAATTAATTATATTTATTAAACATTTTTAAAATTAAATATTACATGTATATTGTGTAAGAAAACATTGCATTGTTTTTTTTCAATAATTATGTGATCGTCGGTTGATTATGGTCAGTTTATGTGTGTTGTTGTTGGGAGATGTGTAATCATATTATTTTGCACGGTTAAGAATTGTAGAAAATTTTATCAAATATATTTTTCTGCTTTCACAAAACACTTTTTTTTTTTTTTTCATTTTAATTTTAATTTAAGATAATCACGATGAAAACTATAATGCTATGAATATCGTAATGCTACACATTTTATATATACGTATTATTTTCTATTATATAAATATACAATATAATAAATTTTAACTAATAACATGAAATATTTTTTTGATATAAATAAATTATAAGTCAAAAATAATTAACGCGCGCTAGATGTCATTTTGATTGTTACACGAGGCAAAAGCCGTGTTCTCTCTCTCTCTCTCTCTCTCTCTCTCTATCCTCCTTTTCTTTAGAAAGATAAATAAATACAACTGTTGCAATCTCTGGTATTTTACAGCGTGCATATAATGAGATATTCTATCGATATTGTTAAAGCATGCTGAAGCCTTACTGAAGTATTATTGATATTTAGACAAATGTAATCGTATGTAAAACACAACTCATCCAACACACCAATGTAATCCGATAAACGATCCTCGATATTTGTCGACACGCTTTCAGTAATTATTTCATTATTAAAGAGCATGATTATACATAACCGGTTAAATATCGTTATCGAGTATCTTGTATTTGTATTTTGTAAGATTAAATGTGAACACATACATCTATTGACATTATCGACGTACACCTGTCGAAACTGTCGTTATGCAATATTTACGCGTCGTTATAGTGAAGTTAAAAGAATACACATTGGAATATATCGTTGCGACATTTTGCGAAAGCGATTATATGGTGGGGTCTACTTTTTAATATCCACGTATCACGAATTCTTTCAAATTCAATTTCATGAACGAGTTGCTCCTGACTGAATTCATTCACGAGAGGATTGCATAACGGTAGATATTATCAGAATAGATGAACAACGCTCGTAGTATTATGACTTTTTGACGATGGAGAAGGAAAAAGAGAAAAGAAAGATTGCATTTCGATAAAAACATATATTTAATAATTTATAAACATATATTTAATAATTAAATATTTAATAATTTTAAATATATAGGCTGTCCCATTTTAAAGGACCCACTCAAATATCTCAGAAACACTGCGTTAAATCGAAAAATGTTTCAAACAAAAGTTGTGTGGCTTCAAGGGGGCCATAAGATGGTGACAATGATTTGTCCTTGGAAAATCATTTGAAGGTCATGTGAAGGTCAACTTTAAAATCTTAAATGGAAATCCCCATTTTTTATTTAGTATTCTTGTAGCTGACATCGAGAGCTTTCCAAAACACTATAATAAAGTATTTGTTCATTAAGTACTTTTTGAGTTATTTTATATTTTAATCTGACATATTTTGATATAAAAAATAAAATATTTCGTAAAATATTCAGTTTTCGATAATTTTACCGTAATACTTCTATGTACAGAATAATAAGACAAATTAATTAATGCCAAAAAAAACAAATAATTGTTTAAAAAAATACATTGTAAATAATTTTCTTAAAAACAATTTTTTTTTTATACTAATTGATTTGTCTCATTATTCTGTACATAGAAGTATTACGGTAAGATTATCAAAAACTAAATATTTTACGAGATATTTAATTTTTTATATCACAATATGTCAGATTAAAATATAAAATAATTCAAAAAGTACTTAATAAAAAAATAGTTTATTATAGTGTTTTGGAAAGCTCTCGATGTCAGCTATAAGAATACTAAATAAAAAATGGGGGTTTCCATTTAAGATTTTAAAGTTGATCTTCACATGACCTTCAAATGATTTTCCAAGGTCAAACCAATGGTACCATCTTATGGCTCCCTTGCAGCCACACAACTTTTGTTTGAAACATTTTTCGATTTAACGCAGTGTTTCTGAGATATTTGAGTGGGTCGTTTAAAATGGGACACTTTGTATATTTAATTCTATTCGAGAAATCGTTTGATAAATCTAATTGAAAATGTCTATGCACGACTATGAGAAAAAGTGAAGATTTTAAAAAATTCTGATATATCTTTTCCATAATTCTCTTGCTATAATGCAACGCTAAAGTCGTTTTCTCGATCTTGCCGAGTCTTTAGGATTAAATATACAGCCTCTTAACACTTACTTGGAAACTATGCTGTTTCAACATATTCTTGACCATAAGCAAGGTGCCAAGTCTTATGACTTCTTCCTCGGTGACGGTGACCGGTACGCGACAGTTATCGGCCTCGCTCGGCAGTGGTTCGGTTGAGTTATTAGTCAGCCACGAGTGCTGTTTCATCTCTGAGATCGTGATCCTGCTTTCTGGCACTTTATCCAACATCTGCCCGATCAGATCGCGCATATCCAGAGACATGCGATTCGAATGAAATACGAGCGGTTCATTACGAACGATTTCATGAATGGCTCTGCCATCGGACTCATTCCAGGGTAGATGTCCGGCGACAAGCGCGTACAACGTGACCCCCATTGACCATACATCGCAGGGCTTGAATCAAATATATTCATGATCAAATTTTATTTTATCGATTCGTTAGATAGTTGTAACGTGAGATTTATCATTAATTAGAGAGTAATTCGTCGTTTTAAAAAATTAAAAAAATATTTAATATTTACTATTTATATAGGAAAGTTTAATTTAAAATATTTCCTGGTATATATCGTTAAACTATAAAATATCCTAAAGCAACGTTATATAAATATATTAATACCAATGAATAATATATTGATATTCTTTATCTAACAATAAATCATACATGATTGATTTGATAAAGAAAACTGTTCGATTTGTCGAGCAATCTAAATGAATTTTTATTGACGACATGTAGTATCATTTTTTTTTTTTATTTCGAAGCGTAAGCCAAATATTTCTATATAGTGTTATATAGAATATCTAGTCATCATTATATCTAAATAAATTGTTAATTTAAATAACTTGTATGCCTGTAGCAGTAAAATAAAATATGTCTTGATCAAAGATTTACTGAGAGAATGCATTAAATGTCGCGAATGCATTAAAGTGTCTCATTAAATAATAATATATTTTATATAATGTAATATAATATAATTTATATAATGTAATACGTTTAATGTAATATACGAATTTAAGCTTTTGTACAGTGCGTGGGTTGGACGGTTGGGTTGCATGATCGGATTATACGGGAAGATGACGTTATATAAAAATATTTACTATTGCGTATTATAATGTAACAGGTTTCCTCCTTATAATATTGCTGATTTTTTGTAATAACAGCGTGACATTTTACTTCGACAAAATTAAATAATGACATTTTTGCTGTTTTAAAATGTAAATTTTAATCATGAGAAAAATATATGTGAGATTATGTTGTTTTATTTTGCCTTTAGAGCAATATTTTATCTGCCAATGATTCTTCTATACCGAGAGACGTTTTTATCATAATCGCATAAATTATTATACGTTAGTATACGTTAGTTTTTGCGTTATTTATTAAGCACGTTATTTATTAACATTTCATTGTAAATATTGTATTATGAGTTCTGTACTCTATGTATATATATAGTACACAATACAATATTCGAAATATATACAAATTGTTAATAAATAATATCCTTAATAAATAAATAAATAATAAATAATAGTCAATAAATGAAATGGACTTTTATTATAGATTATTTTGTAATAACAGCATCATTTCGCAATATTAATACTATTAAAAGAGTGTTTATATATGTACGAGCCAACTGGCAATTTATTGTTCGATTGTTATCACAACGTTTCGACCATATGGTTTTGGTCCTTATCAAGTGAACTAAAATTACAATATTAAATAATGATAATCCTGTTACAAAAATGAAATAAACAAATTTATGTACCTGCATTAGTTAAAGTTGAAAGAGAAAAAAGTCGCTATGTCATAATGACACACCGTGTCAACCTCTCTGTTTAAGATACCGAGAAAGACTAAAGGACCTTTATTAATCTATCGTATATGTTATTTAAATTCTCTGTATCCTTTAGTGAGAGTTAACAGTGTTGTCATATTTTTTAATAAAGAACATTTCAGCTATTTCTCTCTTTCTTACATGTTTTTCAGTATGCAGAATATCACATCGACTTTTTTCAACCTTCGGAAATCCATCTATATAAAATAATAGGTAAGAAAACCCAATTCTTATGTATTTTTGCAGGGTTGGAAAGTAACGCGTTACCGTTACTTTTTTTTTTTTTTTTTTGGTAACGGTCGTTATTTTTTTCTGTTTGTAACGGTAACGTCGTTACATTTTTAGAGTAAAGGTAACGAATCAGCCGTTACTTTTATCGTTATTTTTTGGTTCTTTATTATCTTGTATTTATTCAATACATGTATTTTTTGAAAAATATTTTGTAGCCTTCTATCATAGGCTGCATTCTGATAGTCACTGCCAGTACTGAAAATCTATAGTAACGTAAATTATAGATTTTACAATATTGACAGTAAATATTGGAATATACTCTTAATAATATCAATGTTTCTCTTATCAATATTTAAAAACAATGTTTGATAAAAATTTTCGACAAAATTGAAATTTGTAAATTACAATTTAAATTCCTATAAAGATAAGTGTGATAAAAAGTAAAGATATTAATATAAAAAATTAGAATCATTAAATAAGTTTAGTATAAAAAAACACTCGCTATATAGAGACTAATTTAGAGTTTTTAATTGTAACATAGATTATTACATTTAATATTGATTATTAAATAATTTTAGAATCTAATAGCTTATTTTAGCATTAAACAAAAACATAAAAAAAACAAAAACCTAACGAAAAAAATAACGAATCGTTACTTTCCAAATAACGGTAACGGTAACGCGTCACTTTTTAAAATCAGTAACGAGTAACGGTAACGAGTTACTTCTTACCAAAAATAACGGTAACGGTAACGCGTTACTTTTATAGAGTAACGTTCCCAATTCTGTATTTTCATCTCCTGAACACGAAAAACTTAAAAATGGAGATCGGACTCACAAAGGGACTCGAAGGGAAACGCAAAAATCCAACCAAACGCGAAAATTCAACCCATGTCCGAGGGATGCATTTTTATTAGTAATAATTCACCCCTGAGATATAGGGTTAACCTAACCCCTTGGGTTAGGTTATATCTTCCGGAAGTGGAGCTCCCCACCCCCCGTAGGAGGGTGGCGGAATCCACTGTGTCCACGCATTACACTTTCCCATCCACATATTAATAATTGTAGGATGGACTTCGCTTCGCGTTATAAAATATGGATTAAATTTTCGCGTTTGATTTAAGTTTTGCGTTTCTCTTCGATTTGCGAGTCCGAGCGCCATTTTTAAGTTTCATATTCGTGTTCAGGAGGCAAAAATACATAAGAATTTGGGTATTCTTACCCATTATTTCATATAGATGGATTTTCCGAAGGTTTACCAAAAAAAAAAAAAAAAAAAAAATGATTAAAAGCTACCACGCGCTTAGATTTCTCTTATTACAGATTGTTCTATTACAATAATCGTGATATTAATACTTTTGTTATTTGTATCACGCTCTCTTTCTCCTTCTGTCTGTCTGTCTGTCTGCCCCCCTCCCTCTCTCACTCTCTCTTTCTCTCTCTCTCTCTCTCTCTCTCTGTAAAGAATTTTCGCGCGATCTTGAACGTGACGTCATGACGTGACAGAATTTAGGCGCGCACGTAAGCGCTGTTTACTTCACTTGACGCGTAGTCGGTGCGCGAACGAGTCACGTTCGCGTCGTGCTCCCGAGCGAATTTTGTGCCGGGCGATCTAGTGACGAGCGATCGTGCGAATCTTGGTGTATTAACTGGATTCACGGGATTATGATGAAAAAGTGTTTCTCGGTTATCGATATCGGCGTCCATTGTTGCGCGTATCCGGCGAATCCGTCGAACCGGCGTCCGAAGGATTCCCATTCTCGACGTTCATTCGACGAACTTCGCGAGTGTTTCACGTGTCGAGGAGCATCGAGGAGCATCGAGAAACATCGAGAAATATCGAAGGGCCGGTGGATTGATTGAGACAGGTCAGGTTATCACATGTATGTGTTTTGTACGTGTCCATGCATATATAAAGCTGCTACTATGTATTGGCTATATATATTTGTCTCAAGAAAGAGAGAGAGAGAGAGAGAGAGAATTGCGTGTTAATATATTTTATTTGTTTCCTATACATTAATAAAGGATAGAAAGTAATTACAGCTTGTCCTCTCTTTCTCTTTATATGCGTATGGCGACGACAATAAATATATAATATTCTATCGAATTATTTGTTGAATTTTGCATAACGGAATTTTCTCGTGCGATGTAAGAAAGTAAGAACATTTTCCTCTTTCGTTGCGCAGTTCTAAAATTTTCATCATATTCTGTGGAATTGTCATAAAGGAAATCGAAAATTTAGACAGTTTTTAAAATCATTTAAAAAATTTATATGTAAAAGACAATATTTACAAAAAAAAAAAAAAAAAAAAAAAAAAAAATTATCGTCGTTACATCTCACGAGAATTTTTGATACAATTAATCAAGTATCAGTAATTTAAAAATTCAATTATTTCTAAATATGTGCTTTCTCAATATTTTATTTATTAATTAATAAATTTATTTTAATTAAATATTATACATATATTTAAATTATAGATTTTCTTTCTATTAAAAAAAAAAAAAAAAAAAAAAAAAGAATAATCTACAGAAAATTTTTACAACATTTTTGGTAATTTAATATTGAATCCCATCAGCAAATATTTAAGTGAGAAGCACTCTCGAAATATGCCACTAGTGTTTAATGATATTTGGGAACCGTTAATTAAATTGCAACTCAATGCACATTGCACTGCGATTACAACGGAACAGAATATGGAATACAATGTGTATTCTGACGCAGTATAGTTAGAATGCTTCATTCGCGGAAGTTACGCGGATATTACGGGAAACCTCGGCGGCGAAAGTTTTGCGAGTTCCGCAATGATGAGATGTCGGCGCGTAATTAAGGGAACGATTAATTAAATAGCATCTGCAAGAAAAACATTGCCAATGACGGCGCAAACATCGCGCTGGCTTTTTCGCTTTTTTTTTTTCTTTATTTTAGGATGGGAAGGACTCAGCGTAAACTGTAAAATTCTCTATTAGTTAAAATTTATTTTTAAAAAATTTGATACGTAAGGATTATTTTTACAATATTACAAATATGTGAAAAATATGTTTTTCTTTTAAACGATATACAATATTTTGAATTTCTTTCCACCCGTGTGTCAATTTTCGATATATAAAAAATAATTGATTTTTCTTATATTTTCTATTTTTTATATACAGGGTGTCCCATTTTAATCTCCTCAGGCAAATATCTCAAAAACCAAGCCCGGAAGAGAAAAATGTTTCAGACAAAAGTTGTTTGGTTTCGAGGGGGCCATGAGATGGTACCATTGGTTTGACCTTGGAAAATCATTTGTAGGTCATGTGAAGGTCAACTTTAAAATCTTAAATGGAAACCCCCATTTTTTATTTAGTATTTTTGTAGCTGACATCAAGAGCTTTCCAAGACACTATAATAAAGTATTTTTTCATTAAGTACTTTTTGAGTTATTTTATATTTTAATCTGACATTTTTTGATATAAAAAATAAAATATTTCGTAAAATATTCAGTTTTCGATCATTTTACCGCAATACTTCTATGTACAGAATAATAAGACAAATTAATTAGTGCCAAAAAAAAAACAAATAATTGTTTAAAAAAATACATTGTAAATAATTTTTTTAAAAACAATTTTTTTTTAATACTAATTGATTTGTCTCATTATTCTGTACATAGAAGTATTACGGTAAGATTATCAAAAACTAAATACTTTATGAGATATTTAATTTTTTATATCAAAAGATGTCAGATTAAAATATAAAATAACTCAAAAAGTACTTAATGAAAAGATACTTTATTATAGTATTTTGGAAAATTCTCGATGTCAGCTACAAGAATACTAAATAAAAAATGGGGGTTTCCTATTAAGATTTTAAAGTTGACGTTTACATGACCTTCAAATGATTTTCCAAGGTCAAATCATTGTCACCATCTTATGGCCCCCTCGAAACCAAACAACCTTTGTCTGAAACATTTTTCTCTTCCGGGCTTGGTTTTTGAGATATTTGCCTGAGGAAATTAAAATGGGACACCGTGTATATAAAAAAATAATTGATTTTTCTTTTACAATTTTCTGTATTCCAGTCGAATTTCTCTCTTTAAATAAAAGATTACTAACTGTTCTATTTTACAAAAATCTATCTTTGTGCACATTATATCATCCGTAAAACAATCTGTAAATGTCAAGCTTCTATGTTTATTAAATCCACAAAGAAAATGTTTCTTATCTATAAAAAGCTTATGGGAATCCAGCCTCAGAGATAAACACGTCCATGAACTTTATATTCTGTGACATTTAAAAAATATTCTTAGTCGATTATAGAAATAGGCGTAGACGATGCATAAATAATACGCAAATCAGATCTTTAAATAATTAATTCCTTCCAATTTGTCTCATTTAAATTGTATGTTATATTATTATTCTTTGTAATAATCCAAATGTTTTTCTATGGTAGCTCTGATTTTTCAAGAAATATGAAGGTTGAGGCAAAACATACATGTGGAACTATTTCCGAGACGGCTCGGAATTTGTAGTGAATTGCTTACACACGTTTATATCCCTTAATTAAACAACTTGCTAACCGCTAAATTAGTTAGATTTGTGAGGGAATTTCAATAACGTTAAAATGCAATATGCACGATAAGTGAATGCGTGTTGAGACTCGTGGATATTACTTTTCTATGCAACTCTTCACTTTGCACTTTTACAATTTAGATTATTTTTTCGTTAGAATAAATAAATAAAGTATATTTTTGCATTGTCCCAAGATCTTACGATTTCTAAACAAACATGAAAAATTCCAAACTTTATCTCACATTTATATCATATACAAGATTTTGTTGAGATAAAATTTGCATACATATTGGAGATTAATTAAATAATAATATTTATTTATTTATTTATATCGCTGAATCTTGCTTCGCGTTATTAAATTTTTATAAGTTTTTTCATTTAATTTTTATTATAGATTGCTTTGTCTCGCTCTCTCTCTCTCTCTCTCTCTCTCTCTCTCTCTCTCTCTCTCTCTCTCTCTCTCTCTCTCATCACCTGTTTCATTAATTCTTATGCTTTTCCATTTCTTTCATGAAATTAATTTATTCTTTCATTTAATTGATTTATTCACGATAGATTCAATGCAATTCATCGAATGTAATTTTTGAAAATAGATACAAATTAAATTAAAAGTAAATTTAAAAATTTATTTAAATTATAATGAAAATTAAATATTTGACATTGAAGCATATTGGAATAAATTCAGGATTAAAATATCCACAGCGCGAAAAGAGAGATTATTTTTGTCGTGAAAATAGATTCTTAATAAAAGGGAATCGAGAATATTTCCCTGTCAAGTGAAAGAGAAAAATTCAAAAATGATATCTGTAAATGCGTGCGTAAAAAAAAAATGACGACTGAAGAAGCAAACTTACCTACACATTGCTCAAAATTATTATGGAGAAACTATGATAATACCGAAGGAATAAAAAATAAAAAATATTTATATTCGTGAAAAAAATGTTAAATCTTGGTAATTTAAAAAAAAAAAAAACAGGTACTATCTGCGGAAAAACATTGCAAGCGTCAAATTTATTAGTTTAATATTTGAATGGATAAAGGTAAAAAATATATTGAATTATATATACGCGAAATATATATTATAAAGTTGTGTGTGTGTGATTTATATATAAGTATATGAGAGAGAGAGAGAGAGAGAGAGAGAATGTGAAATAAAAATAAAAGTATTGCAATAACAATTTATATGAAAATATTATTCTCAATAATATTTAATTGAATATTCTTTTGTCAAAAAAGAAAAGATTTTTATTGATTATTGTTAAACTTTCGAAAGAATTGGCGTTCTGTCACTGCTACTTCCGAGAATCTCTTTAATAAATCGGAATAAAAAAAAAAGAAAGAAAGAAAAGTCAGAAATTGTTCACTGAAATGCAAGGATTGCAGAATTCGATGAAGTTAACATTTCAATAAATGTTCAGATTCAATTGAGTATGTTGTCTGCGGTATAAAGTTAATTGATATTTTCCATCAACAATAAAATATATTATCCGTCTGTCCGTAAATATAAAAGAGAAAATATTTCTATTCCGAGAGTTCATCGATGCTCAAGAAAACTTTTAATTTTATGTTATATAATACACTCCGATTTTATTATGATCTTTCTTTATTTTTCTCATATTGAGATCGAATTCAATCCTTGGGAATCTTTCAAACGACTTTTTGTGTTTTTATTTAGGGATTATGAACGATTTAACCGGGATTGCTGTAAAATCGCGATTTCCCGCTTCTATTCATTAGATTAGATATTAGACTAGTGGTCATTTATTTTACAACGGCACTTTGTGGCCTGTTGGATTAAGCTTAATCGAGCGTGTAGATCCGCGGGTCGTGAACCGCTTATTATAGATATCGCCTTTCCTCGATAATGATACGGCGGAAATTCAAGCGATCGGTCATGGTGCGTTGATAAGGTCAGGCGATAATGTAACAGTCTCGGTCAAGTAATCTTGAGAGACATACAGGGTGTCCTAGACCCGTACACCCCTTTTCTTTCAAAAACTAAGTATTTTAGAGAAAAACGTTTTCAACAAAAATTGTATGGTCTTGAGGGGAACATAAGATGGTGTCATTGGCTTGACCATGGATGGCATCGTTAAGATCAAATCAAGGACATCTTTAATTTCTTAAATGGAAACCCCTATTTTTTATTGCATATCCTTATAGCTTACCTCGAGAACTTTCCAAAACACTATAATAAAGTATTTCTTCATTAAGTACTTTTCGAGTTATTTTATATTTGAATCTGACATATTTTGATATAAAAAATTCAAATATCTTGTAAAATATTTAGTTTTCGATAATCTTACCGTAATACTTTTATGTACAGTTTGTATCTGTTTGTATTGCATTTTATTTTATTTTTATTTCAAAGCGTAAACAAATACAAAGTGATTAAAAAATGGCCAGCGCTCAACTTTAAGGTATTTTAATTTCATTAACGTCATTCAATAGAGAATCGTTTCTACCCGTTTGTATCACGTTTCATTTCGTTTGTACCTCAACCGGTTCGGGAAGTACAGCATTTTTCAATTTTTCAAAATTAATCTGGAGCCCGACTTTACCATTATTTAATCACTTTGTATTTATTTACCATTTGAAATACAAACGAAATAAAATGCGGTACAAACAGATACAAACGAAATACAAACGAACTATGTTATTAACTTTTAACTTTTGTAAAATCGGGCTCCAGATTCACATAGTTTGTTTTTCCTCTGACGAAGTCTCGATACGCTAACTTTTTCATCCACAATCATGTATTTCGATTGTGGGTGTTATATTATTGTTCGACGCGCGTGAACGTGGAACGCTCGTAAACAAATTATAATTTATTATAATTGAGAGAAATACGAAAAAGAATTAAAAATCAGAGATATGAACAGAAAACAGAGATATTAGAAAATAAAAGTAAAAAAAAAAATAAAAATTGAAATCTTGATCATATTAGCTGATTATACAGGGTGTCCTAGACCATCCGTACACCCCTTTTCTTTCAAAAACTAAGCATTTTAGAGAAAAACGTTTTGAACAAAAAGTGTAAAAAAAAAACAAATAATTATTTTAAAAAATATATCGTAAATAGTTTTCTTAAAAACAATTATTTTTTTATACTAATTGATTTGTCTCGTTATTCTGTACATAAAAGTATTACGGTAAGATTATCGAGAACTGAATATTTTACGAAATATTTTATTTTTTATATCAAACTATGTCAGATTAAAATATAAAATAACTTAAAAAGTACTTAATAAAAAAAATACTTTATCATAGTGTTTTGAAAAGCTCTCGATGTCAGCTACAAGAATACTAAATAAAAAATGGGGTTTCTATTTAAGATTTTAAAGTTGACCTTCACATGACCTTCAAATGATTTTCCAAGGTCAAATCATTGTCACCATCTTATGGCCCCCTTGAAGCCACACAACTTTTGTTTGAAACATTTTTCTCTTCCGGGCTTGGTTTTTGAGATATTCAACTGGATGGATTAAAATGAGCCACCCAGTATATACAATGTTTAACGCGAATTCAACACAGTTGCGACATGCTACAAATTATCTTGTTACTGCATCAATTACATTGCGCGCTTCTTTGTCGATTCATCATACCGTACACTCGACTATTGCATTTGACTCATTTGCAGACTATTTGGAACGAACGATGCGACGCGTACGTCTTTAACGGTTTCAATTAAAGTGCGTTTAATCGGTCGATCAACTGAGAAGGAGGCCGAAAAGTCTTTTCTACTATAATCACGAACGTACACTATGAGAGAGGTCCTTGATCGAGAATCGAGAGACTCTCGTGTGATGCATGTAGGTTAATCGGCACGTGTCAGCTCTGCGATTCGAGAGGTCATTGCTTGCGGATGGAAGTGACGTGTAATAGTCGTTCGATTTATCGACTTTTAATCCCGCAGAGCGAGATCAATCACCGAATACGTGTTACTTGTTAGCTGTTGTTATGTGGTTGTTCCTATGTCACTGTGATGCATATTACGAACGCATATTGCGAGTATATCGCGTATCACGAACAAAAAATAACACGTGATTGAACGCTCAAAAAAATTTTATTTTTCTAGAATTACTCTAAGTATTATTTTGAATCAAACTTCAATTAACTTAATTAGCAAGTATTAATTTAACTGAGATATAATATCTTACCATCAAAATTTCTATATTATCTATATTATTCTAGATTCTTTATTATTCTCTAATTTAATTTATCTTTCTGTATTAAATGAGAAAAAAGTAATATTTTTTTTTTTTCATATTAATAATAATATCAATTTAAAATGTTATTAACGAAATATAGATCATATAGATTATTTGGTCGATTAGTTGCCAATTAAATTATCTGGGATTTAAGTATTAAAGTTATCCTAAGAGACGTGATATAGAGACAAGAAGAAAGATGGGTTGCGCAATATAATGAAAAATTTGTGTAATAAATTTAAAAAATAATATTATTATAAAAATATTGCAGATAATAGAACTTTCTTTTGTATACTGGGTGGCCCATTTTAATCCATCCAGTCGAATCCATCTCAAAAACCAAGCCCGGAAGAGAAAAATGTTTCAGACAAAAGTTGCGTGGCTTCAAGGGGGCAATAAGATGGTGACAATGATTTGACCTTGGAAAATCATTTGAAGGTCATGTGAAGGTCAACTTTAAAATCTTAAATGGAAACCCTCATTTTTTATTTAGTATTCTTGTAGCTGACATCGAGAGCTTTCCGAAACACTATAATAAAGTATTTTTTCATTAAGTACTTTTTGAGTTATTTTATATTTTGATCTGACATATTTTGATATAAAAAATTAAATATCTCGTAAAATATTTAGTTTTTAATAATCTTACCGTAATACTTCTATGTACAGAATAATGAGACAAATCAATTAGTATAAAAAAAAAATTGTTTTTAAGAAAATTATTTACAATGTATTTTTTTAAACAATTATTTGTTTTTTTTGGCACTAATTAATTTGTCTTATTATTCTGTACATAGAAGTATTACGGTAAAATGATCGAAAACTGAATATTTTACGAAATATTTTATTTTTTATATCAAAATCTGTCAGATTAAAATATAAAATAACTCAAAAAGTACTTAATGAACAAATATTTTATTATAGTGTTTTGGAAAGCTCTCGATGTCAGCTACAAGAATACTAAATAAAAAATGGGGATTTCCATTTAAGATTTTAAAGTTGACCTCCACATGATCCTCCAAATGATTTTCCAAGATCAAACCAATGGTACCATCTTATGGCCCCTTCGAAACCAAACAACTTTTGTCTGAAACATTATTCTCTTCCGGGCTTGGTTTTTGAGATATTCGACTGGATGGATTAAAATGGGCCATCCAGTATGTATTTACAATTTAGATAATTTAGATAATTTTTAAATTATTATGATATAATTATTATGATATATCTGAACATATGTGACTTGCGAACGCAGAAATTTATAGATCTAATAGTTCGTCCATAAATATATACGCATCTATTATGCGTATATTATTAAATATATTTATTTATCGAAGAGAATAGATTTGTTTCATGATTCTAGATACTAAACATTGATTATATATTTGTTATGAAAATGATAATATTTTATGCGAGTATACTTACTGGTCCTGAGTATTGTGCGTTAGCAACGGATATTTCTGGCGCCGTGAAGGCCGGTGTGCCAGCTTTTCCCGATAATAATTCTCCAGGTTCTCTTAATTCCGTGCTGACTCCTAAATCAGCAATTTTAATTCTGTCGTCTCTGTCAACCAGTAGATTACTTGGCTTTATGTCACGGTGAACTATCTTCTGGTAATGCACTGCGCACATATAATAATAAATATTACATAATACCTTTTTTAATCATCGTATGCTATAATTTTGATTGGGATTTTAATTATAAGAAATAGGAATATTTTAGAGAAAATAATCACAAATTTTTTGTATTTTACACATATCTTGATATTGTTGAAGTTAAAAAATGATTATTTAACTGTTTAATATATTTCAGTTATTTATTTTTTGGCAAGATGAGATATTACAAATGTAAAGTTGATTATTATCTAAATAGCTTTATACATCTATCTATAAAGTTAATATTGTATTTTTTTCAAAATTTCGATATAATTTCTGAAGTTCTTGATATTTTTTACAATTTCAATTAGGTTTCTACAAAAATCAATCTTTATCCCAGAGATTATTATTATTTGTAAAATCTAAATTATCTTCAAATTAAAATTGTCCTAAATATTAAGTGTAACATACACATACTATTACACATTTTAAATGCAAAAAACTCTTCTCATTAAATATAAAAAGAAAGAAAATGCGAGCTGCCAATTTTACGTTCCAATTGTACGATGATTGGATAATACGTTGCAAACAAACCACATCGTGTAAAATACACTGACATTGTTTTTGAGTTTACGTAATGCATGTGACGCCTCTTCCGTCATTGATCCGCGATAAGCGCCGTGATCCGTAACAGGCGCCAAATATATTACATAAATCCGTCTGTCGATTTGCATACTATCATTTAACACGTAAGTGATAAACATAATGCATTGCGCATGCTAAATATAATCATATTCTATGGCACATGATCCAATTAAAGAGCTTAAAAATCTTTGAATCTCGATTTTAAGAATATATTTTGGAATGAATATAGAATTAAAAAAAAACTTAGTTTCTGATTTTATTATAGAGTTAAATAAATCTTAAATCTCGATTACTTAATTTCTTGTAATGCGATTACTAGAAAAGATTTTTTTTAAATGTATAGTGGATGTACAATATGTGTATATTAAGTTTAAATATAAAACACAATTTTTATGATTAATAATTTGATGAATAAATTTGATCAATAATTTAAAATTTTCTAAATAACGATACTCTCTCTCTCTCTCTTTAGGACGAAGATTGATCTGTAGAAATCTGATTGAAATGTATAGAATTCATTGACATAAATTATAAATAATATAATGACTCACAATATTCGACTCCCATGACGACGTCGCGAAAGTAACGCCTGGCTGTTCCCTCTGTCAGAGGATTTTCAGTGGGTATAAGGAGGATTTCGCCCCTGTGGACTAATTCGAAGACCAAGTAGAGATTGTCCTTGTCAGGATGGTCGAGTACTTCGACCAGCTTCACGACATTAGGGTGATCGAGTTTTTTCAAGATGGCAATCTCCTTGTAAACTTTCGCCAAGGGATCTGCGCCCGCCCTGCGGGGTGGTATTTTGCCAAATATCCCAGTTTTCTTCATCAATTTCCTCTTGCTAACTATTTTCATGGCGTAATGCACTCCGTCCTCCTCATTGTAGATCTTCTTCACGACACCAAAAGAGCCCTAAAATGCAAGCGCGAAATGATGTATAAATAAATACGCGAGAGCATATAATCAGCATATTCTTCTGTTCTCAAACGACGCCTGATCTTTTTGTAGATGTTTATCTGCATGGAATTCTCGATTACTATTATTTTTAATTTAGCCTTTAATTATTTCGCGATTCTTGCCGGATAAATGCATATTATATATTTTTGAGACACTTGTCATTTACCATACAGGGGAAGGATAATTTTATTCACACACGTTACAAATAATATATTTGCATAAATATCAATTCGTTATTTAATTTTGATTAAAATAAAAATTGTGCAAGTTTCCCTCGATAAAAAAATTATTTTTAAATTTTGTTTTTACCAAAGATATTATCATATTATTTAGAATTATTCTTAGAATAGCAAAAATTAATTTAAAATTTTAATTAAATATTAAATCGAAAATATTAGTTATTATTGAATTATCAATTATTAATTATTTATGTAATTCAATTATTATTAAATTGTTTTATTAATTTTATTTTAAAAAAGTAATCAATTACTTTTAGAGAGAGAGTGAATTAAAGTTATTTCAATTATGATAACAATATCGAGATTAGTTGAAAAAGTCATATTATATCTTAACGTTAATGGGTTAGCTTTTTCTCTCATTCTTATTCTCTTTTTCTCTTTCTCGCTCTTTTCACTTTTATTTTTACTTTCCAGTATACAGCGAGAGTTTTATAATAATTGAACAGTTAAATATTGATATAATGTATACAAATATTTTAGAAATATTTTATATATATAGTGTGTCCCATTTTAATCTCCTCAGGCAAATATCTCAAAAATTAAGCCCGGATGAGAAAAATGTTTCAGACAAAAGTTGTGTGGCTTCAAGGGGGCCATAAGATGGTGACAATGATTTGACCTTGGAAAATCATTTGAAGATCATGTGAAGGTCAACTTTAAAATCTTAAATAGAAACCCCCATTTTTTATTTAGTATTCTTGTAGCTGACATCGAGAGCTTTCCAAAACACTATAATAAAGTATTTTTTTGCTAAGTACTTTTTGAGTAATTTTATATTTTAATCTGACATATTGTGATATAAAAAATTAAATATCTCGTAAAATATTTAGTTTTTGATAATCTTACCGTAATACTTCTATGTACAGAATAATGAGACAAATCAATTAGTATAAAAAAAAAAATTGTTTTTAAGAAAATTATTTACAATGTATTTTTTTAAACAATTATTTGTTTTTTTTTGGCACTAATTAATTTGACTCATTATTCTGTACATAAAAGTATTACGGTAAGATTATCGAAAACTGAATATTTTACGAAATATTTTATTTTTTATATCAAAATATGTCAGATTAAAATATAAAATAACTTAAAAAATACTTGATGAAAAAATACTTTATTATAGTGTTTTGGAAAGCTCTCGATGTCAGCTACAAGAATACTAAATAAAAAGTGGGGGTTTCTATTTAAGATTTTAAAGTTGACCTTCACATGACCTTCAAATGATTTTCCAAGGTCAAACCAATGGTACCATCTTATGGCCCCCTCGAAACCAAACAACTTTTGTCTGAAACATTTTTCTCTTCCGGGCTTGGTTTTTGAGATATTTGCCTGAGGAGATTAAAATGGGACACCCTGTACATATATATATATATATTTTTTATATCGACAAAAATCCATACGAAACAATCGTGACATGGATACTAAAAGACATTGATACCTTTTAAGAGAAACGCGACGTATATCATGTGAAAAATCGTGCTTTATCGAATAATCTCGTGACTCTCTTTCCGCATCCTTTTACTTTAATCTTTCAACCCTTTCTACGGTTCAGCTACGCCGTTATCATAATTTGCATCGTATCCGTTTGTATTATAAGATGTGTAGTATAAGATGAAGGTCACTGGTGATGCTATCAAGAATGGAATAATTTTACAGTTCACGGTATAATCATCTTTGAGCGCATCCGGTTGGCGGATTATGGCGGACGTTTATTTTGTGATAAATATAAAGAACAAGAGCAAGATTTAATGAAATATTTCTAGTATATATACATATATGTATCATAATCTCATATACTGAATATGGCTTTACGAGGTTGATTTTAAACAACTTGATATTTATCATGAATAACTTCGAAAAAATGATCATTTATTATTAGAATGTTTCGTGGCATTTCATTATTAATTATAGATTAATTATTAATAGATTTATACAATTATCATACAAAACAATGGATTAATTTATTTTATATACAGGGTGGGGCATTTATATTGAGACACCTAAATATCTAAAAAATAAAGCAAAATAGAAAGAAATGTTTCAGACAAAAGTTGTTCGGTTCTAAGGGGGTCGTAAGATGGTTACGTAGCTACATTATTAAGCATGTCGTATTATGTATTATTAACTGAAGTTGTTGTCAGTCGACTCATCAATGTTAATTAATTTATCCGTGAGATGTATTAGTTCATCGCGCAGAAATAGCTCTTGATGTAAATAATATGGTAATCATAGCATAGTCGGGTTTTTTATTCATCTCGACGAAAACATTGCCATATAATTATGCAGAAGGAATCGATGTGTAATGACGTGGCTGGAAAAGAGAGAGGTTGGCTCTAATAGTCTAATACGTTGTTTATAAATACGGGACGATGATGATTTCGTGGATATCGAGCATATCAACGTCGCGGAGTTGAACCGATTAAACGTCAAATTGGCATTAAATTTCACTTTATTTTTATTTCGATGAGGAACTCAATTTTAAGTTTGCCGATGTAAATGGATGCGATATAGGAGAGAGATTGAATTAATAAAATTAATGAATTTGTCCCTTTCGTTCTTTTTACGTCGGTGATACTTGAACATAATCTCATGAAGGAGGACGTTTGACTTTTTATTTATAAAAAAAAAAGAGTAGGTTTCTCTTTATTTATTTCTTTCTTTTCTTCGGGGAAATCGATCTCGGAAATTCTCGGAGTGAACCTCAAGATCGTACGCTGTAAATTTCTCGTGCAACTGAAAGCTTCGCGCTTTTCATTTGGTTATGGCAAAGTGCAAAGTTATTGCGGTGGTTATCACGTTCTCTTTCTTGTATCTGTTTTGAATCCAATCACACTACGTTGAATACGTAAGCGTCGAAGCGAGCATCGCATTCTCTACCGCGCTTCTGCGTGCGATTTTATTCGAGAAAAATGTTTGAGCACCATTTACGGAATAATGAAACTCATTTTTTTGAAACGCGCGAACGACTTTTAACCTTTCTATTGTTATATATGAAGTTTATTCAGAATTTTCTTCAGTTGTCTACTTTTATTTACGTTTGGAGACGATTAAGCGTTTTTATTTAAATTATCTCTCACTTGAATCTATTTAATCAATTGAAAGACTAACACAGAAAACAAGTCCAGTTAGAGATAGAGAATATATATATACCAGGTATATAAATATGAAACCGGAATTTTTGTATAGAAAATACACGTTTATTGTATGAAAATGATGAAAAATATTTTATTCCAAGTATTGCCCATTGCTAGCTATACATTTTTCCCATCTCTCTGACAATTTGTCGATGCCACGCCAAAAAAACTGTCGCTTCTTTGAGGCAAACCAGTCAGCGAGCCATTTTCGTACATTTTCGTAAGAAGTGAAGCGCTGCTCAGCAAGTGCGTGTCCCATCGATGCAAATAAGTAGTAATCGGATGGAGCCAAGTCTGGTGAGTAAGCCGCATGCGAAAGTATTTCCCAACTAAACGCCTCAATCGTTTCCTTGACCGGTTTTGTTGTGCGCGATGGTGCATTATCATGAAGCAAAATCACTTTGCGTCGCCTTTTTTGATATTCTGGTCGTTTTTCACGCAAAGCTTGATTCAAATCGAGTTGTTGTTGCGTTTGAGCGTCATCCTCATCCAACAATGTTTGCAATTCGCTGTCTTCAAACTTTTTCGGTGGTCTTCCACATTCTTCGTTTCTCGCGTCAAAATCGCCACTTTTGAATTTTTTAAACCACTCAAAGCACTGTGATTTACCAAGATCATGCTCACCGTAAGCTTCGACAAGCATTCGATGCGATTCCGCACCAGTTTTCTTCAAATGGTAACGGAAAATCAATGCTGTCCGCAAATCGTAGTTTCCAGCTACAAAATTCGACATGTTTAACGCTATTAAAAACTATGCTGTTGTACGAAACTTGTATTGTTGTGAGTTGAAAATCTTTATCAGATGTCAAAAGAAGAAAATGGCGCCAATGACGCGGTATGACGGTAACTACATTGACAGCTAGGGCTATCAATGGGCAAATTCCGGTTTCATATTTATATACCTGGTATACATAATATACACATACACAGTCTCCCTGAAGAAAAGAACTGAACTCATTAGACAAGAGTTGTATAGTTTTTAAAACACTTTAGCAAATTAACGTTTATCCCTTAAATAGGTCGGTAACTATAATGAATAAGCAAATAAGCGCAAAGACGACGACGATCTTAACAATTTTTATCATTCATAGTTCTGCTCCTGCGGCCAACAGTCTTACCAGATGCAATGAATAATATAATTTATCAGCAATCCGTAATTGCTCCTATTTATTATCTTAATACTACTAATTATTTTTTATTGATTATTGAAAAAATACTCGTATTTGATATCGATAAAATTATATTATTCTCTAATTAGATACGTAAGCGCCGCGAAATGATTTCGCTCTTCAAAGAAAAAGAAGTGATCGTAAATCTTCTTATCGGCGAATGTAGCTTGTTAAAAACCGCGGATGTAATTGAAAAGGCTTTAGAATCTATCATAATATACACGAAATGAAATTTGTTCAGTGCGAGATATTTACAATATTTTTCCTCTTAGAATAGATTAAAGATATTTACTTGATATGTCGAAGCTACTTTTTTGCAAAGTTTCTAGCAATCACGGAATTTGCACACTCGTAACTTTGATAATTGAAAAATTATTCTGTTTATTGTTAAATAGTAAAATAGATGCTTTATTGGACAAATATAAAAAATGCGATTCTTTTTTAATAAAAGAAATTTATACATATTAATGATTATTAAGTTGTAAGCGATTAAAAGTATTTAACAATTTCGCGAAGCAAATCGATAATAGAATTATTTTATCTCGATTTCAAGCCAATTTTAACGAAATTTTAATCTTACCTTTCCGATTTCATCCAACACTTTATATTGATTCAATTGTTGACTGTCATGTTGGTTATCGATAAAGTTGCACGTGTTGGCTCCAACGGAGTGCTCTCTATTGAGTGCTCTGTTGCGGATCCTGGGTGATCCTTGAGGAGTGCTGCAAGGATAGCGAGGAGGAATGGGCTTGTCGGTTACATTGACAGTTTCCTCGAGCAATCGTTGGTTCGATCGTGCTTCACCGGACAAAGATAATTTTTTCGTATCTACTATTCGATTATTGTCCGCGGCAATAACAGTTGTCACATTTGTATTCGGAGCACTCTTAGAAACACTCAATCCAATAGTTTTGTCGATCACTCGTTGGACTCTAGCTGTCTCGTCCATCTCCCGCATACTCCCGCTACTTTCGCCCGGAAGATCCTTGGGCGATGTCAGTTGCAATTTGGCTAAACATAGATATAAACGATAGTGAAAAAGATCTTTTTATTATTTAATTTCGACAAAATTACTCTTTTGGAAAAAGTAAATTTTCTAACGTTGTTTTTCATATTGAATTAAATAAGAGAATTCATAAATAAAAAAAAAATAAATAAATAAAATTTGATATATCAGATAGCTTTTATAGAAATAATTTTTTTTTATTGTAATATATTTTTTAAAGTATAAATAAACTCGCATCCATATGATTTTTCGCTGTTATATCCGACCACTAATACCCGTATTCATAGTCGTTCCTTATTTTAAGGACGGAGGAAGCCTCCATGAAGGATTCCTTGAATCTGCAAGGCCACCTTGTTTCTTAGATGGACCTCGAGTCTCCCTTTCAGAAGGAATATTTTAGGGATTTTTAGTGACCGACTGGAGGCAGCACCGTTTTATGCTGCCTGCAACTAATTTCATATAATACATATGAAAACTTTTTCGTATCTTCAAAAAATTCCACGGGATTTTCTCAATCGCGAATGTATCTTTTCGGAATCCGCCACAGAATCCGATTCTCTGGATTTTCGTCTTCAAATCCATCGTCAGAATCATTTAAAAATTCATTGTCCATTATCCCTTTTTTCTTTATACACTTTCAGTTTGAGAGCGCGACAACAAATAACCACAAAACCACAAATGTAACGAAACTAACTTTTTGAGGTTATATTTGGTTATATTCTACGCATCGTCTGCTAAAAAGGTCGCATCCACTCCTCAAGGAAGCTCGTGACCTTCCTTGAGATAAGGGAACCAATAAGATTCCTTGTTCGGTCAAGGAAAGTTTATGAAACGTGGAACGAGGAACAAGGAATCCTTATTCCTCAAGGACGGACTATGAATACGGGTATAAATCATATCGATAGTAATGCGGTTCACTTACCGACATCCTCTGTTAACTCGTTGCTCTCGGGACTCTCTTGTCGGGGCAGGATCTTTTCCTTGAGGACCTCCTTCACCTCCTCGATGCTAGGTATGTCGAGGCCGGAGCTCGACACCTTTCTATGTATCTCTGTCGTTGGCATTTTTTTTTCCGGTGTATCTGCGATCAGCTCTTGCTCTTCAATGCTCTCTTCTACCCTATAAGCAAGATTCTTAGTCAAGGCTTTCGTTCTCGATACGCGTCTCTCCTTTGGCAATAGGTCCTGCGGCTGCGTGTCACCGTTTGTTGTCGAGCTTCTTCTATTATCGTCGAAGCTGCCTCGAGGACTCACATAGCCGCTGCTCTGTCTTCGGATATCCGTGTAAGCCGGTTTCAAAGTCGGCTTCAGCGTTTCTTCCACTTCTTCAAGATACAATGCGCTGTCTTTACGTACTTCCTGGATATATTCCGGGCTTGACGGCACTTTTGACGAACTAGGTACATCCGTCGATAATACGGATTCAGAAGGCAAAATCTTTGTCTGCCTCGAGATATAAGGGAATGAATCTGAAGGAGTAGGGCGATCGATCGCACTGCGTCTGAAAAAAATGGGGACAAGTTTTCTTAATTTATGGCTTACGGATATGAAAATTGTTGCAATTAGGCGACAATTAATATTTGATAACAACGCTCATATCTTAGCAAAAAAAAAAAAAAAATTGTATTCTTATAAGTAAAAAAAAAAAAAAAAAGCGGCACGAAGGATTCCTTTGTGATATTTTTTAACAATAAATAAAAAATCACGCATTTAAAATATTTTCTATTATATCATATGCCGTATATAAAACGCATAAAAGAATTTGTCAAAGCGTTATTATTTCTACTACGCCATCATGTAAAAAGAGTTACAACTCGAAATGTCAGACAATCAACGCGCATAGTGGATTATCGAGATAATCGATACGATATCTGATACCATAAAATAATTACGGAACGGGAGAAGGCAGCATCATCGACACGCGTTTAAACTTCGTCAAATGGCAAATGGATGACATATAAATAGAGCTTTGACAATACGGATGAAGTTCCGTGTAACCTGATACATGGTTTATTGGCTTGCGTCGTGTTAATGACGAGGCACATCGAAATGCCAATAAATCAAACTTCAGGGTTAAGAATAAATAATGACTCTGATGCTTTTTAAACGATCTTGCCGGTTGGGCGATTAGCGAAATGACGTTTCTAAATTTATGCATTTATTATTTATGCATCTTTGCATTTATTGCGCCTCGAAGCATACTTGAAGTATATTATTATTATTATTATTATTATTACTCTTATCGACCATTATCAATGCATCAATGGAAAATTTTTACTGTCAAATTTTGATTGTCGCGTCAAATGTTAATGTAGATAACGTAGGAACGTGGATTGCTTGATTTTAGCTATAAAAGCGAAATAGTGAGAGCAAGTATAGATATCTGTATCGAAAGAAGAAGGTTACACAAGTATTTTACAAAATTTGCATGGAATATAATAATAAATGTATTTTATATATACTTTTAAGTGCAATTAATGTAAGAATTTAGAAATATGCTAAACATTTACGTAAAGCAATTACTTTAATAGTTCTATATGAACGTGGTGATTAAGATAATCACTTAATATCAAGTCAACCTTGAAATAGCATCATTAAATCTTAAGTTGTACGGAGTCATGTGTAAACACATGCTTGCGTATGACAAAAACGAGCAATTTGCAATTGAGATTTGATGATAGGGATCACACATTAAAATAGAAAAATATGAAATTTAAATAGCAAATCGATTTCATTGCCTGTTTAAAAAATAAAGATTAAATAGAGAGGGAGAAGGGAAGAGAAAGAGAGAGAGAGAGAGAGAGAGATCATCGGGAATATATATATACAATATATATATACAGGGTGCCCCTTTTTAAAGGACCCACTCAAATATCTCAGAAACACTGTGTTAAATCGAAAAATGTTTCAAACAAAAGTTGTGTGGCTTCAAGGGGGCCATAAGATGGTGACAATGATTTGACCTTGGAAAATCATTTGAAGGTCATGTGAAGGTCAACTTTAAAATCTTAAATGGAAACCCCCATTTTTTATTTACTATTCTTGTAGCTGACATCGAGAGCTTTCCAAAACACTATAATAAACTGTCTTTTTATTAAGTACATTTTGAATTATTTTATATTTTAATCTGACATATTTTGATACAAAAAATTAAATATCTCGTAAAATATTTAGTTCTTGATAATCTTACCGTAATACTTCTATGTACAGAATAATGAGACAAATCAATTAGTATAAAAAAAAAATTGTTTTTAAGAAAATTATTTACAATGTATTTTTTAAAACAATTATTTGTTTTTTTTTTGGCACTAATTAATTTGTCTTATTATTCTGTACATAGAAGTATTACGGTAAAATGATCGAAAACTGAATATTTTATGAAATATTTTATTTTTTATATCAAAATATGTCAGATTAAAATATAAAATAACTCAAAAAGTACTTAATAAAAAAATACTTTATTATAGTGTTTTGGAAAGCTCTCGATTCGCTTAGCTACAAGAATACTAAATAAAAAATGGGGATTTCCATTTAAGATTTTAAAGTTGACCTTCACATGACCTTCAAATGATTTTCCAAGGTCAAATCATTGTCACCATCTTATGGTCCCCTTGAAGCCACACAACTTTTGTTTGAAACATTTTTCGATTTAACGCAATGTTTCTAAGATATTTGAGTGGGTCCTTTAAATTGAGACACCCTGTATAAGAGGAAGAACTTGTGTGTTTCTTTCGATATAACGCCGATCAATTTTTTATAAATTTGTTGTATGTGTGACAAAATCTCATTTGAGAAAATTCTTTTGTATTGAGATAGATGCAAAATTGATGAAATATTAAATGAAACATTTTAGACGAGTTTAAAAGATTCTGCGTTGGATCATTAAATTCGTTATTATATAGTTATTTATGTTGAGAATTAAAGGTTTTTGACAAATTAATTTGATAAATGAAAGATACTTCATTCTTATGTGTATCTCTTCATATATCTTGTGAAAAGCATCTGGTCAAGGAAAATTAGATTTACTATAATTGTTGGAATTTTTACACGCGAAACACGGTTAGTCCACACACAGGGTACACATCTTTATTTATTGGTTTATTACATCACAAATATTTACGCAACATCTGATATGACGATTTAACGTTACCCATTATTTCAACTAAGAGTTCGCGTGACTATTACTTCGTAAGAATTAAATCCTTCGTGTGCGTGACGATGCAGCTTATCAGAACTTCACTTTTAAGCGAAGCGTGCATTATGGATTCAACGTCTACATTGTAAGCATTTTTGCGAGCGTAAAAGTCGATCAAAACATCGATAGTTCATTTTTCATCCTTAGTAGACGATAGAATAATGGACAAGGCGCAACATTATACTTAGCATCACGCGAGGCGCCGCTTGCAGTCGCCTGATACACGTAGGGAATGAAGTGCAATTCGACACGAAGCCGGTGGTTGGTATGCGGATCAATTGTACGATTCGAACTAGGCCAATGAATGCGACGGCAAGATGCAAGATCCGCATTCGCCGCAGCTCGGGCAAAGTCCCATTGTAGTCAAAACGCTCCCTCGATAAGGGAGTTAATAAATGGCGCTCTTCAACACGAACAAATTGAGAAGATTTTCTAATGAGAATTATGAAATATTAGAATTATGAATAGCGCATTTCTCACTCAATTTTATAAACGTATTAATAAAGTTATATACCAATAATAATGAAAAAAATTAATGAATATTATTGAAAAGGCAGGTATTAATGAAAATATTAATGAAAAAGCAAATATATATTTAAATAAAAAACATTACGATTTTATATAAAGCATGCATATAATTTTTAAAAATTAAAAGAACGATTTAAAAAAAGAACGAGTAAAAATATTAATAGAGACCGAATGCATATAATATAGCAAATAAATGGAAAAAAATATTTTTTATCTAATAATAATATATGATTTGATTTTAGTTTAATTGTTTTGTTCTCTATAAAAATATATAATATAGCATAAACACACTTGCAATCTAATTATTATTCGTGATTTATTTGTATTTTTCTTTTTAATTCGATTACTATTAGGTGTACAACTTTGCTTCCGCCGTTTTCCTATAGATGGCTTTAGCGGTAAGTAGTGGTCGAAATAAATAGATCATAGACGTCATGCGATAAACTTGGGCATCTGTCAACATAACCCCATAGAAACATTAGTCGATTGCCGTGTCTGCGTCATAAAGTTATTCTCGATTGAAAATGTCAGTTTACGAGCCAAATTCTCGTCATTTGCGGGAGGTTTTAATTTTCTGCTTCAATATGAAGAAATCTGCGGCTGAGGCTCATCGAATGCTCTCAAATACTTATGGTGAAGCCGCTATTGGTGAAAGAACGTGTCGTGAGTGGTTTCAACGCTTCAAGAACGATGATTTTCACGTCGAAGACCGGCATAGCGGTGGAAGAGAGAAGGTTTTCGAAGATGCAGAATTGGAGGCATTACTTAACGAAGACTCGAGTCAAAGTCAAAAAGAATTGGCACGATCATTGGGAGTGGACAATACTTTGAATCATAAATGTATAACCAGTTTTTTACAATAAAGCCTCGAATTTCGGAAAAAAAACGGCGAAAGCAAAGTTGTACACCTAATATATACATCAGAAATCTCAATATCTCAAAACCAAAGACAACTCGTTAGAGAACCCAATTCAATGATTATTTTAAATTTACTTTAATTAGGCGATTTCTTGCGAAATTGAATTCTATTACAACGGGCTGAAGTATTCCTCTGCTACAAACGCCTAGGGAATAATTGCGCATATCATTGCTTACAAATACATCGAATAAGGCAAGGTAGTTCCGCACAAGTCTATCAAACTATTCCTGTATTATCTGCGGGAATAGCGCATAGAATTGTACATTTAATATTGAGTATACATCATTATAACTTTGCCATTCGATGCATGAGAATAATCTTCCAATTAATTGGAAAAGATCTTTAAGATTTATAATACTTTTCAATTATTAGCGCAAAATATATTTTTGCACTTGTATTTTATTTGCACTTACTATACACCTTTTAATAAAATTAATTCTCAATTTCAAAAATCGCGAGTATTTTGTTCGCATAGTCAAAGTTATAAAAAATATATAGAATTTTTTAAAAATAATTGTTATCTGACTTTATGGTGAAGAAAATCATCGATATATTTATTCAATTTATAGCTGTTGAATTTCTAGTTGTTTGTAGTGACTTTTCTTTCGTTCGTAGCTAAATCGTTCAAAAGTTATAATATACTGACAGTAGCTTCAAGATATAATTTTGTCAATTTTTGAAATACTTCAAATTTGTTTGCGTCATGTTTTTTAGAATTAAAATAAACGATATGTAAAAAGTAAATTTCGATTTTCTATCTCAGAACAAATCTCAGCAATCATGATCAGATCAATACCATTGAGCCTTTGAGTATTAATGCACGTAACATAAAGTATTTGCAATATTACTATACTTTCCGTACACTTATCTTGTTCTCTAGGAGGCTGATTCTCGCAGCGAATATTAGTTTCGATATTTATTCAGATCCTCTTAGCTATATACCACTGCCTAAACCCACGTATTGGGCTTGTAATAGTATTGACCTTGCAATCGGCTTGAATTTTTTAAAATTATTCGTAGTTGTTTGTGAGGATTTTCCGTTTGTTTGTAAATATCCCATTTTTCAACAATTGCAAATATATCATAATTTTTAAAAGCGTTTTTCTCTAAGTGCTATATTTTTAAGGGTGCGAATACGAATTTATTCTTACTGCAAATAATTATAAATTAAGCCTCATTTTCTGTATCGGAAACTTAATTTATTAATAAAAATATGATGTTAAGTTTGCATAGATTGATTATATAAAATATTGTTAGCTTTTCTTGAATACTGCTACTCTAGGTTATTATCCTCTTATGTAGTTTTTAACAATTTTCACGATAAAAATGCACAGGCTATTACGTAAGAAATGCCGAAACAAAAACTGCAGTAACAGATATTTACAGATATTCCGTACAAGGAGACGTCATCCAAAGAATGTGCATCGTCGCAAGTCGATGCTGGATTGCTATATACGTGAGAAAGAGTGGATTTATAAGAAATCCCGCATCATTCATTAAATCAATTGTGTACTAAAATTAAATTGAACATATGTGTGTTTTCCATCTTCTCTTCATATAAATTTCTTTCTTTTCAAAAAATCTTTATTTTATCTGCATCATACATTTTCCACAAAAGTGCGCGGCACAGCTGTGAGCTTAAAAAAGTAACTTTCGCACCTTCGTATTGAGAAAAACTTCCATTTATAATTGGATACATACATCGAATATGGAAAATTGTTTTTGCCCGTATTCAACATGAACATGTCTCGGCGATCGATTACCAGCTGTTACGATCGGCAATGAGAATCGTTTAGACATGACTAGAGCGTACGGCGTTCCATAGAAAAACGTTTAACGCTCAACGAGGCTCGAGAACGATCCGCGAATGCCAACGAACGAATGTGATCGCTAGAAAAACTTGATGACACGTGTCCAGCGTTCTTTATGCACACGAAGCACGTAGTACCGCGGAATGCGCATTTATATGCATTTTGTCTCGACGTTGTATCCGCATTCAACCGACAAATGAGCCATAGATGCACATATATACATAAATCGCGATATACACTTGCGTAGCATGAATGAGACTCGAGAAAATCTGAATGATTCGCATTTTCTCCGCATTGTTGACTTCATTCAAAGAACAAACATATAAAAGGAATTTATAAATTTGTTGACAATCAAAATTAACATTGTCTGCATAATTTGTAAGAAAATTATTTTTATTAATACTTAATTTAATAATTTTTCGCTGTATTCATTATTTTTCTCGAGATGTATTTTGAGGTGGGTATATATATACAGGGTATCCTAGACCACCTGTACACCCCTTTTCTTTCAAAAACTAAGCATTTTAGAGAAAAACGTTTTGGACAAAAATTGTATGGTTTTGAGGGGAACATAAGATGGTGTTATTGGTTTGACCTTGGATGGCATCGTTAAGGTCAAGTCAAGGACACCTTCAATTTCTTAAATGGAACCCCCTATTTTTTATTGCATATTCTTATAGCTTATGTCGAGAGCTTTCCAAAACACTATAATAAAGTATTTTTTTCATAAAGTACTTTTTGAATTATTTTATATCTTAATCTGACATATTTTGGTATAAAAAATTTAATATCTTGTAAAATATTTAGTTTTCGATAATCTTACCGTAATACTTTTATGTACAGAATAATGAGACAAATCAATTAGTGCCAAAAAAACAAATAATAATAATTGTTTAAAAAAAATACATTGTAAATATTTTTCTTAAAAACAATTATTTTTTATACTAATTGATTTGTCTCGTTATTCTGTACATAAAAGTATTACGGTAAGATTATCAAAAACTAAATATTTTACGAGATATTTAATTTTTTATATCAAAATATGTCAGATTAAAATACAAAATAACTCAAAAAATACTTAATGAAAAAATTTATATTTTATTATAGTGTTTTGGAAAGCTCTCGATGTTAGCTATAAGAATATGCAATAAAAAGTAGGGAGTTCCATTTAAGAAATTAAAGGTGTCCTTGACTTGACCTTAACAATGCCATCCAAGGTCAAACCAATGACACCATCTTATGTTCTCCTCAAAACCATACAATTTTTGTTGAAAACGTTTTTCTCTAAAATGCTTAGTTTTTGAAAGAAAAGGGGTGTACGGGTGGTCTAGGACACCCTGTATATGAAACGAACGAGTAAGAAATGCAAATTTTCAAACATTCGCATTCGTGTTCGTTGTTCGCTCTTTTTTTTTTTTGCATTATACCGAATATTTGTTTTAGACTGCATTCTCATCCATACTACGCGATCCGAACGCGAATGTCTTTTGAATCCTGATAGATGTTCCGTTTGTAATCGTTATGACGTACACATTTTCTCTAATATTAAAATATTATTTTTCTTTTATTTTTCACGATCTTAATAATCGTTCTCTTACTACGAACGCTAAAAGATTATTTATTATGATTAAAAAGCGTATTACCGATGAAATTATACTCGTTCTTCAAATAAACAAACTTAATAAAAAAGTTAATATATTTTCTGTCTTTTTATATCGCTAGAAATTGCGCGAAAAAATGATGCAAGGAAAAAAAAACCAGATAAGCTCGGATTAATAATGGAATGGATTAGTTTGTGTGATCGCGCACGCCGAGAAAACGTAAGAAAATGTGAGAATCTTACGTTCTTTCGATAAATTGCGTAACGGAAAAATGATAAAAGTATGCCACTACATCGGAATTGCCTCGTTATTTACGAGTTGTAGTTTACGATAGTATGTCAGACGTATTTCCATATATTGCTCGCGGGCAAATACTTTACTTTGTCGTTGTTTTCTCTTTCTGGCGGCCAATTTATTAGAAAAATTGAATCCGTAAACGATGCGATAAGAACGTCGTAGCTTGTAATAATCTTATCGCGAGGGCGACGATATTACTCGACTTTTATATTAAACGATTAATACTTAAAGTCTGATAAGTATATTTTAAATGTTGCATTTGCAAAAATATTCATTTTGTCAAAATAAAATGTTGTAAAAAAATATAGAATTTATAATATGTCGTTTATTCGTATTAAATATAAATTCTAATAATTTAAGAAGAATTAAAATTTTTAGAAACAATCTTTTTATTTGATATGTACAAGGAAAATAAAGCAACTCGTGCTTAATTATATATTATCACATAGTACTTTCATAAGAAACTAATTAATGTGTATGATTAAAGAATTATGCATAAAATTCAAGCATAAATTCTTAATTATATGCTTGATTTTTTTGTCGACTATTTAAATGTAAAGGAACTTAGCACGAATAACAATTTAGCTAACATAATGTAGGAATTTTCATTACCTCACGTCATGCTGCTCGCATATCCGTTTATAAACTTTGGTATTTTTAGTAATAATTAATATTCTGATAAATGTCGATATTTTAATATCCGAGCGGCAACAATTATGATTTTCTTTCATTTACATTACATCTTATCATATGTAATTTTATTCATAAAGTTGACTAGAAATATATGACACAATTGTTCATTAATCTTTCCATTACTTATTCGAGAATTATACGTAAAAAGATAACGAAAAATTATTTTGATATGTGAAGATTTAATCAAGATATATCAATATTAAAATATATTAAAACTTAACTTTAATTCTTAATACATATATCAGAATCGTGATTATATCACGCGATATTTTGCATGCCGTAAAAGTTCAATAATATTATCGGTGATGTTTGTCAAAGCGATCGGAAATGTTTGCGCAACGAAAGCCAAAGTTCTCGATTGATGTGAGAAGATAAAGTTCTTCGCAGTTGATCTGTACGCGTCTTAATTAAGATTCATGCCCGCGAGACATTAAACAGCCGCGAACAACACATGCCAAGAAGCCTTTGGATAATTAATTATTGTATTATTCCAGGAATGTGTGTATGTGTGTGTGTGTGTAAGCGTACGCGTCACGCGTATGATACACGCACTTCTATTCTGCTTTATCCAAAAAATAAATTGGCCGCGAATCTGGCGAGGATAGGATATTGAATTAATATATTAATTAAATTATAATTATATTTTATGTACTTTCTTGTACCTAAATACGGCTGCTCCTGCTGTGTCTAATAACATGAACATGCTGAACACACGGTATTTCTTATCAAGTTTATAAGCGTAACTTATTTACTGGCACGATTATTCTAAAAATGCGCAATTTTAAATTCATATAAATCGTACAATTTAGGCGATTGATTGGTGTTTTCTGCATTGAAAATTTTTATTATGTTTTAATAAATTATTGAGTTGAGTAAAAAGTCATTGCGTATTTTTTGTATGTTTTTCAAAGTCATTTATTTATATAAAGAACAAAGATCAATCAATGATATATTTTCCGTTTTGTTCGATGACCTTTTGCCATCTTACGGTGAGCTTCATAATTCCCCGTTCGTAGAAGGACCTGTCTTTATTGGCGAAAAACTGAACAAGATGCCTCATTTACCGCCTCATCTGAATTTAACGTTATTTCACGCAAAGAGTTTTGAAGAGAGCGAAACAAGTGGAAGTCTGACGGCGCAAGGTCAGGCGAGTATGCTGGGTGGGGCAACACATCCCATCCAAGCTCCAATAATTTTTGACGGGTCGCCAAAGATGTGCGTGGTCTCGCGTTGTCGTGATGGAACACAACTCCTTTACGATTGACGAGCTCCGGACGTTTCTGGATGACAGATTCGTTCAAACTGTCCAATTGCCGACAGTACACATCCGAATTGATTGTTCGGTTCCTTGGTAGGAGCTCAAAAAATACCACACCCTTCCAATCCCACCACACTGAGAGCATAAACTTCCTCTGATGAAGTTCTGCTTTTGAAGTCGTTTGAGGCGAATCATCACGTCGGGACCAAGACCGTTTGCGTTCCACATTGTTGTAAACAATCCACTTCTCATCACCAGTTATCATTCGTTTCAAAAAAGAATCGTTTTCTTCACGTTTCATGAGCATATCGCAGATGTTTATACGCGCCGTCAAATGAACTTCTTTGAGTTCATGAGGAATCCAAATATCGAGCTTGCTTACGTATCCCAGCTTCTTTAGGTGGACGTGAACACTTTTTTGACTGATCTTCAATGTTTCTGCAATCTCGTGTAACGTGGGTTTGACTTGATCAATTTATTTTGTCGTCATCAACCTCGGTGGGCCTTCCTGACCGAGGAGCATCTTTGAGATCAAAATCACCAGCGCGGAATTTCTTGAACCAGTTTTGGCACTGACGTTCTTATAGAGCATCGTCACCGTAAACTTTACGCAATTTTTCACAAGCTTGACGCGCGTTCTTCCCTTTACGGAAGTAAAACAGTAAAATATAGCGAAAATGCACAGTTTAGTCTTCCATCTTTAACTTGTTGTAAAATCTTCAAAACTCAACCAAATCGCTCAATTTTTTTTTTAGAATGAAGCTTAAACCGTCAGCTGTTAAACGATATATGACAAACATATGTGCAAATAACTCTAGTACTGCCAAAACTGAACTAATGCCATCTGTTGCAAAAATACGCAATGACTTTTTACTTTTTGTAAATATTTTTGTAAATACTTTTGCAATTACTTTTTGTCAATGCATACATTCGGTATACAACAAATAATACAGTCCACGATAAATCCTTCAAAGCAGATTGCCAGATACCTCATGCTGCGCACTATTTCTTATTAATGCCATTGACATTTCGTTTCATGACTCTTGTCGCAAGGTTTCCAAGACAAATCTTTACTAAAACATAGCTGTCTTTCACTAAAATGCCAAGCATCGGAATCCATAAATTACTTTTTTTTTTTTTTTGTTAACATATCCATTGTCTTAAATACGCCGAGCTTCATTTTGAATGTAGATTTACTTGTTCGCTATTCGAAAACAGATTTCTTCTATGATAAAACGAAATATTTTACGCGCACGCGAATAATTTCCGACTAAACGAAAGAAAGTGGAGAGCTTTTATTAAATTTCATCTACGAAATAATCAAGTAACCTCTTACTCTGTTCATATCGTTTAAATTCTCTCAAGCGGATTATATTTTCTCAAAATTTTAATTGCCAGATAAAATATGCATGTGAACGTCAAGGGTCATCGATTCTTTTATATCTATATTTGCTTGAAATACAACTAGCAATAAAATATATGTGAGACTTTCATCAAAATTAAAACGAATAACAATGACATGAGTTTTTCATAAATTTTTTTTATCTTTCTAATTTTTATATTTCTCTGAAAACGAAAATAATAATAATCAATATCGTGGCTAATTGGACGAATTTGTTCTACCGAAATTTATTCTTGAGCGACTAATTTGCGATCGAATGTGTATCGAATAAACAATTGGAACAACTATATGAGCATCTTATACAAAATTAAATGCAATTTTTTTAAAAATAATCAAATGCAAAAAATTACAAAATTTTAATATTTAGTTTTATTTGTAGTTTAATATTATATTATATTAATCAAATATATTATAAAATCCTTCGTTTATTATGGTTTTTTCAAGGATAATGCATCGAAAAAAAGATAAAAATTTTTGTATTATTTGAAAAATTGTCGCACATCTTATATCGCATGTAGGATATTTTCTTTCACAATCGATTATTACTATAACTTAGCGTATTAGTAGCGTATTGACATATTAATTAATTATTATTATTATATTTCAAGCTCTTAAATATATGATGTATTATAAAATCATAGATCGCAAATTTTTTAACTATTCATTGGCACGTGTTCAAGTCGTCTCGCAGTCTTTATTTGGCACATAATTCGAAAACCCGCAAACGCAATGCGGAACCTTAATCGATGAGCAAACTTTTCGTCTTATTAAACGGACGACCCTCCAATCTTGCAACCTTAACGCAAAAAGTTTTTTCGAAAGTACACGAAATACTAAACGTAGTCCTTGGCGAACTTGGACAAGACGAGTATGTTAAGTTATTCGAGAAGCCTTAAGAAATAATTTCGTTAATTTCGGCAAAAGCTAAGCTACGACGGGAATGACGTTCTTTTACGGAGTGATCGAGTTGAAGGGTTTTGTTATGGTATAGAATTGAAAGCCTTTCGCGAATATTGGAATGATAGTTAACCTTTGCCAACGAAAACTTTTATATTAAAATAGAATTATCCTTTCAGAAAATTAGAAGATATAAAATTATCTTTCTTAGGAAATTAGAAAAGCCAGGATAATATCAATGTGCATTGGAATACAAAATTTCATTGGATCTTAATTTAAGATCAAGAATTTTCATAAATTACATAAAAGTAACAAATCTATATCATTTAAAAATTACGCATGTTTTTATTTTATCATTACTTTTTGAACGTTTTTTTGAAGATAGTGACAATGATTTGACCTTGGAAAATCATTTGAAGGTCATGCGAAGGTCAACTTTAAAATCTTAAATAGAAACCCCCACTTTTTATTTAGTATTCTTGTAGCTGACATCGAGAGCTTTCCAAGACACTATAATAAAGTATTTTTTCATTAAGTACTTTTTGAATTATTTTATATTTTAATCTGACATATTTTGATATAAAAAATAAAATATTTTGTAAAATATTCAGTTTTCGATCATTTTACCGTAATACTTCTATGTACAGAATAATAAGACAAATTAATTAGTGCCAAAAAAAAAAAAAAAAAATGATTGTTTAAAAAAATACATTGTAAATAATTTTCTTAAAAACAATTTTTTTTTTTATACTAATTGATTTGTCTCATTATTCTGTACATAGAAGTATTACGGTAAGATTATCAAAAACTAACTATTTTATGATATATTTAATTTTTTATATCAAAAGATGTCACATTAAAATATAAAATAACTCAAAAAGTACTGAATAAAGAAATACTTTATTATAGTGTTTTGGAAAGCTCTCGAGGCAAGCTACAAAAATACTAATTAAAAAATGAGGGGTTTCCATTTAAGATTTTAAAATTGACCTTCACATGACCTTCAAATGATTTTCCAAGGTCAAATCATTGTCACCATCTTATGGCCCCCTTGAAGCCACACAACTTTTGTTTGAAACATTTTTCGATTTAACGCAGTGTTTCTGAGATATTTGAGTGGGTCCTTTAAAATGGGACACCCTGTATATATATGTATGTATGTACGATAACGATAATTTTAATACATTAATATGTATGTGTTTTTATAAGTATTTTATTAGTATGTAATTTCAGAATACTTTTGGAGTTTTTTATTCAATAATCTCGTCATGTGTTTAGTAAACGTTGATATGAAATACGGATAATTGACTCATTAGTAATCGAAATAAATTATTTCTCAATGCGAATCTTAAATGATACATTTGGTCCTAATAAATATCTTTCGCGCGATTGGCTTATGTTAGGTTTCACACTGGATTTATACACATGTGAGCTTTCTTCTAATTGTATTATCGTATGAGTCAATCTTCCATACATATGCAGCATTCTTTTTTACGTAAACATTATTAATAAATACATCTATTGTCATAAAAAAATCATTATCCATCTTATAAATGATGAAGATATTTTTATCTTACGTTACATGAACAAAACATGAGTCACTTTTGAACTAAATATAGATATGAAAGTCAAATAATTGAAAGTGTCTTTATTTCTACATTTGTATATTTGCCATGTACGCCAAATAAGATTGTTTTGAAATTAAATATGATATGTATCGCTGAGGTATTTAATTATGACAAGAATCAAATTTTTAAACAACATCGTCAAATATTTATTTAAACACATTCTGAGAAATTACTAATGAGGCATCTTTCATATTTCAAAAAGAGAATTAATTTTGAGGATTTATGTAATAATTCATAGATTTCTAACATGTGACATCTCTAAAAGACGATTTATTATTTCTTGTAGTAATTGAGGCAAAACTGCCTGATCGCCACGAGTTAATTAAATAATGAAGAAACAGAAAAAAGTATATTTTTTATGTTTTATGCGATAGAAGCGTAAAGTTTGGTTTAACATAGACGGGACGAGTCGAGAAAGGGGGAAGGAGAAGAAATCGAAGTGTCTCTTACCGGCTATTAGTAAGTTATTAACGTGACAGTGTCTCGGCTAATGGCGTTATTAACGACAGTTGTGTACGTGACCCACTAGCTCCCGTATCGTTTTCATGTATTGTCACAATGGCCGTGTATCAACGATCGATATCGTTCATAATTAAAAGAACGCGTCATTTTCGCGATAGAGATGACGAAATGCGCGTTACGTTCCTTTTTATTAAAAAAATGCATTCAAATTAATTATTTCATTGGTAAATATCAATGTCATAAAAGAATTTTTGTCGTACATATACAATGTATATAAAAAAAATTATTTTTATATATATTTTAATATATTCTTATTTCTCTCTAATCTCACGGATGAGAATAGTTAAAGAAGAAAAATAAATATAAGTATCTCGCGTTGATTTCACTTTGCTCTAATTGTAAACTAATCAGCAAATTTTTTTTGCGGGGGTAAACATTGATCTCAGAAGAGTGGCTGTTTTTATTCACCGCAATACTGACTGGAACAGAAGATCAATGAAAGTTGTTCCGTCTATTTCGAACCGGACGTAAACGCGATTCATTATTCTTTTATAGAAGATGCTATAAAACGCATGTAGAATTAACAGAAACAAAGAACACAGACCATAGGAGCCTCAACTGCGGAAGAAACGAGTAAAGCCGGGAAATAGCATTTATTCACCCCTTTGTAAGCACACAAAAGGACTTTGATTAACATGATTAAGTGCAAGCTCATAGACATTCAATGGCTATGCATCACTTTCATGGGCTATTGCACTACATCACTTGGACCAACGGGCTCATTAACACCTGAGCGTGGATATTAATTGTCCTTTGATAGCGTCCCGTTTGACATTATTAAACCCGAAGCAAGAGAAGAGCGCCGCCATTATAGTACAATATTATATAATAAATTAACAAAAGTTTCTTCAAATAACATTACATTTTATGATTTTTTTTTTCCATAAATAGAATTGAAAGTACGATTATACTTAATGCATAAATCCCGAAAATATATATATATATGTACATATGGTATATATACATACACAGGGTGGTCCTCGTAACGGTCGCCACGATTTTTAAGGCACTTACAATAATCTGACATAAATAAGTTTCAAACAAAGTTGTGTGGCTTCAAGGGGGCCATAAGATGGTGACAATGATTTGACCTTGGAAAATCATTTGAAGGTCATGTGAAGGTCAACTTTAAAATCTTAAATGGAAACCCCTATGTTTTATTTAGTATTCTTGTAGCTGACATCGAGAGCTTTCCAAGACACTATAATAAAGTATTTTTTCATTAAGTACTTTTTGAATTATTTTATATTTTGATATAAAAAATAAAATATTTCGTAAAATATTCAGTTTTCGATAATTTTACCGTAATACTTCTATGTAGAAGAATAATAAGACAAATTAATTAGTGCCAAAAAAAAACAAATAATTGTTTAAAAAAATACATTGTAAATAGATTTCTTAAAAACAATTTTTTTTTATACTAATTGATTCGTCTCATTATTCTGTACATAGAAGTATTACGGTAAGATTATCAAAAACTAAATATTTTACGAGATATTTAATTTTTTATATCAAAATATGTCAGATTAAAATATAAAATAACTCAAAAAGTACTTAATAAAAAAAATACTTTGTTATAGTGTTTTGGAAAGTTCTCGATGTCAGCTACAAGAATACTAAATAAAAAATGAGGGGTTTCCATTTAAGATTTTAAAGTTGACCTTCACATGACCTTCAAATGATTTTCCAAGGTCAAATCATTGTCACCATCTTATGACCCCCTTGAAGCCACACAACTTTTGTTCGAAACTTTTTTATGTCAGATTATTGTAAGTGCCTTAAAAATCGTGGCGACCATTACGAGGACCACCCTGTATATATCTTATCTAACAATCCACGCAAAGTTTCCTTAGCAAAACTCTATCGGATACCGATATCACGATTTGAGCATACATCAACTTTTCGCATCATTTCGAAATTACACACAATTTTATTAAATGGAGATGCATCGCGCCCACAGATGCATATATTTTCGGAGTGCGACATTTTTCTCGACTGCGCATCATTTTTCCATGTAACGTCGCTTCGTTTCATTTACCTAACCAGCAGACTGAATTAATGATGTATCATCGCCGACTCGCTCGTTGGCGACCGTCGAGGCAAACCAATATTGCGATTCGATCGATCCTGATGCACGTTGCATACGCGAAGCACGTTTTAGACTATAAACGACACCGCGAAAGAATACGTCGTCGGTTCGTGGCAAAGCCGTTCTAAATTAATCACGTTCCATCGGTTCAGCGTTTATCTCTATTCCATATTCTTCTCAATCGATTACATCCTTAAAAATCCGTTTTATTTGGTAAAATTATTGTGCTATAGAAAAAAGAGAGTACTATCTATCTAAAATGTCTATATTCCTGTGTAAATAGAGTTAAATTCGTCTGGCCGTCAGTTTGTTTGTTCAGTCACTATGCAAATATACCTAAAGCGATTTTCGATATACTACAGAAAATATTCTCATCTTTTATGCTGAAATTTCTGTGTACTGACAATGGGATATTATTGGATTATGCGAATCTATGATTTATGATTTAAATGCCTGTGGATATTTTAACGAAATTATTTTCAAATTTGATTTTAATATTTAAAAGCAAAGTTCTCTAAAACGTTTTTATATTTGCCATGACGATATATAGATATATCTTGGATAATTAAATTTTAAATTTTGAACTACAATCTTCACCTATTCTCGCTTATGGTTATTATGCGAACGCATTTACGCGCTACAATTACTTCTAGTGTTTAATTTGTATTAAGTATTTATAGCGCAAAATCACTTACGCATTCAGGTCAGATCTATATAATACGATAGTAACGGCTCAATTAAACATGGAGTCAATTAATTAGATTGAACAATTGACTAGATTATTCGGTCGCATTGCTAATAGACGTGTTTGTTGTGTGCACGGTCTATGATCGATATGTGTATCGTGTGTGTATTTTAATTAAATGCTGTTTAAATTAAGAAGATATCCATGATCTTGAATTTTCTTTAATTTACAAATTCTTAGCATGTTTTAAAGAAATTTTTCTATGGAAACGAACCTTATTTTTTAATATAAAATATTTTTTAATTCGCAGATTATTAAAATAATTCGCGCGTATAATATTTAATATACACAATAGTGAATATAGAATCGTATAAATAATAATAATAATAAATCATTATAAATAATAATAATAAAAGAAAAAAAAAATACTAGAAAATGTCAATTATGTATAACAAATTTAATATGTCAAAATCTGTATCTGGTGTTAAAAAGGAATTTACATTTATAGGAATATTTAGAGTTTATTTTCGATATTAATTTCAACATATTTATCCCGATAATTGCAACATCGTGGTATTTATTGAATCTTTTTTTTTTTTTTTTTTTTTTGCAACTTATAGTATTATCGTTCGATAAAATGAAATATCGTTCCATGAAGAAAATATGCTTCCGTATATCGATATATCATATTTTTAATATAATCGACTTTGTAATCCATGCGTATCGACACGGCACATTCTCTCTCCGCAATTTGCCGAAACAACCGCAAATTAATCTCATTAATTGACGAGGATGTTCACGGTCGATGAGTTGCGCGCGACGCATTTTATCGCGTTATACACGATCGCGTACGATTCGGGGCACTTTTGGATCGAATTAATGATGTTTCATTAATTGGTCACGATCGGCATATTACCGATTGCATGTATGTATTACGGTGAAATCGGTCACAGAGAGTGAAACTTGGTTACTTGGTTACATATAATGCTCTGCAACTGAGCGGATGTTAAATTTTCGAAGCGCGAATTAAACATGTCGGGATTATCTGATTTGACATTTAATAATTTACGATAGAGAAACCCCGCTGATGAATTTATCAATTATATTGCTTTTTTTATTATAGAAAATATTGAATATTATTAGGTGTACAACTTTGCTTCCGCCGTTTTCCTATAGATGGCTTTAGCGGTAAGTAGTGGTCGAAATAAATAGATCATAGACGTCATGCGATAAACTTGGGCATCTGTCAACATAATCCCATAGAAACATTAGTCGATTTGTGTCTGCGTCATAAAGTTATTCTCCATTGAAAATGTCAGTTTACGAGCCAAATTCTCGTCATTTGCGGGAGGTTTTAATTTTCTGCTTCAATATGAAGAAATCTGCAGCTGAGGCTCATCGAATGCTCTCAAATACTTATGGTGAAGCCGCTATTGGTGAAAGAACGTGTCGTGAGTGGTTTGAACGCTTCAAGAACGGTGATTTTCACGTCGAAGACCGGCATAGCGGTGGAAGAGAGAAGGTTTTCGAAGATGCAGAATTGGAGGCATTACTTAACGAAGACTCGAGTCAAAGTCAAAAAGAATTGGCACGATAATTGGGAGTGGGCAATACTTTGAATCATAAATGTATAACCAGTTTTTTACAATAAAGCCTGGAATTTCGGAAAAGAAACGGCGGAAGCAAAGTTGTACGCCTAATATTTTAGTTACGTAAGTAATGAATGAAAGAGAAGAATATTTATATTCATGAAAACAATAAATTTTGAATAGAATAAAAAATTATCTACGTAATAAAATAGAGAAAAATAATTTACATTGCAATAATCATTTATTATTCGAATTGTTCGCTTATTAGCTTTCAATGCCTACTTTCAGATACATTAATTAATAACATTTTTGGAAAATGATTAAGATAAACATATACATCAAGATATATTTTATTTATAAATTATATTATACATTAAATTATATTTTAAGAATTTCCAAATAATTTACTATGAATAATGAATTTTTATCATTTAATTATTCTTAATTTTTTAATTGAATCTTCCTCGCAATCGTTTTGTAAAAAAATAATGTAATGTAAATTAATTTTTGCGTTTCAACTATAGATTTAGCGTATTCTTTTGTAAAGATCTATTTAATTCTACTTGTGCTATAGAAAATAAATCTACACACGCAGACATAATTTCAATCATATTTATTTAGAAATTATCAGAAATTCCTTTTTTCGCTCTTGTGCATGAGAATCTTTTACCTGTGAGAAGTTGATGTCTTTAGTAACTGCACACGCTTCCAATTCGTATCGACCTATCGTTATAATTTATCAATAATTCACACACACTCATGAATCCATCATTGGAGTTATCCTTTTTTCTCTGACACTGAATGAACGTTTCAAGGGCTTTCGATACTTGATAATATCGATACACGCAAGTTGCGCGCGACATTTAATTGGAAGGGATCGATCACTGGCGAGTAAAGTTTCGAAGAAAAGAAGAAAGAAAGAGCCGCACTCGCGCACTTTATTTCCGATTCTTGCTTCGGATACTGGAGACACGGGCCCGCTCTCTCAGCCGTATTACTTTGAGCTTCAGTCGTCGACTACATGCAGCTCTCGCGGAGTTTGGACCGCGTGCTCTTCCCACCACCTTCTCCGCTCACATCCTCGTAACCACCACCTTTCGGACCGATACTCGAGTTGTACATCGTATCCGCCCGCTCCGCTCTGCTCCGATCTCGAGTTGCGTAATAATGACGGATAGGGGAGAGAGAGAGAGAGAGAGAGAGAGAAAGCGTATGGAAATGCAGCAGCATCCGCGATGGAGCCCTGCTACCTCGCTTGATGCGGAAGAATGACTACGCAAAATAATGTTTTCATTCCGATACTATCGACTATTCTCTTAAGTATTCTCTTGGGGAGATTTTGCTGGCGTCAACTTTTGGATATTTTTTATTATGGTAATTTATTTTTTGTACTTATATTTAATAAGTGATTTGGAAAAAAGCGTATAGATATTTCCGGACAATTGACACGTAGACGATGAATAAGCGTGTTTATCTGTAAGCGGACTCGTGTTTAGCTTGCAAATTTATTATTCGGCTTTTTGTTTTGGGTACCCTCTTATGACGCTCGCTCAGTTTATACGTGCCTGAACTCGTCTCTGATCCACAATGAACTTGTGGATCGTAGAAAGTGGCGTATTCGCAGGATCATTCGACCAGTCTGGCCTGCGTCATCATTGTAACGATATATGCTTATGTGGCATACGTGTATTGAGACATATACAGGATGTTAGAAAAGTTTGGAAACGGTCAAATATCTCGAAAACGAAACTTTTCTGAAAAAAATCTTTCCAACCAAAGTTGTAAAGCTCTAAGTGACGCATTATATAATAATATTAGTATGACCTTAAATAGTATCGTCGAGGTCATATAAAAATCATTTTAAATTTTTTAAATGGAACCCCCCATTTTTCATTACATATTCTCGTAGCTTATCTCGAGAGCTTTCCAAAACACTATAATAAAGTATTTCTTTCATTAAGTACTTTTTGAGTTATTTTATATTTTAATCTGACATATTTTGATATAAAAAATTAAATATTTCGTAAAATATTCAGTTTTCGATAATCTTACCGTAATACTTTTATATACAGAATAATGAGACAAATCAATTAGAGCCAAAAAAAAAATAATAATAATAATTGTTTAAAAAAATACATTGTAAATAATTTTCTTAAAAACAATTATTTTTTATACTAATTGATTTGCCTCATTATTCCGTACATAAAAGTATTACGGTAAGATTATCGAAAACTAAATATTTTACGAGATATTTAATTTTTCATATCAAGATATGTCAGATTAAAATATAAAAGAACTTAAAAAGTACTTAATAAAAGAAATACTTTATTATAGTGTTTTGGAAAGCTCTCGAGATAAGCTGCAAGAATATGTAACGAAAAATAGAGGGTTTCGTTGAAAAAATTTGAAGTGATTTTTATATGACCTTGACGATGCTATTCAAGGTCATACTAATATTATTATATAATACGCCACTTGGAGCTCTACAACTTGAGTTCAAAACATTTTTTCTCAAAAGAGTTTCGTTTTCGAGATATTTCACCGTTATCCAGACTTTTCTAACACCCTGTATGTATAGATGCGCATCTGGGCTCTTAAGCTTCTTATGTTTGGAGAATATAGTTCTTTTTTTATTCGACGATATACGGATATTATTTTTGTGTATCTTCACATTTGCCGAAGACTGTTTTGTCAATATAAATACTTGAAGAATATTTTAAAAATTCTATTGACAATATTTTTTCCAACTTCACCTTCGAATAATTTTTTAAAATTTTTACGAAGGATGCGGAAAGTTTTCGAAAAGCGAGGATATGTTTCCCTGCGTAATTCTCTCTGGTGACTTGGAAGTAATTACTTCGAGGATTCGCGAAAAAATTGCTTTAGAACGCACGAGGAATATGAAAATGCTTGACGTGGTAAGAGTGGTTGCGCAGTTTCGTTAGAAAAAAGGTGATAATTTACAACTTTGACCTTGTTGGCGATATGCCATCGTAATTCCTATGGAAAACACTGTTATTATTGCATCTATTATGTCGTAGCGACATAAATTATTCCAAGACATCCTGTTGGCAACCACTACGGAGAGCTTGTCCAATTTAAATTCTTCATATTTAAGATTGCTCGCCAAACACGTATCGATTGTTAATCATGCAGTTTATAGTGTTCGATTTTCTCACGCTTAATTTAAAAATATATAGGAAATTCTTATTTTATAAAACTATTAAATGGAAATATATATAAAATTCAAAATATGTAAAAAAAATTTAATAAAGTAATTTATTTATATAAGTTTCACTTTTCTATAAATTAGGGACAATATATAATATTATCCCTAATATTATCCATAGTGCTGTATACTGTATGTGAAATGTAAAACGAAATATTTGAAAGAAATAATTTAAACATTGCACGATTGCAAATGTAATAAAATTACATGTTTAATTATACATATATCAATATACAAGATATTATATAATATACAACTGTTTAAAACAGAAAGCCACTTGAGAGATCGTTAATATTTAAAATTCCGACGAAACTGCGATCATGTCATCAAACTAATATATCGTTTCTCATTTACATACGTGACTAGCAAAACACGCCAGATGCTTCTGAATTACTTCCGTGTGCGATAATTATTAACGTCATCGCCGCAAGCTTCCTTTTGCGTCTTGTAAACAGATGATCTTGTCGCTTTGTAATATTATAACAGACTAACGATCATTTTATTGTTTAGTTGTAAATCGAGTTTTGAGGAATAAAGTTTTTAACGTTTCATTTTTGTAAATTCTTAATATGAAACTTGAAAATACTTTTTGCCATGCTGCAAATGAAAAAGTTTCGGAAAATGTTGGCCATTCGTCCAATCGAACCTCGATATATTTCGAGCCAATTCCAAATCTTGTCGAAGAATATGTTTCTGCAGTTTCTGCAGTTTTAAAGGAACTTTGTTTGCGAATAATCTTGCGTGCACTTACGTATACAGAATATTTTATATATTTTATATGTCTGACGATATATTTGAAATTATTCTTAATGCGTATGTGTGACAGTTTCTAGCAAATAACTCACTTTGCGCATTAGTACTGATATATTGCATAATATACTGAAGTTTGAAATCTCCAAATTAAAATAATTCAAAAATATGTGCAATTTTCCCAACGGAAAGTGTATAGGAATTTACGTGCAATTATTGAAATTTAACATGAGAAATGGAATACAGTTTAATGTTATTATACAGAATAAAATTAATTAATATAATATCAACTAAATAATTTTATAGCAATTATTTTTGTAATAAAATGAAATATATCGAAGAAAATTTTCGGTACAATTTTTAAATTTATATTAGTTAATTTAAACATCGTATTCGATTATAAAGGTTATATGACAAATTGATATATTTTTATTACATTTTAATGCGTAAGCAAAGAGCATAAAGTATCTTGGAAAATCCTGTACGATTTTTTTTATCATATATGTGATAACTTTTTTTTGCCTTAATATTAAAAGTGAATATAGATTCCAATTTACCATTATTCTCCATTTTTCTTCGAATAACCGCGATCGCGATTAATTATAACATTGTGAACGATAAGGGATATTAATGTCAAAGAGTGCTCTGAAGGAAGTCGATCAATTCGTTGTTAATTATTAATTTTTGAAGGCTTAAATGAAATAATCCACTAATAATTCATCCATTCTACGAAATTTAATTTTCACGTCCTGGCAAAACTCTTTTAAATTAGACTCTCTATTACAAAGTAAAAACGATATTATATTCTCCGCGCGTGAAAGGTAGAAGTGTGCATCACAATGCACACGTGTTCATAAAATGAGATATTTTAAAAGATCTCGTGTTATTTTAGTCTTTCTTGGTCTTATGAAAAAATATGAAGTTTATTATTATATAACTTTTTAATTAAACTGGAATTTGTTTTTTCTTATTCATTTATTTGTTTTTCTAATATTTTATATTCATCTATTCAGGGTTGGGAAAGTTACTTTATAAAAATAACTCGTTACCGTTACCGTTATTTTTTCTAAAAAGTAACTCGTTACCGTTACTCGTTACCAATTTTAAAAAGTAACTCGTTACCGTTACAGTTACTAAAAAGTAACGAGTCGTTACAATTTCCGTTACTTTTTTACAATACAAACTAATAAATTATTTTGCATAAGAAAAACTTTTAAAAAATTGTAAGCAAGATTTCATTCAAGGTTTATTACAAAATAAATGATTAAATTTTATCGAAATTCTTTATTAATTTTTAATAAAATTTGTTGCTCCATAGTATCATCATTTAAATGCCCTCTTTGTGGTGTTAATACAGAGCCACCGATGCTAAACATTCTTTCTACAGATGCACTGCTTGGTAGAGCTGTATTATATTTAATAAAAAGTTTTTTAAGTTTTGGATAGTCAAGTTTAACATTTCTATATTACAATTATTTGATTTTAAAAACCGTTGCAATTCTTCTTGTTCAGATTCATTTTGCACCGTTTTTTGCTCAAAAATGAAAAAATCATCGTGATCGTCAGATTTTCCAGCTTTTGGAGAATTTCCAGTTGATCGGATTCCCAATAAATCCTCCAAGTAATTTTCAGCACGTTTTCTTTTTTCTCCGGTTAACCAGTTTAACTTAAATTTTGGATGTAAACATGCTGCTATTATTAATTCTTTTGTTTCAAATATTGTAAGAAATCTAAAATCAAATATAGTAAATTAAGCGACATTGTTTATTTTATTGAAATTAATACTTTTGAATCAATAGTTTAAAATAAAATAATATTTTTCAATTAAATCCTTATTTAAAATTAAATAACATATGTATTAATCAAATTAATAAGTTACCTTTTATTTAAACCTTGCTGAATAGCTTCAACTAATGAATGGCAATCTATAAGGTCAGATTTATTGAGATTTTCTAATTTTCGTTGCAAGGTATTGTACTTAGAACTGGTAGTAAACGAGAGCTCTGCTTTTCCGAAAAGATAAAGCTCTCATTGGATATCGCGCGTCGCGTCATCGCACTGGTCTGCAAGAGCCATAAGTTGATCAATCACATTCAAGCATTTTTACAACATAATAAGAATGCTAATTGGTCGATTTGCTTACGGCTTTACGGTTAAGATAAAAATTTTATCACGCACAATAGCAAGAATAATATCTTAAATAAATCAAAAAATTTGAAAAAAGTAACGATAAAAGTAACTGTTAAATTCGTTACTCGTTACCGAAAAATGTAACAAAGTTACTTTTTCCGTTACAAATAAAATTTGTAACGCCATTACCGTTACAGTTACCGAAAAAAAGTAACTGTAACGGTAACGGCGTTACAAGTAACGCGTTACTTCCCAACCCTGCATCTATTATAATATAATATATCTAATTAATGACTTTGAAAATGGCAGAATGGAAGTATGATAATAGAGTTTGTTGCAATCTTAATATAGCTCTAAAATTTGTCGGTATATTTGTACGTATATGTCAAAGCAAAAGATAAAGAGAAAGGCACAAGGAAGATAGTAAGAGTCTGATGTTCTAGAATTTGATTTCATGCTATTCCAGCAAGTAGCGGTTTCTCAAATGAAAGCATTTGCTATCTGAACGGAAACTTGAATAAGACAAAAGAGGAGAACTAGTCAAAATTGTCACAATTTCAGTCGGAAGCGTCGAGATCTCGTTTCGGCATTCGAATTTTGTGTATTTTACGGTAACAGTAGTTTCATGATTCTTTGCGATTCTTTATAACAAATTGAGAAATTATTCAGTATTAATTTTGAAGCGTATCTTTTTTACCAAGAAATATCAGGCGCATAATAAAAAAAAAAAAAAACAACATTTCAACGTCTATCGAATTTACAACCAAAATCATGGAATACTTTCAACTTTAATATGATGATTGATAAAGGGTATTTTCAAGATTTAATTTTATTTAAAATACTTTATTAATTTTCTAGCCATAGCTACTTATATTCGAACGAATTAAGATCATTTTGAAAGGAAAATTTTCCATACGTAAATATAAATTTGGACGAAAGGATAAATTGTGTGTCCGCGTTTCTCATTCTTATTCTTCACGTGGTGCAAAATTGTCATCTATATATATTTAAATCTTTTCATATAAATCTTTTGTAATGATATTGAATCGTATAAACAAGCTCAGAGGGAATGCAAGGAATTCTTGAAATCGTAATAGAAGAAATCAGATATTGACTGGATCAATTTCCATTGGAGGGCATTCTTTGAGGAAAATGCGAAGTTCTCGAATAAATTCCGCGCAAATTGCGATTTTTGAATCTGGCATATTGTGCGTTGATATATAAAGCAACGCTCCATTTGCTACAGTATATTTTCAAGTCACTACATTCTAGCAAGATTTACCTGGAAGTTCGTTTGCCTTTGGCGTTTTGGAACAATCCGCTTGCAATGTAAATAGACAAGTTTTTTGGCAAAGATGAAAAATTTTTAATAAATTTATAAATTTTTATGACACAGATGACATGAAAAATGAACGAATTATTAAAGAAAATTGGCGGACTTAAGTCCATTACGTCTTTATTAGTAATCATGTTGAAGGATTTTGATACATTTTGTATATGAAGCTGCGAGACATAGAGGCGAGAATTCGCATTTAAAATAGAAAAGGTTCATCTGAGATTGCCAGATGTTGGAAACAGGAATGAGTTATTTTCGGTGTCGCGTTTCGATTTATTTGAAAAATAATGGACGAAAACTCGGCGATATCCGCGCGTTATGGGCGTATGCGTCGGATGCAGCAGGACCCATCTGTAGCTGAAAAGCTCGCTTTGATGCGCTCTAGCGAACTAAAAACTCCACAAACCAATGCAAGCTTAACGGAGCAAAAACTGACGACTTTCCGCGCGCGCGGTTAACTTCCGTGCATTCTTCTCCCATGTTTCTCTATATATTTTGTCATTATTCTATCCTTTCTTGTAGTCCTTTTTCAATTCTTTTATCTCTCATAGTCATCAAGTTGTCGAGATTGACTGCGAGATGATTCTTTCTCAGAACAGAATTACATTTCTCGAAGAAAATAAAAGAGAAGAAAACGATAGAACGTCATACGTGAGTGACATTGAATGTCACTTATATATAAAACACGTATGTACTGTTTTATAGAGAGTGATATGACGAAATATATATTTTAATGCATCAAAGATGCGTCTAAAAGAGATCGTTGGCTGAAATAAATTTGAATAATCATCTTTTAATGATTATTTTGCAGACTTTTGCAAGTCTATAAAAGTAATTATTAGGTGTACAACTTTGCTTCCGCGTTTTCCTATAGATGGCTTTAGCGGTAAGTAGTGGTCGAAATAAATAGATCATAGACGTCATGCGATAAACTTGGGCATCTGTCAACATAACCCCATAGAAACATTAGTCGATTTGTGTCTGCGTCATAAAGTTATTCTCGATTGAAAATGTCAGTTTACGAGCCAAATTCTCGTCATTTGCGGGAGATTTTAATTTTCTGCTTCAATATGAAGAAATCTGCGGCTGAGGCTCATCGAATGCTCTCAAATACTTATGGTGAAGCCGCTATTGGTGAAAGAACGTGTCGTGAGTGGTTTCAACGCTTCAAGAACGGTGATTTTCACGTCGAAGACCGGCATAGCGGTGGAAGAGAGAAGGTTTTCGAAGATGCAGAATTGGAGGCATTACTTAATGAAGACTCGAGTCAAAGTCAAAAAGAATTGGCACGATAATTGGGAGTGGGCAATACTTTGAATCATAAATGTATAATCAGTTTTTTACAATAAAGCCTCGAATTTCGGAAAAAAAACGGCGGAAGCAAAGTTATACACCTAATATATATTTTATTAACGATAAGATATTGTGCGTATGACATTTGCACACATCCGTGTATATAAGTATATAAATAAATTTTTCATAAGATCGTAAGTTTTTTTTAATTACTAAAATTTATTATTTTCCATATCATATGGAAGAATAGTGTATCGTTATATGTGTTTTAAAAATAATAGAAACTTTTGTAATTTCATGGAATTGTTATCGAGATTGTGGCGACATAAATGTAAATACATTTAGCGACATCCCGTTACATAGATCTCGTGGGAAAATGGAATGTCAATAATGTCATATCGTAGAGTCGCTGAGATTTTGCGATCAGTATTTTGGAAAAAATATCTCGTTATTCACGGTATTTGTTCTTTGATACTGTTTGCATTTTAATTTCCCTATAGAGAATAAGAGAGTTTTTGAGTATATATATATATATCTCTTAAAAATATTATAAGTTGAAGTTTAATATGCAAATAATTTGTATATTTTCTATAATGCTGCATATATAATGTATAGTACAATACGAAGACGTGTTTTGAAATTTTGCGTATGTAAATTGAAAGTGGACAAACTTATTATTTGTGTGAGAGAGAAATTTTTTATTAATCAAAAAATTATAAAAATTGATTGGTAAGCTTTCGAAAATTGTCTCCATTATGTTCTATTGATATATTCTGAAATGGATGTATTTTGAGTAACTTCAAATAAGAATATATTCGAAAATTTAAATTATATTAATAGAATTTTATGTAAGAGAGATATTAACAAATTCTTAATATTTTAATTTAATAATGCAGACCGGGGGGGGGGGATATAACGCGCATATAATATATTAACAGTATTAGATATTAGAATGAGCAATACATACGGAAATACAAATATTATAAAACTTTTAATGACGGAATTCGACATTGACACAGCTGTCCGAGATTTCATGCTTCTTCTATCTCGGACAATAGAAGTATCTAGAATGTAGGCCTAGTATTGCTCAATGCATATTGTTATCATTTTATATTGCATGGAAATAAATGTGATTCCGGCAAGAACGACAAGTAATAATAAAATAAAGGAGAAGAAATATGGGAAAAAATACGAGGCGACCTTTCGAGAGAAAGAGAGTTAGTCGATCACCATCGTGCTCGCATCGGTTAGTCCCGCAAGATTCAATAATTTAAGCAGTAATGGCCTGGCCATCGATCGACTGGAGTTTAAAATATCTAGCGTCGTCCGTTCTCGCAATTTTCGCTTAGTTTTCTTTTCGTAGCTCGCGTAAATACAATATATACTCTATACTGCGACAGCGATATTTATCGATGTCATTATATTAGAAATGAATGTTTATTGACGAGTAGTTGTGTTTGTTAATTTTAACTTTTTTTGCACCAATACCTCGCGATGCTTACGAATTTTCGAAATTTCTTCCTGGATCGAGACATCGAATGGTCTATTAAAAGACTTCTTTGACGAAAGAAAGCGAATATTGAATCTTTAACGCGGAGACGATGTCAAAGAACTCGGTGTGGTTTTTGTCTTTGACGAGGGCAAAAGTGCAATTATTTAGACACAAACCTCTGGCCGCCTTGGTACATATCGATCGTCTTCGACTGTGCGGTTAAAAATATCTATTCGCATGCCGTGATACATTATGGCAGTTTGGGCCGTCTTCCTTGAACTTCCTTTTCTTCCTTCCTTCTCCATCCAAGTACAGGACGATAGTGTCGAAGGTCGGATTTAATCAATGTGCAGTTTATCATCGAAAATAAGATGTGTTTGTTTCGATTGTAAAATCGAATGTAAAATCTTTGACTATAAAATCTTAGTGTTGAAATCATCGTTGTCACGATTGATCTCCTGCTCTGTTTCATTCTATTAATATTTATGACGGTTTATTTGTTTGAGTCCTGTTTTTCATTTATGATAAAATGATACATAAATTATCCGTAAAATGTAATTTGTTTATTGTTTTGCAAAATTATAATTTAATACTTTCTCTCTTGGTTGATAATAAATATATTTTAAGTGGAAATATATCATTTAATAGCATTACGATTTTTCTAAACTTATAGAAACGAATTTTAGTTAAATCCGATCCGTTTATACTGAAACTGGGCTAGGCATAGATTAATATATAGGGTGTAACAGAGCGCCAGAGTGTCAACAGTTTTTTGAGGAAACGACGCATTTTCGTAAAAAAATGTTTCATGCAAAAGTTGTAGAGCTCTAAATGGCGCATTATATAATAATATTAGTATGACCTTGAATAGCATCGTCAAGGTCATATAAAAATCACTTCAAATTTTTTCAACGAAATCCTCTATTTTTCGTTACATATTCTTGTAGCTTACCTCGAGAGCTTTCCAAAACACTATAATGAAGTATTTTTTTTATTAAGCACTTTTTGAGTTATTTTATATTTTAATCTGACATATGTTGATATAAAAAATTAAATATCTCGTAAAATATTTAATTTTCGATAATCTTACCGTATCTTACCTGTTATGTGCAGAATAATGAGACAAATCAATTAGTATAAAAAAATAATTGCTTTTAAGAAAATTATTTACAATGTATCTTTTTAAACTTTTTTTTTTCCACTAATTAATTTGTCTCATTATTCTGTACATAAAAGTATTACGGTAAGATTATCGAAAACTGAATATTTTACGAAATATTTTATTTTTTATATCAAAATATGTCAGATTTTTAAAATTATCCTGAAAGACATTATGACTGCATGGCCAATTATTACTCAATTAATTACAATTTTTTTTTATGTAAAAATGTTTTTTTAGAGTTTTTAAGAGTTATTTATTAAGGATTGTAATTTTTTAAATTACTTGTTCTTAATTTTTGATTTAACTGCATCCATTGAAAAAATAAAGTTACTTACTTTGGAATGTCACCAATTCGCGGTGGTCGATATTTTCGCGGCGTGACGTCACTCCATACATTGCAAGCTGGAAAATTAAGAAATATTTGAATAAAAATGATAACGATTTTAACGATAATATTAAAATACGTGCAAGGTATCAGATAATAATTTGAAAGAATAGCTTTGCTACATATTTTACACTCCAAATATCATTAAATGACACAAAAAGACAAATAAAATTACGTTAAATTTGCAAAAGTACACATTTGCCTCTTTTCAATAAACGCAAAATGTGAAAAACTTTTCAAAAATTAATTTTTTTTTTCTTTGGAGCAGATGGCATTGTCAAAATAAATCACTTTACAGTTCTGTGCGGATCGTGAGCCAGGAAATTTTTTTTTTCCTTTTTTGGTAGTCAATTGGAAATCAGGTCACTGAAAAACAGTGAATATATGCACGAAAAAATGGAACCTTTGTATATTGCGTTCGCGATCGAAACGATTCGCGATGACAGGAATTTGCGTATTGAGAAAAACTCTTTGGTTTTTTGGCTGGTGCGCTACTTCGTGGATGTGTCATCTCTTTTCCATCCGTAACAATAAAATTATGCGAATCACAATTCAGTGAGCTGAGCAAATTCTCGATTTTCTTCTATGATCGAACTTTTTATCCGGACATCGAACATAAATAATTGCGTCTTATTTTATATTTGTTCTCTTATTTCCATATGTATCACAAAATTTATCGATTGTTGAAACATAAAGTATGTTATAGGGTCAAGTCATCTTTAGATTTTGTAATACTAGTAATATCTAAGTAATATCTATATATTTTATAACAAGACCATTAATTTTTTTATCTAGTATAAAAAAACATTTAATTTTTTTTCTACCTATTTTTTTCGAAAAATTTATTTTTTGTAATTCAATTTTATATCGAATTATAGTTTAGTATTTCCCTGAATTTTCCATGAGTTATCCATGAATTTGCGCGTATGTTTCTCTAAAATTTGCAATAGAACTGGTAATGCGAGAGAAATTGAGTTTATTGTTAATCGTTGAGTTTAACACTTTGTATTTCGATAATATGGAGATCGTTTAATTGCCGAGTGTGCTTCTACGAGATGGTAATTCTTGAATCGATGAATAATACATTCACAAAAATTTATTTGCTTGACGTATTTATTGTGTGAGTGAAGCTGACGCATCATTTAAAATTCAGAAATTATAACAAATGATAGCTTTATTTTTAATTCTGTAGCTCCTGATAATTTAAACAAATAAATTGTAACGATAAAAATAAAAAAAAAATATGAATTTTCATTAAATATTATATCAGCTTCACACATACATACACATATATTTATCGATTCGAGTTAAAAGAACAAGCAATTTTATTAAACCAAAATTGAGTTTACTATAATATAAAAAAAGAAATTATCTTTTCTGTTTGTGAAACAGAAAAGGTTTATCTCAAAATTCTATATTGCAGTTTTTAATTGCGCTTTTTGTATTTCTCTCTCGATGTGCAATATTTATAACAGATTTATTTTCATGCTCATATTGTTTGTAAAATACGAGCATAGGATTTACAGATCACTAATTTTTCTAACGGTTTGTAAAGTAAAAAATCTCGCGGATCATAAAGCTTTTTACGAGCAGATGAATAGGCGTAATATTGAAAGAAGAAAATAAGAGGAAAAGCCTCGGGTGAGTTTAATCGAATCTCTAAGAATATCGCGCTCCAACGGAAGGTTCATCTTGATACACGAATGACATTTGCTAATTATAAAGTTTTATAGAATTACGACATAATATCAATTATGCAGGCGTAATCGAGTATGCAATTAAATCATTTAATTTTTGCAAAAAATGCCGCAGTTTTTCTCTGAAATACTCCAGCTATATGCTATCTTATTAAAATATTTAAATTTATGAAAGAAATTTATATTATTTTTAGGGGATATATATTTTTTAAATTGTTATTAAAAATTTCCCATATTTATTGTTTGTTTTCAATCCGTGTATGTTTTTTTGATTAGAAAAATATCGCATTATTCATAGTTTAATCGAGAGAAAGGAAAAGAGAGAGAGAGAGAGAGAGAGAATATTTATAAAATATTTAATCAAAATGGAGTTTGTAAATACTGGGTGTCCCATTTTAAAGGACCCGCTCAAATATCTCAGAAACACTGCGTTAAATCGAAAAATGTTTCAGACAAAAGTTGTTTGGTTTCGAGGGGGCCATAAGATGGTACCATTGGTTTGACCTTGAAGAGTCATTTGAAGGTCATGTGAAGGTCAACTTTAAAATCTTAAATGGAAACCCCCATTTTTTATTTAGTATTCTTGTAGCCGACATCGAGAACTTTCCAAAACACTATAATAAAGTATCTTTTCATTAAGTACTTTTTGAGTTATTTTATATTTTAATCTGACATATTTTGATATAAAAAATAAAATATTTCGTAAAATATTCAGTTTTCGATAATTTTATCGTAATACTTCTATGTACGGAATAATAAGACAAATTAATTAGTGCAAAAAAAGAACAAATAATTGTTTAAAAAAATACATTGTAAATAATTTTCTTAAAAACAATTTTTTTTTTATACTAATTGATTTGTCTCATTATTCTGTACATAGAAGTATTACGGTAAGATTATCAAAAACTAAATACTTTACGAGATATTTAATTTTTTATATCAAAAGATGTCAGATTAAAATATAAAATAACTCAAAAAGTACTTAATAAAAAAAATACTTTATTATAGTGTTTTGGAAAGCTCTCGATGTCAGCTACAAGAATACTAAATAAAAAATGGGAGTTTCCATTTAAGATTTTAAAGTTGACCTTCACATGACCTTGAAATGATTTTGCAAGGTCAAATAATTGTCACCATCTTATGGCCCCCTTGAAGCCACACAACTTTTGTTTGAAACATTTTTCTCTTCCGGGCTTGGTTTTTGAGATATTCGACTGGATGGATTAAAATGAGCCATCCAGTATATGACGCGTGTATGTTTGCGAAAATCAGTAATTGGTAAGTTGAAGTTGACGTAGAATTTGCTGCAAATATTCTTCTCATTACTTTGTATAAATTATGTGTATTGCGTAGGATTATAAATTACAGCAATGTGTGCATGCTGTGTGCAAACACATAAGCAATCAAAACGTTGTTTCATTGACATGTGCATTTCAAATATGCAAGTTTGCAGCTTGTCTTTTCCGCAATATTGCCATTGTATGTTATAGTGCACGTTAAATAATCGTTCATTTTGAAACCATAATTTTGAAATACTTTTTATGCTACTATTATTTTTTTAATGAGTCTTTCTAATGCTAATATTAAATGCATTGCATCTTCGCAGTGTAGACAGAGCAGTAAAAAAAGACAATTTAATCTTCTTCTTTCTTGATAAAAGAGATCAAATTGAAAACACGGCCTTATAATTATTGAAATGGATAAGTCTATTTAATCTTGGAACGAGACTAATTTTATAAACTATAAACTGAAACTTTGTCGCCACAGTCAAAAATTTGCTATCAATTCCGACAGTTTAAATATTTTTTTTATGGGAATTATAACAGCTGATAATGAATTTGTGAATATGCGATAATTAATATTTAGTAATTTTCTTTTTGTATTATAGTTTGTATTTCTCTTTCATATTCACGAGCTTTGTTATACTCTTTAACCTTTTTAAACAGATGCATTCGAAAGAGCTTTTATTTTTTTGATATGAATTCATTAAGATGTATTTTATTAATTACAATATTGATATATAGATCTAATAGAATAATTAAAATTTTATTTTGAACGAAGGTTATTTAAAAATAGAATATTTCATATATGTATATATATAATTTGGATCTCTTTTTAAGCTTTAAAAATGAATTTTGTATTATATCAAAAATGAAAAGAGAAACTTTTTATTGATTCAATTGAAAATTACGAATTGTAAATGCTTTTTCGAGAATATGTAATTTCTGTGCTCTTCCCATAGTAACATAATTTCCACGTATGCGAGACTAATTGCGTCTTTCCAGGACGCGAAGGTCTTGACATAACCGCATCACTTTACAATAATTTTATTTCTACTGACCCAATGTCCATCGGGGAGTCGTGAAATTTCATTACTATGTGCTCGGGCGATAATTAATTACTAGCCGGTAGGAGTCGTGTAATTTTGTTTCATCGACGCGACATGAGAGAAACGTACTTGCTAGCGAAGTTTGCCGTAACGGCAAACTTTAAATCGAAAATTATAACGATTTCGTGACGGATTATTACGGGCTAAATAATGTCGAATTCGATTACTTACATGACATGATAATAAAAGAGAATTTTTCAAAGGAAAAATTATATTATCGTGATTTTTCGTAATGTTATATTATAACCATTAATACATTGTATCATATTTTGTTTTATTAATAGTTCAAAATTATGACAATAACAATTACTTTTATTATCTACCATAAGATCGTAAATAGAAGGCAAAAAAACATTTTTGCAAATTAATTTTCCTTTTTTTCTTACAAAACAAAAAAATTTCTTTTTAATTTTTGAAATATTAAACAATGTGTGCTGTGCTGTATAATTTTATCATATATATTATATATACAATATATATATATATTCCCAACATTATTTAAAAAAAAAAACAATAATTTTATAGAATTTATAAATTTTTGTAATATTTTAGTCTCTGCTTATTTTGTTAAAAAATTTATATCCGAGTATACATATATGTCTTATTTTTGAAGAGTCTTCCACTATCAAAAATATATTGCATTTTGTGAAAGAACATTAGTAAAACGCAACACACATACAGGAATTGTATAAAAGTTGTAAATTTAAATTCCGTGGATTTATGCAAAATAGATGACACCATTTCCGGACACATTATAGTGCATTGTATCATCCTTATAGAAAGAGTCCTCTTACGCATAGGCATGAATCTCGTTAGGAAGAGATAAAAGATTCGATAATATAAAATTTGTCACGCTATTATTACAAGGTTATCTAAACGTTAAGCCCAAACATGCGGAGGCTTTTATTTTTGATTATCCGCTTTTATTCAAGTTAGACGGCGAGTGAATCTTTTCGCATCCTTCCTTTCTTATAATATAATATTTAATATTCTTTTCAACCATTGTTTTTAGCAACTGTCATCTTTCCTCACTTTTCTTAATTAATTAAGTAACTGAGGTGTATTAACGAAATGATCGTAAACAAACAGATAAGCATATTTACTTCTTATTTTAAGAATTTATTTGTGAATCACTGTATATAATTCTCTCAATTTTTAATATTATTTTTATAATAATATTTTACTGACATCCTTTTAAACTCTCTTTACCGATTTAATAATAATAATAAAGAGTTTTAATGACAATTTTTAATGCAAACTGAAAAGCTTTAACGAAAATTACAAAAAAATGATTCATCTTCGTAAAATATAAAATTAGGTAAGATTCGTACGCGCAATTTTCGATCATGATAGAAAAAATACATTATATCTTACGCGGAAGTTTTTAAAAAGCGGCCGGAAATTTTCATGAAGGGAGTATGCCGGATGGAGGAAGCCGGCAATCCGAGGAAATCTGGATGGGAATGCAAATGTGAGAGGAGCCGGTGACGATGCAAAACTGCGCGGTTTCGTGATCAATTATGCGACAGACGATTCGTAAGCACGTGGACAAGTCCAATTGTTAAATTGTCAAGAGATCGGGAATTGGCGGCTGTGCATCCGTATTATCTCGCGGCCACGTATCCTCCTTTCTGGTTATAATCAATTCTCGCTAACTCGTCGACGCGCCGGCAAAACCGTCCCGGTGACACCCGATATTGATCGAGAGAACCGAGTAAACGAAGCGTCATCTCGTCGCTACTGTAAGTCGAATTTCTACATGGAACTCATACTCTTTTTCTGTTTGAAATTTGGATATATTAAAAATCAATTTCAATTTTTTCCCCATGTAAATCTATAATTTATTTCTCAACAATATACAGGGTGTCCCATTTTAAAGGACCCACTCAAATATCTCAGAAATAGTGCGTTAAATCGAAAAATGTTTCAAACAAAACTTGTGTGGCTTCAAGGGGGCCATAAGATGGTGACAATGATTTGACCTTGGAAAATCATTTGAGGGTCATGTGAAGGTCAACTTTAAAATCTTAAATGGAAACCCCCATTTGTTATTTAGTATTCTTGTAGCTGACATCGAGAGCTTTCCAAAACACTATAACAAAGTATTTTTTATTAAGTACTTTTTGAGTTATTTTATATTTTAATCTGACATATTTTGATATAAAAAATAAAATATTTCGTAAAATATTCAGTTTTCGATAATTTTACCGTAATACTTCTATGTACAGAATAATAAGACAAATTAATTAGTGCCAAAAAAAACAAATAATTGTTTAAAAAAATACATTGTAAATAATTTTCTTAAGAACAATTTTTTTTTTATACTAATTGATTTGTCTCATTATTCTGTACATAGAAGTATTACGGTAAGATTATCAAAAACTAAATATTTTACGAGATATTTAATTTTTTATATCAAGATATGTCAGATTAAAATATAAAATAACTCAAAAAGTACTTAATAAAAAAATACTTTATTATAGTGTTTTAGAAAGCTCTCGATATCAGTTACAAGAATACTAAATAAAAAATGGGGGTTTCCATTTAAGATTTTAAAGTTGACCTTCACATGACCTTTAAATGATTTTCCAAGGTCAAATCATTGTCACCATCTTATGGCCCCCTTGAAGGCACACAACTTTTGTTTGAAACATTTTTCGATTCAACGCAATGTTTCTGAGATATTTGAGTGGGTCCTTTAAAATGGGACACCCTGTATATAATACGATGGACATAATCAAAGTGATTATTTTTGCAATTAATGTTTCCGTGTAATTAGATAATTAAAATCATTTTATTAAAAGATTGTAGTGTTGCTTAACACGAGACATGTATAATATATTATTAAGTAAAACTGATTATAAAGAATTAGAGAAAGCGTATATCGAGGTAAAAGAGTATACTTAAGTTGTCGAATCTCTTATAACGTGAAGAATTTTAACCGCGAGAAATGACAATATATTACGAAGATAGAAAAGAGACAACGAGTGGCTAAGCTATTTTATACACGGTTAACCGATAGCTGTCAAATGTCGTTTTGCGCATATTTTTAATATATCAAAATATGTGGGCAACGATAGCTATCGGTGTATAGAATAGCGATTCTAGGATCCGCGGTGTTTAGTCGATTAAAATTTGCACTTTTTCGTTCTGCATAAAATCGTGCCATGAGAGAATCGATAAGAACCGGACAGGAAAACAGCAATTTAGAGATGCATGAAAATAAGTGCGATAAGTGATGCATCGAAGTGGTGATGAAATAAAGGCAAAGCTATGTGTAACCAAGCTGTGCGAAAGGATCGACAAATTGACGTGCTATTTGCGTCGTGCCCATTTATGCACCTACGTACTATCTACCTACATCTAGGAAATAATTTGTATTGATCGATGTTGCCTATGGGGAATTAATTAACCGCGAGAATATCAATTTAGTCTTGCGGATTTTGTTATGTGACGAGTTATAAATATCGCAACGAATAAATGTATTTTATAACGCGCGTTCTCTCATAAGTTTTCCCATTATCGAACGTGTCCGCGAATAATTTATTATCGAATTTATCGAAGGAAACAATTTTTACACAATTTTTTCGATGCAAGAAAATCCTGTTTATGTCACGAAATAATTATCTTAATTAATAAGATTCATCCGGAGAGAAGGCTTTTCTTCATTATACGCATATCAGTAATCTGAATGAAGTTGCGTGCGTATTATATCGCTGTACTTTTCAAAGGATGCGGGAGGGAAAGCCTTAAAAGCGCGGTATGACATCAGGGAATATACGATGCTAGCTACAATGGTGATGGGAACATGGACGAAGGTTGAACGAGAAGAGAGGAGTGTGTTTGCCATTTACGATACAGACGATTCGCGGGAGTGCTTTTTGCGCGACGCTGCAATTGCGTCGCCTTTGGAGATCTTCCTAAGTGTAACGAGACCTTGACACTTCGTCGGAGAAAAAGCGAGCGAGCGAGATACGATTTGCTCGGATGTCAAATTGCCGCCTTTTAACTAGAAATGCAAATGCGGACGATCAAAGCTTGTGGCTTTTGTACACTTCTTTCGTTTGCGTGTTCAAATTCAATCGTTAAAATTTAACAGGGTTGGGAAAGTTACTTTATAAAAGTAACTCGTTACCGTTACCGTTATTTTTTCTAAAAAGTAACTCGTTACCGTTACCGTTATTTTTTCTAAAATGTAACTCGTTACCGTTACTCGTTACTAATTTTAAAAAGTAACTCGTTACCGTTACAGTTACTAAAAAGTAACGAGTCGTTACAATTTCCGTTACTTTTTTACAATACAAACTAATAAATTATTTTGCATAAGAAAAACTTTTAAAAAATTGTAAGCAAGATTTCATTCAAGGTTTATTACAAAATAAATGATTAAATTTTATCGAAATTCTTTATTAATTTTTAATAAAATTTGTTGCTCCATAGTATTATCATTTAAATGCCCTCTTTGTGGTGTTAATACAGAGCCACCGATGCTAAACATTCTTTCTACAGATGCACTGCTTGGTAGAGCTGTATTATATTTAATAAAAAGTTTTTTAAGTTTTGGATAGTCGTTTAACATTTCTATATTACAATTATTTGATTTTAAAAACCGTTGCAATTCTTCTTGTTCAGATTCATTTTGCACCGTTTTTTGCTCAAAAATGAAAAAATCATCGCGATCGTCAGATTTTCCAGCTTTTGAAGAATTTTCAGTTGATCGGATTCCCAATAAATCCTCCAAGTAATTTTCAGCACGTTTTCTTTTTTCTCCGGTTAACCAGTTTAACTTAAATTTTGGATGTAAACATGCTGCTATTATTAATTCTTTTGTTTCAAATATTGTAAGAAATCTAAAATCAAATATAGTAAATTAAGCGACATTGTTTGTTTTATTGAAATTAATACTTTTGAATCAATAGTTTAAAATAAAATAATATTTTTCAATTAAATCCTTATTTAAAATTAAATAACATATGTATTAATCAAATTAATAAGTTACCTTTTATTTAAACCTTGCTGAATAGCTTCAACTAATGAATGGCAATCTATAAGGTCAGATTTATTGAGATTTTCTAATTTTCGTTGCAAGGTACTTAGAACTGGTAGTAAATGAGAGCTCTGCTTTTCCGAAAAGATAAAGCTCTCATTGGATATCGCGCGTCGCGTCATCGCACTGGTTTGCAAGAGCCATAAGTTGATCAATCATATTCAAGCATTTTTACAACACAATAAGAATGCTAATTGGTCGATTTGCTTACGGCTTTACGGTTAAGATAAAAATTTTATCACGCACAATAGCAAGAATAATATCTTAAATAAATCAAAAAATTTGAAAAAAGTAACGATAAAAGTAACTGTTAAATTCGTTACTCGTTACCGAAAAATGTAACGAAGTTACTTTTTCCGTTAGAAATAAAACTTGTAACGCCATTACCGTTACAGTTACCGAAAAAAAGTAACTGTAACGGTAACGGCGTTACAAGTAACGCGTTACTTCCCAACCCTGAAATTTAATATGCAGACACACATATGTTTACTCCGCTAATCATTATTTATTACCTTAATACGTTTAATGCCGAATTAAATTCGTATACGATGTATTTCACAAATATTCCATCATGTAATTTGAAAAATAGAGAAGAGAAGAAAGAAATGTGTGCTAAATTATGATATACTGTAATTTAGAAGAGAAATAATTTTTTATCCCTTATTGGACTTTGAAGAGATCTTTATTCGACAATATTAAAATATTAATGAACAAGCAATCGATATAAAACTTATATTTTGTTGTAACACACTCTAGGAAAAAGTATGTTTTTTTTTTTATTATTAGCATTTTCGTAAAAAATTCAAAATGACAAACAAAAATCCAGGAATTTATTTCGGATGTCAGAAAGCTATACTCTTGTTTAGTATTTATGATCACGGTGATCTGTGTTACATCAATAGATCGTGTGTGATTATGCGTTTGAGAGATGATGCGTTTAGATGGAGTTTTTTTTTGGTTTCATTAAAAATTTGTTTGTTTAAAAGTTCATCATTTAATGTTTATAATTTGTACTACACCAGTGTTTGGAAATGGAAAAATATACTTTTTTTTTTTCTCTGAAGTATATTTGTATAATGCAATAATTCACGTTCAAAGTAATGCAAATTAATTTATTAATCATTATCATTATTAATTAATAAAAAAGAAGATAAATAAAAATTGCTCATAATTTTAATCTAATAAAGAGAATCTTAGCAATGAGCAACAAATGCTGGCTAAAGTTACTCTTTGATAAGAAAACGGTATATTTAAATCTTGTGATTTTGAGTTTATAATGAAATTCCTTCTGATGCGGAAGGAAAAGAGCAAATTAGACTACTCATCCGTCTTGGCTATTACCGCGTACTTGCGGTAAGATGTAAATGTTTCTGTATACTTTTCTATAAGGGTCGCCAAACTTTTATATAAGTCAAACTCGGAGATAAAACTATTAAACTGTATGCTCTAGACTCTAGACGTTGTCAGACGAAGTATTACACAGTGAATGTTTTATCAGCGCAACAGAGTTTCGAACTCTCTCTCTCTCTCTCTCTCTTTGCAAGCCAGCTACTTTTAAAAAGATGTTACAAACTCAGTGGAAAGAAATGTAACTTAGCTTTTTCCAGAAGCGCAAGAGAATCGACATGGATATCGCATTTTACAACTTCTAAAATATAATTTATATTTAACTTACGGAAAGAAGTTATATACATGAAAGCACATAACAAGATATTTCAATTTACTTTATAAAACACTATTCTATATTAATTGAACATATATATATAATGGGTGGCCCATTTTAAAGGACCCACTCAAATATCTCAGAAACACTGCGTTAAATCGAAAAATGTTTCAAACAAAAGTTGTGTGGCTTCAAGGGGGCCATAAGATGGTGACAATGATTTGACCTTGGAAAATCATTTGAGGGTCATGTGAAGGTCAACTTTAAAATCGTAATTGGAAACCCCCATTTTTTATTTAGTATTCTTGTAGCTGACATCGAGAGCTTTCCAAAACACTATAATAAACTGTCTTTTTATTAAGTACATTTTGAATTATTTTATATTTTAATCTGACATATTTTGATATAAAAAATTAAATATCTCGTAAAATATTTAGTTTTCGATAATCTTACCGTAATACTTCTATGTACAGAATAATAAGACAAATCAATTAGTATAAAAAAAAAATTGTTTTTAAGAAAATTATTTACAATGTATTTTTTTAAACAATTATTTGTTTTTTTTGGGCACTAATTAATTTGTCTTATTATTCTGTACATAGAAGTATTACGGTAAAATTATCGAAAACTGAATATTTTACGAAATATTTTATTTTTTATATCAAAATCTGTCAGATTAAAATATAAAATAACTCAAAAAGTACTTAATGAAAAAATACTTTATTATAGTGTTTTGGAAAGCTCTCGATGTTAGCTACAAGAATACTAAGTAAAAAATGGGGGTTTTCATTTAAGATTTTAAAGTTGACCTTCACATGACCTTCAAATGACTCTTCAAGGTCAAACCAATGATACCATCTTATGGCCCCCTCGAAACCAAACAACTTTTGTCTGAAACATTTTTCGATTTAACGCAGTGTTTCTGAGATATTTGAGTTGGTCCTTTAAAATGGGACACCCTGTATATAATGAATTAGACATATAGACATTATATTATATTAAGAAAACATTGAACTATCGCGCGCTATTTTGACAAATCATGCTTCGTCAGACATACCGACAAAATGAATATTATCGATTAATGCTTCAATTAGTGCGTGAATAATTTTCACTCACCTTCCATGGTCATATTATCTCCGAGCTTCATTTCGATACATCTGTCCTTTCTTCTGCATGTTCACGCGTCGCTTATTAAACGCTCGTTAATAGAATTGATCGACTGTGGTTGCCAAAGTTTCATTTTGTTCTCGCTTCTTCATAGTCTTTACTTAATTTTGTTCTCGATTCAATTACTTTGCTCATCGAACTTTGTTTATCCGCGAACACTTGTCGATTTATCGCGAACGCTTACCACTCGGATTTGTAAATCGAACAATTCCTTCCGCGACTAAACTCATTGCTAAATAGTTGTATTTTGATTTTCCTCGTGTAATAAAATTATTGCTTTGCGAAATTAGATCTTTGAATTCTTCGTGCCGAGTACATTTCGGATTTATCGTCGATAATGTCTGGAAGGGACGCTTCGTTCGTTTCTGAAAAAGAACAAAAATAGACACGCGTTAAAGTTTCAATGTTAATTAGCGAGAGATTGCAGAACTTGATAAATTATATTTGAAAAACAAAACATGCTTGTTAAATGCTTTGTAATTATATTTAGGTAATGTAATTCACACACATCGCATACGCACATAACGAGAACTCTGCCCATTCTGTGCTCGATAAAACAATACCGTACAAATTTTAAAGAGCAACTTGTACTGACGGTTGATAGACTAGGATAATAACTATAATACAGTAATTCAGCAATTTCATATATGGACATCTATATCGGATATTAACTATAAAGTTTAAGGCCAAAGATATGTGGCTGTTGACCTTTCGAGCAGGATAAGGAATTGATTATTATCGCAGGAGACGCAGGTGTTTTGGAAGAAAATATAGCTCACGTGCCGACAAGATAACGTTATTGCTTTTGATGTATCAGTCATATCGACGTCGTGAAAGTTATATCTCGAGAAAAGTTAACTGTTTTCCTATCTTCCTCGCTCGCGTAATACACGGCAGTAATAGACGGATGTTGTTACATCCTGCAACCTTTGCAAATTTTCAATAAAAAGTACAAGACTGCGTTTGCTATTTTATGGAGATTAAAACGCGACATCGCACGGTGTTATCTCTCTCTCCCTCTTATCTTTAAAAATAAACTACATATATATTAAGAAAACAAAATTTATACAATGTTAGAGTGGAGACATTTCGATTTTAATTATTCCATTCTTTCGTTCGCGTTAACTCTTCGATTTTCTGAGTTTTGATCTCGAGAATAGTGCGTTGACAATCTAATCAAAGAATTTATACCAAGTGCATATCGTAATAGTAAAGTTGGGCGGAATAGGCCGCAATTTCATCCATACGTATTGCGTAACCTGTTGGAGCACCTGAGGATCGCTATCCCTACGTGTTACATGATCTTCTCCAATGTACTGAGAAGCATAACATAACGCAATTGTATTCTGACAATTCCAACGTGCTCCTACCACTGGATGTTACAATCCTATCTTGTATCGCGTTCGTAACACGAGATTACGATATACTCGCTCCCTCGTACGATAATTATCTCGGGATTAATATTTGTCGGCGTCAATGGCGCATGCAAAAATTGCATTATCGGAAGTTATTAATTGAGTAATTTTGAACCGCTTAATAAAACAATGGAAATAATATTATGCATATTAATAGAGAGCAAAGAGGTTTATTACATCCTACCTTCGTCGAGTCACATACACGATTTCAAAATGGATTTAATTTAATTTAATTTAATTTTTTATATCAAATTAACAAGAGTAGCATAAATAATTGTTAGTCGATATTACAATAGTAATAAAACGGGCGTACTTGGAATATTTAATACAATGACTATTATAAATTATAAATGATAAAATTCATTATACAGAGTATTCTAGACTGACCTTTTTCTTTCAAAAACTAAGCATTTTAGAGAAAAACGTTTTCAACAAAAATTGTATGGTTTTGAGGGGAACATAAGATGATCTCATTGGTTTGACCTTGGATGGCATCGTTAAGGTCAAGTCAAGGACACCTTTAATTTCTCAAACGGAACCCCCTATTTTTTATTGCATATTCTTATAGTTTATGTCGAGAGCTTTCCAAAACACTATAATAAAGTATTTTTTCATTAAGTACTTTTTGAGTTATTTTATATTATAATCTGACATATCTTGATATAAAAAATAAAATATTTTGTAAAATATTTAGTTTTCGATAATCTTACCGTAATACTTTTATGTACAGAATAACGAGACAAATCAATTAGTATAAAAAAATAATTGTTTTTAAGAAAATTATTTACAATGTATTTTTTTAAATAATTATTTGTTTTTTTTGGCACTAATTGATTTGTCTCATTATTCTGTACATAAAAGTATTACGGTAAGATTATCAAAAACTAAATATTTTACAAGATATTTAATTTTTTATATCGAGATATGTCAGATTTTAAAATATAAAATAACTCAAAAAGAAAAAATACTTAATGAAAAAATACTAGTGTTTTGGAAAGCTCTCGACATAAGCTATAAGAATATGCAATAAAAAATAGGGGGTTCCATTTAAGAAATTAAAGGTGTCCTTGACTTGACCTTAACAATGCCATCCAAGGTCAAACCAATGACACCATCTTAGATTCCCCTCAAAACCATACAATTTTTGTTCAAAACGTGTTTCTCTAAAATGCTTAGTTTTTGAAAGAAAAGGGGTGTACGGGTGGTCTAGGACACCCTGTATATAACTTTTGGTTTTTAAAAGGTTTGTAAAAGATTTTGCAAATATAAACTAGTAGGATGCTGACATGAGAGAAACTATGAAAGACCCCAATGGAGCTTTAGAACCATAATTCTCTCTGACGCTTCAATTTTGCATAGCTTTACTTATTGTTAGTACATATTACATTATTGTGTATAACGTTGAACTATTCTACAATGCTGCGTTATTCCTGCTTGTGGAAATAGCGAGAGCGAAATATACCTGTATGTAAATGGACAATAAACATAATTCACGTATTTATCTTTGAACCACAGAATTACAATGGCTGTTTTACTTTCGAGTCACATTTATACGTATAACCATTATTATTCGATTCCCAAGTGCCGTAGGGAAACATTGAAAATGTCGTATTTCTAATGTAAATTACTTTTGAGATATGATATTTATTTGTCTAGCTTTAGTTAAAAAATAATAAAAAGATTGATTGCATTTCCAATTCAATTGTTCTTTTAAAGAATATTATATTTGTTCTCCTATAATCCATTTTGCGATACTTAAATTTTATATTGGGTGATTGCATAAGTTCGTGCCCGATTTAAATATAAACTTCAATAGATTATATTTTAGAGATAACACTTTTATTAATCAATTATATAGTCTCCATTCTTTTCTACAATGGCTTTCCAACGATCTATAAGCTTGTCGATTCCACTTTTGAAGAAAGAACTTGGTTTTTCTTGAAAAAAGTTTGTAAGGTGGTTTTCGACAGCTTCCTCGGAATTGAGATTCTTGCCATTTAAACTATTCTGCAAAGATCGGAACGGATAAAAATCTGAAGGCGCAATATCTGGAGAATATGGCGGGTACTGCAGAATTTCCCATTGCAACTCCTGCAGTTTTCCTGCAGCTTATTCCTTTCAGTCGGGAGATGCGGCACCCACGTATCAAGCTTGGAAATGTATCCAAGCTTTTTTAAATGACGAAAAGCGGTTGAATTATCGATGTTCAGCCTCTCAGCAATATCCTCAGTTGTAATCCTTGGATTTCTTTCCACTAAGGCATGCACAATGTCATCATCAGTGCCAGAAGGCCGTCCAGAGCGGGGTTGATCCTCCATGTTGAAATCACCATTTCGAAATCTGCCAAACCACTTTTTGACTGTTCGGAGAGCAGGAGCGCGGTCCAAATAAACGCTTTGAATATTTTTTTGTGCAATCCCAACACTCACGCCTTTCCGAAATTCATATAGCATTACATGCCGCAAATGCACCTTTCGTTCTCCATTTTTAATGATTTCTCTTATGCACAAATGGACTTATCTGAACAATGTCTGACGCTAAATTGACATAAAACAACGTCATCTATTCGGTATAAGCAACAATTACCACACGAAAACAATAGAACTCCGCCATGCAGCAACTTAATGCCATCTATGAAAATCGGGCACGAACTTATGCAATCATCCAATATTTATATTCTATGATATAATGAGGCCTCTTGTAAAAATAAATAGCCACAACAAGAAATTAAAATGACATCTAATAAATGAGGAGAATATTTGAACAATATTTTGAAGAAGCTTATTTTTTTATGAAATAATTGAATTGAAAATAATATAGTTGACCCAAATCTTTACGTTAGAATTTTACGAGAAATTTTTGGGATGTTATTAAATTATCTCTTTGCAAATATATTGATAAACATATATGTGTATATTGACTTTACAAACAATACACTATTCTTTAAAACGTGATCTGAAGAACGGCAGTTGCTCTATTTACAGGCACGAAAGAGAAATGAAAAATATACGATATGAAGGCAACATCATAAGTTTCAAATTTAAAAGCAACACGGAAAGTATCTCGGCAAGAATGAGATTTGAATAAGATTTACAAATAGATGGCAGTAAAATCTTGTATGTCAATTCAAGAATATTTAAAATTTTTACAAGAACATAAGACCGCATTCTCAGATTTTCATCAAAAGGAGTGAGCGCGGATGGAGAGACTCCCAATTTTGTCATTGCTTATATAAATCTCCTCGAGCGTTATTCGTATCAAAGGAACAAATCCGTTTGCCTCTTCACTCGTCTACTCTCGTTGCAACTCGATATTGCTTTGATGTACCGACGGTAACTATCTCTTCGCAAATAGCTGATGTAGCATTTGACGTGATATAGTGGAACTCTATTTCCACATTTCGCTTTTGGTGAATTTACGCCAATATCTCTGCGATTATCTCACAAACGCACATTTATTTTATACATAGTCTATTGCTTCAGTCTTTACGCGAGTTACTAAATATATATCAATGGGGAGAAAGCCTAAGAGAAATGATGTAAAAGAACAAAACTGAATATTTTAAAGTTTTGATTTCATAAGAAGGATTAGACGTGTAAAACCAAGATTATAGTAATTGCGCAGAAATAAAAATAATTTTTATTTTCTAAAATAAAGTTGAAAGTAAAAAAAGATATAATAATAATATATTTTATATTTTTTGAATATTCTCATTTCTCAAAAACATTTTAATTGCAAATTTTGAGATCAGGTCGTCCTATTATCAAGAGAGAAAAGAGATTTTTATATGTATATAAATATATCGCGCGAGCTGTCTCTTTCATACATACATTTGTATTTAAATAGATGTAAATTTAATCATCCAGAGCTATCGAAATTGTGGATCTATCTATATTGTAATTGTCGAGCACAAATTTATATTAAATGCATAGGATATTAGGGTGGAGTTCCGAATAGGTGAACCCTCCGATTTTTTTGAAACTACACTATTTTTTTGTATTTTTGAACGCTGATTACGAATATGATAATGAAAATTTGCGACAAGGTCATTTTCAAGGTCAAAACTCAAAAAAACTGTAAAAATATAACTTTTTAGATATTATTTCGATAAATATTGATGTAAGAAAAAAATATTTCAAATAAAAGTTGTAGTTCTTGTAAAAATACATCATTTATGTTGTATAAATTTTTTGCGTAAAATTGAAAGTTTTCGAGAAAATCGATGTTAAAGACTAAAAACGGCGGGTGAAGTTCCGAAAAGTGCTCACCTCTGATTTTTTTTGAAACTCAGTATTCTTACGTATTTTGATGCACTGATTACGAATATCATAGTGAAAATTGGTGCATTTCTCATTTTCATAGTGAAAATCATGAAAAACCCATAAAAATTTTAGATCTTACGGAGAAAAATATTTTATGTCCTATTAATTTTTACCGTACAAGTGATAGTTTTCAACAAAAACGATGGAATCTAAATCTTATATCTGTTCTCCCATCTAAGCATGTACTTTGCAGTACATATACGATTCCACATGGGTTTACAACTTTCCACGCAAAGCGAGGTTCCACGCAAACCTATTTGTCTAGTTTTTCGGTAGTGGAGCCCCCCGCAGGGGGACGGAACCCACTGTTTCCACGCATACACTTTTCCACGCGAAGCGAGGTTCCACATTGGTTTGCAACTTTATAAAAAATTGAAAAATTATAAAAAAATATAAAAATTATAAAAAGAAAAAAATGTAGTCAGTTCTTCGTCACTTCGTCCTTGTCGTTGACTCCGGGTTCGGCTGAGAACGAAGAATATATTGATGTTTGGGAGGGTTTTTCTTATCTAATTTTTTTCGAAAACTATCAGTTTTACGCAAAAAATTTATACAACATAAATGATGTATTTTTTTAAGAACTGCAACTTTTATTTGAAACATTTTTTTCTTACATCAATATTTATTGAAATAATGTCTAAAAAGTTATATTTTTTCAGTTTTTTTTTTTTAGTTTTGACCTTGAAAATGACCTCGTCGCAAATTTTCATTATCATATTCGTAATCAGCGTTAAAAAATGCAAAAAATAGTGTAGTTTCAAAAAAATCGGAGGGTTCACCTATTCGGAACTTTATCCGGATATTATTATACTGAAGAACGCGCATAGGAAAGTTTTATCAACCGTCATATATTTGTGTTAGGTCAGAACGGAGAATGTCTACATGTGTATAGTCACGTAGTTTGTTATATAGTCATCGATTATATCGCCTCAATGTACAATAATATCTGATGGTGGAAACGATTACAGAGAGATGATCGAAGTTGGTAAGATGTATTTAAATGAGAAACTTGCTTACGTCACGGCGTCGCGAGGCGCTATAATTCGATTGCGCGCACGCTATCGTATTTAGATTAGAGAATGGGTCGAGTTTAAAGAGATAGCTGTACGCCCGTGTTACCAGAACGGATGTACGTATATTTGACTGTGATATATATTTGCTCGCGGCCTGTGTTTGTCTCGTGCGGTTGCATTACCTGTCCAGCTTCGACATAAATGCGGTTTCTATAAGTATGCATTTGCAGCCTCGAATAATTCATATCTCCCATCCCAAGCATAAAGAGCTGCAATAATATATGCTATAATTACGCAATGATGTTTCGAGAAACTAACTCTGTATATTTTTTGATCGAAAATATTCATTATGCATTTGATTTATAGATTCTGCATACAAGTGTGCATCTGCTCTTTGATATTTGATTACTCGGGTTTAATTTTGAACTTTAATATATCTTAAAATATATCATTTTTAAATATCTCGTAATTTTAATTTATGTAGAGAAAACCTTGACATGCAATCGTGATTAATCGCAATCGAGATATAATAGATTTCCAGTTTTTTTTTTTAGCGATATATGTATATACAGGGTGGCCCATTTTAATCCATCCAGTCGAATATCTCAAAAACCAAGCCCGGAAGAGAAAAATGTTTCAAACAAAAGTTGTGTGGCTTCAAGGGGGCCATAAGATGGTGACAATGATTTGACCTTGGAAAATCATTTGAAGGTCATGTGAAGGTCAACTTTAAAATCTTAAATGGAAACCCCTCATTTTTTATTTAGTATTCTTGTAGCTGACATCGAGAGCTTTCCAAAACACTATAATAAAGTATTTTTTTCATTAAGTACTTTTTGAGTTATTTTATATTTTAATCTGACATATTTTGATATAAAAAATAAAATATTTCGTAAAATATTCAGTTTTCGATAATTTTACCGTAATACTTATATGTACAGAATAATAAGACAAATTAATTAGTGCTAAAAAAAAACAAATAATTGTTTAAAAAAATACATTGTAAATAATTTTCTTAAAAACAATTTTTTTTTTTTTTATACTAATTGATTTGTCTCATTATTCTGTACATAGAAGTATTACGATAAGATTATCAAAAACTAAATATTTTACGAGATATTTAATTTTTTATATCATAATATGTCAGATTAAAATATAAAATAACTCAAAAAGTACTTAATGAAAAGATACTTTATTATAGTGTTTTGGAAAGTTCTCGATGTCAGCTACAAGAATACTAAATAAAAAATGGGGGTTTCTATTTAAGATTTTAAAGTTGACCTTCACATGACCTTCAAATGATTTTCCAAGGTCAAATCATTGTCACCATCTTATGGCTCCCTTGAAGCCACACAACTTTTGTTTGAAACATTTTTCTCTTCCGGGCTTGGTTTTTGAGATATTCGACTGGATAAATTAAAATGGGCCACCCAGTATTTAGATACATATTCATTTTAATTTCGATTGCCATGAAAACATCACGATGAATCTAATAAACTTATTCTGGCAAAATAATAGAAGATATAAAAAGACGAATGTGGAATGGAGAATAGTGAATAAGAAAAGAAAGCCGCGTATAATCGGACACGGACACGTGGAAAGCCGAAGCACAAGTTTACATGTACGATGAATGGCGGACGTGGGTCCCAGCCGGTTGTGCTCTTGGTTCTGGCTCTATCGATTTAGGACGACTCTACGTAACTGCGACAACCAGTCGACTTGTATTGTATATACACGGCCCTCTTTCGTGTCTCATGTCCATCCTTTATTACGCAATTGTAAAAACCTCTTAAGGTTTACGATTGCGATGCCTTATTATCGTTTTTCCGTACTTTGACCGCGTGGTCTTTACTTCGTTTCGCTTCGTGTCTATCGATGAATCGACGTACGATTGAAAATAAATTGATTATACCAATCACGGAATTTTTTTAATTATTGCAACACGATGTATGTTTCACGATGGGGATTAATTGATAAGAATACACGATACGTGTAGCAATAGTGGATCGATATGAGTTGAATAATGTACGTATCATCATTTGCGTCTCGCGATAATAATGTCGGCACAGTTCTCTCTCGCGAACTGTAATAAACTCTAATGAGATTTAATCGGCTACAGTTCTACGCATGGCTGATTCTTATTACGGTTCATTATGAAGTTGCGCGTACAATTCCGTACAATGATCGTCTCGTGACGAAACACGCGCCAAGAAAGAAGACACGGAAGTACGCGAAACTGTCATTGACGAAACCGTGCTTATCGATTTTCCCGAGTATCTTATTTGATCGAAGAGCACAAGCACATTCTTTTGAATATTAATTAAAGCTTGTTTCTCGTAACGGTATGACTACGCATAATTATGCGCATAATTAATATTATTGTCATTAAGCATTGATAAAAATGTACCGTATGTTTTAGAAAACAAAATCTTATCCAGGCAATGTTGTTTTTGAAATTTTAACGCGGATTCTTTTCAAATTAAAAAAAAAACAGAACTTTTATATTAAAAATTTAATTAAAATTTAAAAATTTAGAGGTTCTTATAAAATAAACTTTAGGTTGTACGAATTATAATATGTATGTATATATATCGTCAATTTGATATTTAGTTACAAATACATTTAATTTTAAAAATTTAAAAATATTATGTAAAATATAATAATAACGTTTTTATCTTTAAAGTTATATACACAGTTAGAGATAAGAGTGGTTTTTTTTTCTCTTACAATTTTACATTATAATAAATTGAATTGTTGGGAAAGTTTTCTAGTTTTTTTGCCTAAAAAATATATAAGATAAAAGAAATGTAACTAAAATTAGAAAAATTTTCCAATTAACTTATTATTTTCAATGCTATCGCTTTTGATAATCGTCGGACAGTTTTTACAAATAGATTGCCAAATTATTTTGTTTCAAAGTGAAGCTCGAGGATATAATCATCTTCGAACTCCAATTGTTCGTTGTGAAACTCTGCTACGAACTTGTCTAGACTTCCTACGTAAACGGAGAATTATGCGGGCACCCATAATATACATATATATAATCCTGCTTGTCTCGGATAATAACGAAATAACGAACATGAAGGGCCGAAGTGGCGTCAGCAAAGTGGAGAGATGCGGCGCCTACGCGAATAATATTGTGTTGGTAAAGAGATGTTGACGAGATGTAATTGACTGATTAAGAGATAATGGGACACACCTTTGTTAGATTCGCAACGCAGATCGAATCGCACAATCCGAAACTGAGCGCGGGATTACACCACTTTCCCGATTCGCCATTTATCACCACCACAATAATAATGTTGTGTAATCGAACCTACAATGTTCGAGTCGATTATACCTCCGAGCATATACAGGGTGTCCTAGACCACCCGTACACCCCTTTTCTTTCAAAAACTAAGCATTTTAGAGAAAAACGTTTTCAACAAAAATTGTATGATTTTGAGGAGAACATAAGATGGTGTCATTGGTTTGACCTTGGATGGCATCGTTAAGGTCAAGTCAAGGACACCTTTAATTTCTTAAATGGAACCTCCTATTTTTTATTGCATATTCTTATAGCTTATGTCGAGAGCTTTCCAAAACACTATAATAAAGTATTTTTTCATTAAGTACTTTTTGAGCTATTTTGTATTTTAATCTGACATATTTTGATATAAAAAATTAAATATTTCGTAAAATATTCAGTTCTCGATCATCTTACCGTAATACTTTTATATACAGAATAACGAGACAAATCAATTAGTATAAAAAAATAATTGTTTTTTAGAAAATTATTTACAATGTATTTTTTTAAATAATTATTTGTTTTTTTTTTTTTTTTTGGCACTAATTGATTTGTCTCATTATTCTGTACATAAAAGTATTACGGTAAGATTATCAAAAACTAAATATTTTACAAGATATTTAATTTTTTATATCGAAATATGTCAGATTAAAATATAAAATAACTCAAAAAGAAAAAATACTTAATAAAAAAAATACTTTATTATAGTGTTTTGCAAAGCTCTCGAGAATAAGCTACGAGAATATGTAATGAAAAATGGGGGGTTCCATTTAAGAAATTAAAGGTGTCCTTGACTTGACCTTAACGATGCCATCCAAGGTCAAACGAAATCATACAATTTTTGTTGAAAACATTTTTCTCTAAAATGCTTAGTTTTTGAAAGAGAAGAGGTGCACGGGTGGTCTAGGACACTCTGTATATGGGAAGAATATATTCCTGCGATTCTAATTATACGTTTAATAATAAGCAAAATGATAAAATAAGTATACTGTGTCTGTCAAAGACGAATTTTTTATAAAAAGTTTTTAAATGAAGACAATAAAAACAAAAATATGTACGTATATTTTTCTTTTAGCATAAAACAGTTGTTATATCTTCTTTCATCACAAATTCAAGAAATCATTAAGAAAATGGCTACTTTAGTTTGATAATAATTTCATTCTTTTATTATTAACGGATGGGACAGATATTAGTGAGGCAAAAACATCGCGATGCTCGAAGGTGACAGTAAAATTGACATTGAAGTCGACTAATATCTTCCGTGATACCAATCGAATGCTCTTCTTCAATTATCAATGAATTACAAGGCCAATCTTTAACAAGGTCAAAATATATATGTCGGGAAATCAAGTAATTAGGAACAATAGCTAATTGGATGTGGGAAGTCAAGTGTTAAGTTCGAGATACAATTTTGTTAATTAAAGTAAAAGAATTTTTTTCTGGCGTCCTGATACCGTTCGCATCACATTAATTTCGTGATAACAAACATTATATCATCATAAACAATATTAAATAAAATGATTTTAAAATTGTTTTCTTTATTTTTATCTTCTTTTATTATTATTTATTATATTTAAACTTCAAAATGGAAATAATAACTTATATTTTATCAGGAAAGTCCATTAGTTTGTAAAACAAAAGTTGATAATATAACGTGGCTTATTGGCATTGTGAAATAAAAGGAACGATAAAATAAATATATAATACTAATAATATTGCCACCCTCTATTAGAATATACAGAAAATTCATGTCTTTTGCGTCTGTCGCAGCGAATTTCATTCACGATTTAACGTAATCTGATTTCCCTTTCCCATCTGGCCATTTCCCGTTCTCGAGAATTTTCTTCTTAATCAGACATCAGATTTATGGCAGGCTTTCTAATGAGATTGCTAAATACATTGCTAGATACAGATTCTTTAATAAATAGTTAGCAAAGTTATATAATGTTAGATATACATCGCTAATTATTTAAATTTATAGAGCCAAGTTTCAAACAATTCTCACTCATCATTCAAATTTAACGAAACTACCCCCGCTGTTTCTATTAATAGATAACATATGCATGACACACACGTACATATATATTTGTTTAATTTGTTTGGCAATTTGCAGATTATTTTTCCTTAACAAATATATTGATGGAAGATGTTTATTGTATTTGTCGAATTTTGAATATTTATATGATGCCCTTTGTAACGCTGATTTTCTTTTACGCGCATTCTTACGATATGCGGACAATATGCTGTGTGAAAGATATTACACAGACTTTATATCCACAGTAAAATTCGCATAAAGCGATATTCGTCGCTATTTAATCCGCCGCAGTATATGCTCATTATTTCAGCTCTGCATTCTTTTGCATGTATAAAAATTATTTTTGACATGTAAATTGCGTTTTCCATAAATTGCATTTTTATAACATAATATTTATTTTAATTCTAATGTTTTTAATGCAGAAAGTAAATATTCTTGTTGTAAGTAAAGTGAATATTCTTCCTAACAATAAGAAGTATAATAAAAATTGAATTATGTAAAGTAACGACTTTCATTTGATATTTTGAAACTTTTAAAATTATGACAAATTGACTACAGATTTAATAAGGTATAAATTTACAAAATAAATTTATGAGATAAATTTTGAGCAGGGGTAATTTATATTTATATATCATGATAAAATTTTAATTTAATTTTTATCGAGAGTCTGCCAGTCTAAGGTTAAAGTAAGATGCAAGAACTTATTAGTAGAGGTGCGCGAGCGTATTGAGAAGGGGAAAAAAAAAAAAAAAAAAAACTGCGCAATTTAGTACACTTATTTAACGCAGTTTTTGGTGCAAGTAAAAGAGCGAAATTTATTTCAGTGAAAAGTTCTATTCGTGGGGAAGAGTGGTAATGCGCATTTTTTTAACCACGGTAACGATGTCATCGGTTAAAAGCATTTTATGAGTTTTAGTCAGTTAATTTTGCATTGTTCATTATCAACTTAATCAGATAATTGTGCAAAAAGACAATTCGTCAAGGTAACAATTTAAATATAATACATTTTATTATATAATACATTTTACGATAATATGACAATAGTATATTCAAAATACAAGATATATAGGCAATATAAGATATAAATTAACATTCTTCATTTAGTGGAAAATTTTTTATTTATACATGTGTATGTATGTATGTGTCGGTGCATATCTGGCAATTTTTTCTAAAGAAATATTCTGCTTTTTCTCATGTCACATTTTGCAGCAATTATCGAAAAGAAGGAGCACTTTACGAAATTATTTGTTTTATGCCATAAAGTGATTTAGTAGCCTTCAATTTTATCTTTTATGTGCTACTTTTATAATTGTGCTTTGTCACATGTGAAAAGGGGGCCAAATATAAAGTTCAAAGTTAAGAGTTTCTTCGAAATAATCCCTTGGAGTAGTTTGTAAACTAGCTCGAGGAACAAGAAACCTATTTCGTACATTTGTCTTCATTCTCGAGTTAACGAGTTAATAATATAAATTGATATACGTTCTGATTTTCTTTATGTATACATGTAAACTAGTGATAATTAAATTTTCATGAAAGGAACAAAAAGTTTTTTTTAATGAAAAAACGAAACATAATTTTTATCGATCGCGAGATACGAGGTAACGAATTTAAAAAAATGACATGCAAAGTGAGAGATGTGCGTTACAGACAGGAAGAATCGTTAGCGATAATCAAGAGGAGTGAGATCCACGTTTAAAATCATGGGACCGGTTGCACCAATGTCAGTTAGCGATAACAATGTCTCTGATAATGTCTCTACTATAATGTCGGATTTCCGTTATACATGGTACCAGATGAAAATAATTCAGCAGTATATTTTGTATTACGTTTATTGAATGAAACCGTAAGAAAAATAATCATAAACAACTTCATATAAATATTAATTCCAAGACTTTTTTTTTCTTCACACGCGCTTTCGTTCATTTAGAACTTTGAAAAGGAAGATTCTTATATTGAGAGCACGTGTCGTGTAGAACACTTTTATTTAGAATTTGTTTAGATGAATGCTACATGAAAATGGAATATAAAAGAGAAGAATTACGCGGAGAAAGAGAATCATAAAATACAATTAGAGCGGGTTGTAAGGCTGATATTAGAATTTTCTTGTACGCAATATAATGAAAAATACTCCTGCAGTTCAACTGAATTTTACGTTACATTAATGTTAGCACTTTGAACGTAGAAAAATAATCTAATAAACGGGAAAATTTTGGTCAATCATAGTTATTTAAATGAGACTGTTGATACTATTGATGCAACAGATCTGTAAAGAAACACGGCTGTCGCGATATACGCGTCATGCACACGTGGATGTCCGTCCTCTCCTCCACGGTCCACGCGAGAGCGTGATCAAGAGCGACACAATACGCAGGTAGGATCTTCTCATCAGATGTTGTGATAAATTTACTTACTCGCTACATTAGATGAGAGTAGCGGCCTCCCAGAGAAGCTTTTGCTCGTTTTCCGTTTCCTTCCCGCTTAATCGCACCAGGAAATTCTTTCCAACGGAGATAGCGTGTCCTTCGCCGAAGAACACTGACGGATTGAGAATTGTCAACGAGATTAGCCTCGATATCCCTTTTTTCCTCGCGATCGAAAGCGTGACGCGCCGAGAAGGATGCGAGTCGATCGAGATGCGAATGTTTATGATGTAATCATAATCCTGGTCGTCGTCGTAAGGTCGCTTGAGGCGAGAGTTTTCCCGGCATCGTATACTCGACAATCGAGATTGCTCCCCTACGCACGCATGATCACTAATCCCCTCTTGTCTCAGCTACCCTCTGCAAACGCTTTATGGCTCGAAAATAAAGTCGATAGAGATGAAAGTCGACAACGATCGACCCTCACCACCTGCGTCGCTCGGTCGACTGACTAGCTTCAACTGACTGGACTACCTCCCCGTAGACTCAGTGATTTTATTCCATCCCCACCAGAATCTACCAACCCTCTCTCGTGCCACGAATCTCACTCGTAACACCCACTCGCGATCCGGAGTCGACGTGGGTGCTCGGGGGTGCGTGAACATCGAGGGTGAAGGCGAGCCATCGTCGTTGACCACGTAATTGATAGTTGACCGTATCATCCAAAGATCAATTAAAGGTTTATTCTTCACGGTAAAAATAATCGTCTGAAAACAGCGTAGTTGGCTTAATGTTATTAATATGTTATTAATAACCGAGATCTTGTCACCTGGAAAATTTCAAGTTTTTTTTTTTTTCTTTTTCTTCTAAAGTGCAATTATTTTACGGTACAATAATCTTGTTTTAAATTTACAATCGAGTTGTAATTTTAGATATTGATTAATATTGAATTATTTGAATTATTTGCAAGCTCGTATTTAATCAAGTTTCTTCGAGAACAGAAATTATTATATGTCCATACATATACCTGGTTTACAACTTTTTTGAAACACAGTTATCTTTTAGTAGTAAACGGAGAACAAAAAATATATACTCTTTTGAATACTGTTTATAGTGAAAAGTTTCGAGAGCTTTTAAACCGCTCGATTACTTACACCAACTTTTTTTATGTGACTAATGACTGTGTCTAATTTAAGTATTTGAAGTACTTAAAGGCATTCTTATTATATATACTATAGAGAAAGGAGAGGACTTTCGTTTCTAACTTTGTTCAAGGTTGAAAGCTTCGTAATGTGCCAGCACTTGGAAAGTCTTATCTCTTTATCTCGAAAACTCCTTAATATTCTTATTAATCAGTCAAACTTTATTTGTTTCTTTTTTCTTCCTTTAAATTTATTTATCAATCATATTATTAAATATATATATTTCTAGCTTATATATATTTAATATAATTTAATTACGTTCTTAATGTGACCTTCAACGAACAATTATTCAAATTATATTTATATAAAATTAATATACTCTATTTAAAAAAATACAATACGTAATATGGTATATATAATAATATTATATATTGTGATTGATCTAAAAATCGATTACATCGAAATTTTGAAAATAAAGTGTTGTTAATATATAATTTAACTTTCCTACGCCAATCCCATATGAAAAATTGTTCATGTCCGCGAATAGGCTCGCATCTTCAAGTTTAAGGTCGTGCACGGAATAGCGACGTACTTACGTCATCAACATCGATTCACGGACGTTCGTTGACCCATCTAATTTTAAAGCGTCTGCGAGCGTGTCGCTTTCGTAAACCGATGGTCTTTTTAATTCGCTTGCTTGACCTTCCGCGAATCGGAAGATCATACGTAAAACATACTTTAGCTAAAATCTATCGTAATTATCATAAATATTAAAAAGAACTTAATGTGCTCTTCCAGTGATTGTCTTTCCGACTTTTCCCCAACATCGAAACTTTGATATGATTGACTAGTTATAGAGTCCCTTTATAATACATGTCCATGCTATGTATTCCTTTTTTTTTTTTTTAATATTAGGTGTACAACTTTGCTTCCGCCGTTTTTTTTTCCCCCGAAATTCGAGGCTTTATTGTAAAAAACTGGTTGTACATTTATGATTCAAAGTATTGTCCACTCCCAATGATCGTGCCAATTTTTTTTTACTTTGACTCGAGTCTTCATTAAGTAATGCCTGCAATTCTGCATCTTCGAAAACCTTCTCTCTTCCACCGCTATGCCGGTCTTCGACGTGAAAATCACCGTTCTTGAAGCGTTGAAACCACTCACGACACGTTCTTTCACTAATAGCGGCTTCACCATAAGTATTTGAGAGCATTCGATGAGCCTCAGTCGCAGATTTCTTCATATTGAAGCAGAAAATTAAAACCTCCCGCAAATGACGAGAATTTGGCTCGTAAACTGACATTTTCAATCGAGAATAACTTTATGACGCAGACACAAATCGACTAATGTTTCTATGGGGTTATGTTGACAGATGCCCAAGTTTATCGCATGACGTCTATGATCTATTTATTTCGACCACTACTTACCGCTAAAACCATCTATAGGAAAACGGCGGAAGCAAAGTTGTATACCTAATACAATCTATTATTTCGGGCTCGAAATAGCAGTGGAAGTAATACAACACATCTGTTTAATTGCATTGCGCGGATTATCCGCCATGACATTCTCTCCTTCTCTCTCTATTTTCCTCTGTTATTGCTAATTAAAAAGTTCCACGAGCTGCACTAACGAATTGGTCATATTTCAGTTGCGCTCAGCTTGGAAAAGTTTTGCTTGTGTACGATATTGATCAGTGCAACTGCACGTTCTCAGTTTCTTGTAATAGTAATTTGTAACAATAATTATCATTATAATAGTTACAATTAATGACATTTCAATATATTTGATATAATGACATTTGTTATAATTGTTGTAAAACTAAAATTTCCAACAGTTAAAACAATCGATTCAATAAAGCTAATCCTTCTCGGTAGATTTTAAATTATAACAAACCATCTTTTTATGCGCACATATGTGTGCATAGAATGTATATAATTATTAAATTTTTTTAATTACACATTGTCATTTTTGTTTTTAGTCGCACATTATAAATTAGAAATATGAGATATTGATACATTATCATTGATCGCTATTGCGCTGTTATTAATGATAATCAAGAACTTCCGATAGCCTTCATTGACAATGAAATGTAAATGAACGATAATCTTTGCTAGAGGACTATACATATATATGCAGAATATAACTATGGTTTGAGCTACATAAAAAATTTCTAGGAAGATCCTTCAAATGCACGTATCGTAAATTACATTTTAAATATATTCTTTAAATCCAACATCGTCACACTTACGATTTAATTATATAAAAACGTAATCAATTTTATTACGTGATAAATTCTGGAATTTAACAACGTAAATGCCAGGTTTCAGATGCCGCGATTAACGTGAATATTAATATAATATATAATATATAATAGATAACATTAATATAATATTGTATGTATTGTGGTGTACTGTATGCTATTCGAAATAATTAATTTTCAAGTGCAGATTAATCAATTCATGATAAATATGTTGTATCAATATTCGAAACATTATACTTGAATATTTGAATACGAATGAGAGTTTCATAATTTATAGTATAGTAGTAACGAGCCCCAATATATAAAATCGTGACACAACAAACTGTTGACATGCAGGATTAATCTATAAACGACATACTGTATGTTGCAAACTGCGTCATCATATTCTCATCGATCATTGCTTATACGTGTGATATAGCTTATAACACAAGCCTGCATAGGCGCAGCGCATTATTGCCTATTTATCAAAAGCTACTTCTCCTTAGAATTGAATTAAATAGATTTAATTTTAACTCAAAATAACAAATACATGTGATTGATGAAATAAAACAGATCGAATTCCAATTCGCTTGAAACAAACTTTTTTTTTGCAATTTATTCTCGATTTTTCTACTTTATGCTCGTAGATTTTTTTTTTTTTTTTTTTAAATTATGGCATTTCTAAAATACAAAATAAACATGTAAATTTTTTAGAATTGCATTACAAGTGAAAGAAAGAAATAGAGAGAAGGAAACGTATACAGAAAATTTAATATATATAAAACATTCGCGAGTAAAATAAAAAATTGTAAAAAATTTTGTTTTATAATAATGAAAAATAAGAAGAATTAAATTTATATTACAGTTCTTGAAAATCAGTTTAGGATGGAATTATTCTTTTTATCAATCACGTTACGTATACGAATATATTTCATATATATATACACACGACGATAATACCGAAGATAACGCCCGAGCATATAAATCAGACGTCAGTTTTTAATAAACCTCGTTTACGGGGATGTCGGCACGCGAGCGCTCGAGTAACAGGCGATATTTCAACCCGGTCGTATTACGGTTAGCAAAATTGCGCCGGGGCACGAAGAGTACATCGGTCGTGGCCCGGGGTCCATCGACTGCGGGTGTCTATTACAGCAGAGGTTTGCGAGATCGGATCTCAATTCGGTAGAAAATGAAATTCTTCACGGCCGAGGCCTCTTGCGCGGCATCCACTACTCGGTAAAGACCGAACTGGAGGAAGTGGACATCGCTCTTTGAATTTGCGAGATACCGGGATATCTTATGCATTTCCAATAACGCATCGTGAACCCCCGCTATGCATTGCCGCGCATTTTACGCGCGGCTAATAATTTATTTTTTTTTTCTTCTTTCTCTCTCTCTCTTTTTCTCGTCGAGATACCTCTCTGGTAAATCGAGAATCACGTCTTATTAAAAATTTGAGATACTACCAGTCGGGTTATATTGTTGGAAAAAAAATGCACGAAAAATGCCATTATATTGCGACGCTGCATCGTAATATTTGGAGAAGAAATGGAAACTATAATAATTTTCATCCCACCGCGTGTTCTATGTTTGTCCTCATCATTTATAAAATTTATTTTATATATATATACAGGGTGGGGCATTTATATTGAGACACCTAAATATCTAAAAAATAAAGCAAGATAGAAAGAAATGTTTCAGACAAAAGTTGTTCGGTTCTAAGGGGGGTCATAAGATGGTGCCATTAGTTCGATCTTGAGTGGAGGCGCTTCGGAGATTTCAAAATGTCAATCTTGTTTTTTTAAATGGAAATACCCCAATTTTTTTTACATAAATCGATTCCTTGCAATATTCTGCATAAAAAGTTATAGAGGTACGATGGCTAGAAGTTTAATAGTTTACGAGATATTTTATACTTTATTTTATTACTTTACTTCGACATAATTTTACATAAACTATATGAAACATCGCATAAAATTATTTATTTTGCAATAATGTTACCTTAATGTTTTAAGCTCAAAAAATTAGAGACATCGATTGGTGTAAAGAAAATAAAACAAGATTGACATTGAAATCTCCGAAGCGCCTTCACCCAAGATCAAACTAATGGCACCATCTTATGACCCTCTTAGAACCGAACAACTTTTGTCTGAAACATCTCTTTCTATCTTGTTTTAATTTTTAGATATTTAGGTGTCTCAATATAAATGCCCCAGCCTGTATGTATGTATGTATGCAGTAAAGTGAGTTTGACAAACTTATACCCGTATTCATAGTCCGTCCTTGAGGAATAAGGATTCCTTGTTCCTCGTTCCACGTTTCATGAACTTTCCATGACCGAACAAGGAATCTTATTGGCTCCCTTATCTCAAGGAAGGTCACGAGCTTCCTTGAGGCGTGGATGCGACCTTTTTAGCGGACGATACGCAGAAAATAACCAAATATAACCTCCAAAAGTTAGTTTCGTTACATTTCAATCTGTGGTTTTGTGGTTATTTGTTGTCGCGCTCTCAAACTGAAAGTGTATAAAGGAAAAAGGGATAATGGACAATGAATTTTTAAATGATTCTGACGATGGATTTGAAGACGAAAATCCAGAGAATCGGATTCTGTGGCGGATTCCGAAAAGATACATTCGCGATTGGGAAAATCCCGTGGAATTTTTTGAAGATACGAAAAAGTTTTCATATGTATTATATGAAATTAGTCGCAGGCAGCATAAAACGGTGCTGCCTCCAATCGGTCACTAAAAATCCCTAAAATATTCCTTCCTTCTGAAAGGGAGACTCGAGGTCCGTCTATGAAACAAGGTGGCCTTGCAGATTCAAGGAATCCTTCATGGAGGCTTCCTCCGTCCTTAAAATAAGGAAGGACTATGAATACGGGTATTAAACGTGTATGTATGAGAAATGATGTGAGTATAAATCTGCAAAAAAAAATTAGACCTAATTTAATTTTATATAATTTATCTAATATTAATTTATGAATCTGCATCTTTTTCAAGCTTGATTCGTCAAAATCTTTTTGTTTATAATAATTTACAATGAAAAAGCTTCTGATTGTCTTTTGACAATGAAAGATTTTCATACATAATGTTTTTTATCTTAATCATTTCATAAACATGACAAATTTGGAAAAATTCGCGCAGCGACCCTTTACTCAAAAAGTTATACGCGCTAAGTGCTATTTCACGTACTGGCGTGATTCTCATTCTTTGTTTATTCATACACATTTGAATAAACGATACTTCAGTTTGTCCTACTTTCGCCTGTAAGCTGTCGGATAATCCGTCAAGAGGCTGCCAGTGGAGACTATGGCTCCAGGTCCGCCGAGAATGCCGCCCTTGTTGGCGAACCAGCCGTTACCGCCTAGGAAACCAGCCGGTTCTAACCGATTTGTGTAAAAACCGGAGTCATTTGGGCCCACCAAGTGCACCAGACCGCCGGGGTTAAGTAATTGCTTCGCTGTCGCGTTTGGTAGCACGTTGATGCCCAGGTTATTCAGCGTTTCTTTCAACAGCGCTAGGCGATCTTGTAGGAACGATTGTGGTGAGAACTGGATCTTTTGCGTCAGCGGCGTTAAGAACCAGGAAAGCGGGCCCGGTTTCGCAAGAGATGTCGTCGTTACCTTGTCGAACATGTCGAGAAAATTGATTGCATTTTATATCGAACGTACTTTCATGGACTTTTTTATGATGTTTCAGGATATGCGAGAGAAAGATTAAGGAAATTAGGATTTTTTCTGTTTAAAAATTAATTAATATCACCTTGTAATGTACACTTACAAAACAGAAAATTTAGGCAGAAAATATAATTGTGTATCCGAGCATTGAAATAACTGATATTAAAATTTGTCCATTTGTTATCTTCTTAATGTATTTTATTAAGTATATTAACTCTATAATCATATAATCTTTATCGAATGCGGATAATTGATAAATGGTTTTTAATTAAGTACTTAATGGACTAAATTAATAATGCCAGAGCAAACAGAATTCGTAAATAGAAACATCAAATTATACTAAAATTAACTCTGGTAGTCAACAACGTATTCAAATCATAATTAATGGGATTAAATCATAGGACATCACTATCACGAGAAGGTTTTGATCTCACTTTAATTATAAATTTTAATCAACAAAGAGTGGCGCTTACAGGTCGTACGGTCGTGTCGATTATGATATCAGCTGCCGAGTTTGTTGCATCAATTTGCATAGTGGCCATTATTGATGTCTCGTTGGTCGATAAAGCAGAGTTTTGTTCCAGTTGCTTTGATTCGAGTAGATATCTTTGCGGTTTCGCGTTATGATCGACCTCATTGATGGATTCGTCCATTGATGGATACGGTGGTTTCGCTTGTGTTATTGCAGCCTTCCCATAAATTTTTATTTACTTTTATTATCATGAATAAAATTTTTTTAAAGAGAGAATCAGCTAAATGATAATAGTTAATAATTACTTTACACGCTTATATCTATGTTCGATAACATTGCGTTCGAAAACTATTTCTATTGATATCATAAAATTTGGCAAAAAAATATAGAGATTAATATAAAACAATTTTTAATAAATTTAACAAACTAAAGAAAATTTTTTTATCTTCAGTTATATATTATATATATAAATAAAAAAAGATCCTCTTTTTAGAATATTATTCCTTAAATGTAAGAAATAGGATTATATAATGATATATGAAAAGAAGAGATACGCACAAATATATAACTTATATACTTATTAAAAATTTGGAAACATATTTTCACACACACTATTATAACAAATAAATTGTTAATTTTCATCTTGATGAACAGAGAGCTTATCTTATAAGATTTAATAATAAATTTACTTGCAAAACTCAAATTATATACTAAGGTTTATGAGTTTTAAATATCTTACCGCCATAAGTAACATCCACATAAACGTAGGTACTTTTGCCATTTGGAAAGAGTTTTATGATGAAAGAACTCTGACGGCGTCCTGTGCAACTTATTCTTGCGACGTGAAATATGTATCGGTTAGGACTAAAGCAATACCGTATTTGATGCCATCTATATATGCCATTTTAGGCGTAATAAGTGGAACATAATCGCATAAGGGTGCCCACATGAGCGTATTATGAGGGCAGTTATGTAGTTGCAATCACACCAAATATCTCGTTAAAAAAAAAAAAAAAAAAACCGCAATGAGAAATGCTGTTGTTACAACGCGTTGTTATAATTCCAATTTCGTTAAATATGAATATTCGTCAAAATATTCTTTTTTTCATTATTATCAGTTTGATCCTGTTAATATTAGGTGTACAACTTTGACTCCGCCGTTTTCTTTTCCCGAAATTCGAGGCTTTATTGTAAAAAACTGGTTATACATTTATGATTCGTTTTGAAATTGCTTGTTGAGTCACTCCCAATGATCGTGCCAATTCTTTTTGACTTTGACTCGAGTCTTCGTTAAGTAATGCCTCCAATTCTGCATCTTCGAAAACCTTCTCTCTTCCACCGCTATGCCGGTCTTCGACGTGAAAATCACCGTTCTTGAAACGTTGAAACCACTCACGAAACGTTCTTTCACCAATAGCGGCTTCACTATAAGTATTTGAGAACATTCGATGAGCCTCAGTCGCAGATTTCTTCATATTGAAGCAGAAAATTAAAACCTCCCGCAAATGACGAGAATTTGGCTCGTAAACTGACATTTTCAATCGAGAATAACTTTATGACGCAGACACAAATCGACTAACGTTTCTATGGGGTTATATTGACAGATGCCCAAGTTTATCGCATGACGTCTATGATCTATTTATTTCGACCACTACTTACCGCTAAAGCCATCTATAGGAAAACGGCGGAAGCAAAGTTGTACACTTAATAATATATTCAAAGATTTATTTTATTGGTATATTTTATTGCATTATAAAACTTTGGGATGAAAAAATTATATTTTGACTGTTTATTTTGAACGTTGGAAAAAATTTTTATATTTTATATATAATACATGGCTCCTTTTCTCAGATTAGGCTCTTCGTACACGATTCTCGTAAAATCGATTCTAATAAACTTTTATGTCATGAATAAAGGGAAATAAATACTGCGAGCTCTATAAGGATAATAATTTCGAAGTCGTGAAACGAACGGCATGGGAGTTGCTTGAAAAACCGGTCAGGACATATATTATTATTGTTCTGAAACGATATGCCATAACCGACTCTCCTTGAAAGAGTTGTTTTTGACCGAGAAATTTTGTTCTTATTGGATCGTTCTCGCGAAATCGTCGCGTGAAGGTCGGGACTCAATTCGTGGTTAATTTAAAGCAGACAGTACCTAAATGCAAAATAGTCTAACAAAAGAACGCGTAAAAGTTTTTATAGGCTTTTAGAAAAGAATGTTTCGAAAATTATTAATAGAAAGATGATGAGGCAGGCGCGAAAAGAGAGCTACTATAAATTGCTTCATTACGGAAAGTTTAATGTGGCCTTGTTGTCGGAAAATCTTGTGATTTTTTCATGTTGGAGCCTCATAGCGTTTAAGCCAGTTTTCAGTTGCCGATTCGATGAAAAATTGACTTTATACCGTAAGGAAAAAAAAATAGTAGCATACGATGGAAAAAGCAGCTGCAAAAGTGAAGTGATAGCCATAAATTTCAAAATTCATTAAAGCAGAAAATGGAAGACGCGATTGCGGGCACGATGTTAGTCGAGTTAGATTATGCGTCGACGATAGCATGTAGTATACACATACAGGATGTAAATACGTGTATATATTTTTCCATTACGTGAAAGTATTCGCAAAAAATTTCATTTGCCATCTTGATTTTCCTTCTGCTGCTATTTTATGAGAATGTAATTAATTTCTTATGTACATTCTTTAATTATTTTTTAAGAACAGTTTATTTAAGTCATTACTCAAGGATCCAGCTAAATTCATATCCTTCGGTCAATTTTAAAAAAAGAAATAGTTCTTTTCGTCTCTCAATTTTATTCTATATAAAATTATCTAGATTTTTACGTCTTAAAGCCCGTATCAAACTATGCATTGAGATTGAAGTTTGGCCAATTAGGACGAGGAAATTTTAATTCCTTTTATTCTGATTGGTCAAATTTCAGTCTTCAATACGTAATCTGATACGAGCTTAAAGATATATTATTATAGCATTTTGACACATTTACATATGTTTAGGATGATATTATGAACTGTATAAATTATTTTATTAATTTGTAAATGAAAATAAATGCAGATTTTGATGTTTATGAAGCTATTCAAATTGGAATGACTCGAATGCATAGCGGAAAATACATTGACTTTTTGTATCAAGATGAGGATGGTATACCGATGACGATTTACAATCAGTCTAGACGTTACGGTGCGACTTATTACCGGCATCATCGAGCGTCGATTCGCGGACGCGTGTACGCTTGACCGGCTCGTCACGCAATTAACAATCCTGCACAGGGAACTGCTCGTTTACATACGCGATCGCGTAAGAATGTGGAGGTGTGCGACGTCGAGGACGACCTGGGACCGTTATGTCTTTTCAATACCAGTCTCGTCCCAACGGTCGTCTGCGAACCTCGAGATTGTGTACGCGAAAATTGCCGATTATTCGACGACTGTCTGCGACTTCGGAAATTTTGACCGAAAAAAAAAAAAATAAATAAAATATTTGAGATTGTTCGCGAAAGGCAATTATTTGCCTTGAACTTGAAATTTTTTCAAGAACAACGTGACATTTTTAAAATTGATTTTCGTGAATTTTCTTTTTATAAATAAATAAATTTTTTATTATTGAATTAATTAAGCTTATGTTAAAAAACATATAGCAGATCTGTGATATGGTGTACGTTTGAAGACGTGGAAATTATTTTGGATCAATAAAAAAAAAAAAAATTTCTGATCATGAAGATATTATGCAGTTTGATAGGGATTTTGATCCTTCGACAGGTAAGCGATATTTATTCTTAATACTGTGTAATTAATTTATTTGAATATATCGGTAATCAATATTGTCAGAGTAAGCTATTGCGTTATTTAACGTTACAGCATATAAAATAACAGAAAGTATGACTGTTTTGTCTTTTTTATATCTTAACAATACAATAGTTATTAGGTGTACAACTTTGCTTCCGCCGTTTTCCTATAGATGGCTTTAGCGGTAAGTAGTGGTCGAAATAAATAGATCATAGACGTCATGCGATAAACTTGGGCATCTGTCAACATAACTCCATAGAAACATTAGTCGATTTGTGTCCGCGTCATAAAGTTATTCTCGATTGAAAATGTCAGTTTACGAGCCAAATTCTCGTCATTTGCGGGAGGTTTTAATTTTCTGCCTCAATATGAAGAAATCTGCGGCTGAGGCTCATCGAATGCTCTCAAATACTTATGGTGAAGCCGCTATTGGTGAAAGAACGTGTCGTGAGTGGTTTCAACGCTTCAAGAACGGTGATTTTCACGTCGAAGACCGGCATAGCGGTGGAAGAGAGAAGGTTTTCGAAGATGCAGAATTGGAGGCATTACTTAACGAAGACTCGAGTCAAAGTCAAAAAGAATTGGCACGATCATTGGGAGTGGACAATACTTTGAATCATAAATGTATAACCAGTTTTTTACAATAAAGCCTCGAATTTCGGGAAAAAACGGCGGAAGCAAAGTTGTACACCTAATACGAATATTAGTTTGAGTAAAGATCATTTTATATCATTTATGTTTTTCTATTTATAAATCCAAAATATGTTTCTTTATTTATAAATGAATTCGTAATTTTAACTTTGCATGATTCTATATGTCATCCCCAATTCGCTCTTTGATATTTAAAATTATATTAATAATATATTCTCATTCGATTTGCTTTTGATAAACATGCGCGCTATAGTTATAAACGCGACTAACGGCTCGGAGAACTATATACGTATATTCACGCTCTTCAACGGAAATGTTAATTAAAATTCCTTACCGCTTCAGGCTATCGCCGGAATCGTTAGGAAGCCGCCGGCATTTTCAACACCAATATACTCGAATTCGTATCTCCCTGCCGCCATGCAGGTGAGTCACTTCGCTTAATTTTAATGAGAGATTCTGAACATTATGCTCTCGCGCGCGCAATAGTTGGGATATATATTTTACATGTTTAATGTTTCTTTGTTAATTCCTTATCACATATATCCAATCTTCTTATTCCACTTAATAGACTTTACTGGAATAGAGTAATATCAGAAACTTGACGAAATTAATATTTTTCTAGCAACATTTTTAATGTAAATAATAATTCTTTAATTTATATAAATTACAAGAATACATCGAAAATTTTTTAACAATTCTAATATAATTCTACAATATAAATTTATTCTCTCTAATATAATATAAAGTACGAAAAATTATTATATGGAATTATTTTATATTCGTTAAGTTTTTGAAGTACGAAAAAATATGGAAAAAACGCTGTTATAAAAATTTACTTCTAAATCAGGTAATTTTTCACACGGTCGAGCAATTGAAATTACTCCAAACGGAAGAAACATTGCAAGTATCGTTAGTAAGTAACCCGACATCGGCGACTCAATCAATGATATATCAACAATCGCAATCGACGATATCCATGGAGACTTCCATGATTACAACTGCTACAACCACAAAAGTATACGATGAGAAAATAGTAACTCCCGAAATATTAGCCTCGATTCCGGTGAGTCAGACATCGAGTCAAGGATCGTCCAAGATTTACGATGATCTTACAGAAGCGACTCAACACGCGGAAAGTTCGACTTTAAGTGGTTTGATTGACCATGAAGAGTCGTCTGAAATAAACGAAGAGATGGCTGAAATGAACTATGAAGTATCGGAAACAAATCACGAATTACCGGAGCCGGTGCAGGAGACTCAAGAATCGAATCAGGAGCTTCCAGAGAAGAATTTCAACGAAGAGTTCTCGCAGCACGACGATGTATCGCAACGGCAAACGACACAAATTTCTATCACAAAAGCTATGGATGGCGAGAAAAAGAAAGAACCGACCGTTGATAGCGTTGTGGACGAAATTTATGGAATCGTAAAAACTAGCACTTCCCCGTTCAGCAAGGAATCGGATATTACCGGCGAATCGAAAAGTGCGACGGGAATTTCAATCGAGAAAATGGAGACTATTGAGGATGAAGAAGAAGAAACGAGGTGATAACTATTTGCATTATAATGTCATTATCACAGAAACGATTGTTACATCCATTTCTGAAGAAAATTAATAGAATCCTATAAGAGCTATTTGACGTAACTGCCTAAAAGAAATATTTCTCTACATTGCGTGTATATTAATATCACGTTTAAATATTATATTAAATTTATCGATTCAAAAAAATCCTAAATGTAACAAAGAATGTATTGTATAATTTAATGTAATTGCTGCGCCGATCTAAAAGAACCTGAAGAAACATGAAAATGAATACTGACTAGATCTTAAAAAGTGTTAATAAAGAGCGATTTTTTAATGAACTTTGTTTGTGCCTTTGCCGCCACAGGTTCACTCTGTTGGGTGAGAAAGTGTCTCAAGTACCGCGGCCAAGTTTGAACAGCTACTTAAAGCGTACGAAAGTGCCAGTCAGACCGGCCCTTCAACAACTGGCGAATCTTTATGACGCTCTCAGCAAGGACGCGCGAAAGCAAGGATTCGCGCGCTTTGCCGGTTATTCGGACGAAATTTTGAAGAATCTGCGTTCATCAGCCGAGGGTGGTATCGGATCACAGCTGAAGAAGCTCCTAGAAAAAGTAACAGAACGGAACGAGCTCACCAGAGATGACGCAAAAATAAAGACGTTGCAAACGCTGCGCGATCTCGACGATCCTGCCAGCGCGCTCAACAAGGATTTGAGACGCCTGTTACCATTACGTTATATGCCCTGATTCCCCTCGACAGAAGAAATTTTTCTAATTCTCGTTTCTCTTTGAGAAATAGAGATATAAATAATTTTCTTGCAACGTAATTTATTTTGCTTATAAAGAAATAATTCTTATAATCTTTACATCCTTATGTATTATTAAAAAATATTTATTATAATAATGAATCTTTGATCTTGAAAAGCTCTGTTTCAGCAATTCAAGAGATATGGAAATGCATATATAATGCGGCTTATTAAGAATTATTTTATAAACTATAATTATTCTATAAATCATACATAAATTATTTTATAAGACATTGATATTATATTGGATATTTCTTGAGATATAAATTTTAATGAAAATATAAAATTTATTTATTGATTGAAACGCTTATTTGCATTTTTTCAGCATGGATATATATATATATATCAAAATTTACAATAAAATGTACAAAATTTCTTATATAGGTTTTTATATTCTAGCGGAAATCGGAGATTATAAGAAGATATCTGGCAACATTATATTTAATATATAGCAATGAAAGAAATTTATATATTAAATTATTGAAAATAAATAATGCATGTTCTAATTAATTTATATATATATATATATATTTAACTACATGGTATAAATTATATGCAAATATAATTGTCATTGTCATTGATACGTTTTTGCTTATTGATATTTTTATTTTACTAGAACTATTGGATAACTTTTAAGCTCATCAAACTCATTCAAGATTTGTAAAGATGTGTGTATGTGTGCTGTGTGTGTGCTGTGTGTGAATGTGAGTGTGTGTGTCTAAATAAACAAGACCGAATTATCTGTAATTCGTTTCCCAATATGGTTTGATATTTGATGATGATAATGATGATAATGGTGTTTCTTTATTATACCATTTTGAAACTAGTTTCATTGCTATATCGATAGTATCACCTGAAAAAAAAAAGTAAAATTTCAGATTTCTCGCAAGAAAGTATTAAAAAACGAGTAGTTAAATAAATATTTTTTATTTTATCTCTAATTATTTCTAAACACATTCATTATCTCTAATGCTTTAGATTTACATTATCTTTTTAATAGATAAAATTATATATAAAAGGTAACACTTCTCCGATTTTATCGCCACTTAAATATATTGTAGGGAAGATTCTTCTGAGTAATTCACCGCAAGAATTTATGGGGGACGGCATTAGTTTAGAAAATATAACAAATTAAAGTTTCATAGTTTTAATGCTTTTTCTATTATAAAATGAAGAAAAATCAAAGTTTGTTTACGTTGTATTTGTACAGAGTAGACGTGGAAGAAGTGTTTGTTTACATTTACGGGATAGGTCGTGGATATTTTATCAATAATGTATTTTATCTATTTCTCGCAGTTCGTTAACAGCTTTCAACATACGACTACAGAAATTTTTGAGTCATATCTTTAAAAATATTATTTATTGAATGCGTGGATGGGGGAAAGGCGGGGATAAAATTGAAAATAGATTTGGATCAGGTTGTATCTTCCGGAAGTGGAACCCCCCCATAGGAGGAGAGGGGTTGCCCACTCTGTCCTATATTTTATAAGGCGAAGCGAGGTCCCACAATTGTTGGTATCGATGGAAAAGTCTATGCGTAGATGCAGTGGGTTCCGCTCTCTCCCCCCTACGGGGCGGGGGGGGGGGGGCTCACTTCTGGAAGATCTAACCTAACTCAAACCTATTTCTGATTTAAAACTAAAATTTATGCTTCTGCTTATATTTCTATCCTCAACAAGACTTAGAAATTTATATAGTTGTGAGAAATAGGTGAAACACATTATTGACAAAATATCCATGAGTGTATACCTATCCCATAAATGCAAACGAACACTTTTTTCACGTCTACTCTACACGAATACAAATACAACGTAAAAAAATTTCGTTTTTCCTTATTTTATAATAGAAAAAGCATTAAAACTATGAGACTTTAATTTGTTATATCTCCCAAATTAATGCCGTCCCCCACAAATTTCTTGCGAGAAATTACTCAGAAGAACCTCCCCTACAATATATTTAAGTAGCGATAAAATCGGAGGTGTGTTACCTTTTATGCAGTTTTACCTTTTAATACTTTTTTGTATTTAAGTAACGAATCCATTAATATTAATATAAAATAAAGTAAACTTGATATATGTAACATTTTGATTCCGATTATCATCAATCACAGAGAAGTTGCGTTTAGAGAAATTAATAGTAAAAAAATGAAGATATTTGCCAGTAAAATAGGAACAGTTAATGCCGCATTTATGAACAATTGTTCCTATATACCTTTCGGTTCTATCGGATAAAGCTTCGTGGAAAATGTGAACGGCTGTTCGACTTCTTGAAATATCCTATTATTAATCTCAGTTGTATTGAGCTTAGTTTTCTGGACTAGCGATTTCTCGAGAGCATTCAGGAAGAGCTCCCATCTGGGCTTGAAATAATCCGCCATCACTCCAGACCATTGTTTATTCGCGTAGTCTCTGATCTCGCCGTTTGGGCCCCATAGGGTGATCTGATTTCTCGCATTGTATTCATAGGATTGCCTTTCCTCTTCGTCGATGGCCATATCTTTTGCTTGGGATAACCAGGTCCCTAGCAGAAAATTACTTCCTGATGCTAGAATAGATTCGAGATCATCGAAAAGTTCCAGCAAGGTGCTCGCGGATGATCTATAAAAATAACGTAAATAAAAATTTTAAATATAAATTACATTTTACAAGAGCTTATTATTATTATACAATAATAATCATGCTTATTAACTGTATTATAAATTTTATTCTAATCTCTTTTCTATCTTCGATCTTAGAGATTTTTATTTCATTTAACGTGAGAAAGGTAAAAATTTATGTAATAGAAGTTAAGAAAATAATGTCACGTGCATAACGTTAAAAGACTCACCGAAAGGCAGTAATATTCTTTTTTTTATAGGAATCTAATATAATCGTATATAGATCATCGGCTATTAGTTGGAGAGCCTGTCTAGTTACATCGACCACGTCATGTCTGTAGAGAGTATTATTTCTACTATTGTATCTCGCTTCTAAGAATAGATTCCACATATAATAGAAATCTTTTCGGTTATACCAAACCTATATATGAAAATACAAATCATTTTATATCATAATTTACAATTTTAATACGTAATATAATTACATTATAATATATTTTTTTGTCTCAATAATTAAACTTTATATTTTTATCTATTTTTTCATTTAATTGTATATTTCATTATGTTTATGTACATTAAGCTTTCGCATTTAATTGTCTATCTACAATACCAGGTATATAAATATGAAACCGGAATTTTTGTATAGAAAATATACATTTATTGTATGAAAATGATAAAAAATATTTTATTCCAAGTATTGCCCATTGCTAGCTATACATTTTTCCCATGTCTCTGACAATTTGTGGATGCCACGCCAAAAAAACTGTCGCTCCTTTGAGGCAAACCAGTCATCGAGCCATTTTCGTACATTTTCGTAAGAAGTGAAGCGCTGCTCAGCGAGTGCGTGTCCCATCGATGCAAATAAGTAGTAATCGGATGGAGCCAAGTCTGGTGAGTAAGCCGCATGCGAAAGTATTTCCCAACTAAACGCCTCAATTGTTTCCTTGACCGGTTTTGCTGTGTGTGATGGTGCATATGAAGCAAAATCACTTTGTGTCGCCTTTTTTGATATTCTGGTCGTTTTTCACGCAAAGCTTGATTCAAATCGAGTTGTTGTTGCGTTTGAGCGTCATCCTCATCCAACAATGTTTGCAATTCGCTGTCTTCAAACTTTTTCGGTGGTCTTTCACGTTCTTCGTTTCTCGCATCAAAATCGCCACTTTTGAATTTTTTAAACCACTCAAAGCACTGCGATTTACCAAGAGCATGCTCACCGTAAGCTTCGACAAGCATTCGATGCGATTCTGCAGCAGTTTTCTTCAAATGGTAACGGAAAATCAATGTTGTCCGCAAATCGTAGTTTCCAGGCACAAAATTCGACATGTTCAACGCTATTAAAAACAATGCTGTTGTATGAAACTTGTATTGTTGTGAGTTGAAAATCTTTATCAGATGTCAAAACAAGAAAATGGTTCCAATGACGCGGTTTGACGGTAACTACATTGACAGCTAGGACCATCTATGGGCAAATTCCAGTTTCATATTTATATACCTGGTATATTGGAAATACGCTTGCGGAAAGCTGTATCGATCCATGCGCATCAATCACAATTTTTAATATGTGTGTCTATACCCATGATAAAATATTTAAACTTGGTCGTCTGGTAATGACATAATGTCCTCTGATTTTTTGTGTACCGATAAAATTATAAACTGTTCTGCCAAGGTATTGCCAAAAATCCATCGCATAGCCATTCCATGCGCCATATCTTCGGACAGCATAATTTTCGAACCTATCGATCAACAATCTTGTATTAATTTAATTAATTGAACGAGCTTTTAATTAACGAGTTCTTTACGTAACTCCGTAGACTCTGTGGATAGATTATCGAGACACGGTAAAGCTTTAAGAACCCTTCGAAAAAAATCTGTTATTGCACGCAACGTGCATAGGAATTGCACGAGGCACGCGTTCTCACCAAGCACAAAGGTCGACGGGCTCGTGACTATACGCCATTTGATTCATCAATTCATAAATCACGTAGTTCTGGTTGATGCCCTCGGGTGTCAGACCGGTTCCCACCATCGTACTGCCATTCATATTCCTACCTTCGAACGTGCGCTAAAGAAAGAATAGACTAAATATCCCACAACTTATGTTCTATCTAACTCGCCATCTTAACTAAAGAATATGTGACAGTTTATTAAGATTTGATTTGTAACAAAGTATCTTAGGTAAAAAATTAAAAATCGATAAGGCTTACACATGTTTGATCATACCGTGGTTCAAGTAATGTTTTTTATGCATAAGGAATTATTTATTTTCTAATATATTATACCAAGAGAGATTATATCAAGAGAGAGAGAGAGAGAGATCATTAAAAGTCAAGATACACTAATCATTGTTTTGGAGAAAATCTAATACATTCGGTGAAAATTATAGAAAAAAATCAAAATTGTTACTAATTATAAGAAACTATATTCCTCAAATTGTGATAATTTCATGCTGACAACGTTATCATGGCACGCTGGATGATATAGCAGAGAAAAAAAATCGAATACTTAGTTTTTTAACGAAGAGAAGAGCAGCTTAAGAAAATTATAGATTTTCTACGTACTTGATTAATGATCTCTGCGGATCCAAACATTCCCAAGGTGCCACCAAAGTTGTGTAGCATGCACCATATAAATGGTTGACCATAATATGAGTTTAATCGGCTGTATTGTGGAAATTGTTCCGATTGCAAATCCAATATCAACATCCGTCCCTGCGTATATGTGTGATTAATTTTAACATATGTAGTATTTTGAAATAGAATGCGCGATTTAAGATTATTATAATATATATCGGCATGTACTTTTTATTCAGAGTATTGAGAGAAAAAATATATTCAATAATATTATTTTATGTGTTCTGACGGAGTTCTACTTTTTGTATTTTAAATATGTGATCAGTCAAACACGTTAAAGTGATACGTTAAATTAATTACATCATGAATATTTTATAAATTTATGAGAACAAAACATACAAGAAAGATATTTCTATTTTATTGTTTTGTAGTAATTATTTGTTTATGTATTATAATTATGATCGAAGCACGATTAATATTTTTTCTATTAATAATCCAAGCTTACCGTAGGTACCGAGGTCAGAAAGGATTTCACTCTAGGCTTCGTCCAGAAGTTGAAATCGTGCACGAACAGCCAAGCTTGCATCAACCTTGAAAAATCGCGTATGATATATTTTATATAACATTATTATATATATATATATATATATATATATATATATATATATATAATATACATTTAAATATAAAATACTCTGAATCCGAAAGCAATCTAATTATAAATGGCAATGTATATTAAATTATTTGTTGAACAAACTTGAACTAGCTTTTATTAATTAATTGCTTACCATATCGCTTTAGAATCGATCGTGTTCATAGCCGCGAAAATTTCTTGGCCGACGTTTTTCAAATAGATAAGTTCAGTGCTACCGGGCTCGTTCTCGTTAAAAGTATCGCAATTGTAAATGTGATCGGTACCGAATTCGTCGATATACTGCAGCAATAAAACATTCATGTTTCTCCCTGTCTCGTTAGTTGTCTCTATCGAAATTATTTTAACTTACCATTTTTAAGAACTTTTCTCCAACGATGCGAAATAGCGGATCCATCGGTTCTAACAAATAAGGACTGGGAAAAAAAAAATTTGTTTCTACTAACTTAATTTTATAATAATTAGGTACGATTTTACTTTGAATATACTTCTATGGCAAATATGCAATACTCTTTTATCTATATTTTCAGAGCTTTTTTTAATCGTATTTATATTTTATGAATCATCGTAATACACGAAATATGCAACATCTTATATTATTAGGTGTACAACTTTGCTTCCGCCGTTTTCCTATAGATGGCTTTAGCGGTAAGTAGTGGTCGAAATAAATAGATCATAGACGTCATGCGATAAACTTGGGCATCTGTCAACATAACCCCATAGAAACATTAGTCGATTTGTGTCTGCGTAATAAAGTTATTCTCGATTGAAAATGTCAGTTTACGAGCCAAATTCTCGTCATTTGCGGGAAGTTTTAATTTTCTGCTTCAATATGAAGAAATCTGCGGCTGAGGCTCATCGAATGCTCTCAAATACTTATGGTGAAGCCGCTATTAGTGAAAGAACGTGTCGTGAGTGGTTTCAACGCTTCAAGAACGGTGAGTTTCACGTCGAAGACCGGCATAGCGGTGGAAGAGAGAAGATTCTCGAAGATGCAGAATTGGAGGCATTACTTAATGAAGACTCGAGTCAAAGTCAAAAAGAATTGGCACGATCATTGGGAGTGGCTCAACAAGCAATTTCAAAACGAATCATAAATGTATAACCAGTTTTTTACAATAAAGCCTCGAATTTCGGGAAAAAAACGGCGAAAGCAAAGCTGTACACCTAATATATGACTAATCATTTTTAAGATTATTATTGGAGGAGGAGAATAGAAACAGAGAAGGCGAGATATAATTAAATTACTTCGACCATACCAACAATATTTGTCTTCGAACTTGTTCCAAGGATCAATCTTCGTCATATTAGCGTTTGGAAAGAGTCTGGCGAAAGCTCGTGGTACATGACCAGCGAAAGCTGGTAGTACTGGAACGATTCCGAGATCTCTCATTCTTCGAAGAATCTGATGTTGTAGACGTATAGTACGATTGTGCCAATTTGTTGATAATGGTCCGCCAAAGCCACGAATATTGCCCATCCTCGTCCTGAAATATTGCAATAAATATATTACATCTTCTGCATAAAAAATTTCAAAAATTAAAAATAGATGGATATACTCCCGACCAGGGAATACCATACCAAGGTAAGAACGCAGGACCACCCAAATGCTCATCGATTTCTTCTTTCGTGAGATTCAATTCTTGATACAGTCTTTGCCAGATCGCCTCTTGCGCAGTAAAAGCGAGAGCGAGATTGATCCCATTAAGAGCCATCCAGTCGATATTTCTCTCCCATTGCTCCCACTGCCACCAGACCGAACTATAACCCACAGTGCACACGTTCTGATAATATCTGAATCTGAAAAATGAAATACTGTAAATATATGCACTGTCGTAGAACCAGATATCAAATTATCACGAAATTTCACAAGTCATATCACCTGTCGTTAGATGTAATTTTAACTTGAACTTTTGGCAATTTCTTAGGCAGAGTAATCTGTGCACCGTCCCACGATATATGAACATTGCAATAGTGCTTCAAATAAAAATGCAAGCCCCAAGTGATCGCCACTCCAGAAGTACCACGAATTTCAATTTCATCTAGATCATTTTTTCTTATCTGTGAGAAGAGAGATAAATCGGAGTATCGAATTATTTCTCTGTGTAAATAAGTATTTACATTATATAAATCAACACACAATTGCACTCGAAAGTAAATGTTATACCGTGAAAGTATCTTTGCCAATGGGACCTAAATTATTGTCCAACATCATAATAAATAATTTAGATATCTCCTTGCCCAGTAGTCTTTCCGCGACATCTTTAGCTGCTTTCGTCTGAATTTCCGGCGTGGTGTCCGATTTTATATGGCCCAAAGTAGACTGAAACGCTACTTATATTTTCAGTCATTATTAGATTTAGAGTGCCATTTTGCGAAAAGAGTCCGCAAATTATTGTGAACGGATGAGGAATGCTAAGCCTGTTGATCGAATTTATTAATTGGAGTGCAATTTTTCAATATTTTTCACTATTTTTTGCAGAAAATTAAAGCAAAAATTTTGTAGAACCAAAGTATTTCTGGTTTGGATAAAATAACATTATATTACATAAGAATTTTTCACAAAAAATTTCTTTGGCGTGTGCACTTGGCGCCTTTTTTTTTTTTTTTTTTTTTTTTTTTTTTTTTTTTTTTTTTTAAATAAGTTTTTAACGGTTATATTATTTATTCACATCATCATTTTTTATTATATATTATAATATTATTATAATATATAATAACGTACATTTTTCCAATCATGGAGAAGACACGGACGTTTCTTAATTAATTAATAGTAAATTTCCTTTTTCTAACTTTACAATGTGATCTCTCGATTCATAGAACAATTAAAGCAAACGTGAGCACACTTTATATAATTCAAACTCAATTTATTGATCAAGCCTAATAAGAACTCGATCATTTCAATCGTTATTAAGGTCCGATAATTTAATTGCACTCAACTGGCCGATTCACGTATAGATACACGGGATGCCTTACTGCTATTGCGCGTGACTTGAGACACTACCGTGTCTCTTGATATTTTATTTGCTGACATGTTATATCTATATTTTAAACAGTTTTATATTTGTTTTCTTTTACAAAAAAAAAAAAAAGAACAAATTTCATCAATTTTACTCACCGTCCGGCTTGTAACATTGACCAGACGACACAAACAGTCCAAATATTATAATAGATAATTGTAACCATAGTGCTACAGTAGCATCCATCCTGATAAACTTCAGCACGACGACTGACCTGACGAACATAAAAGTAGAAAGATAAAAAGAATGTAAGAATGTGTTGTATATGTTAAAGCGTATTCACACATCCCCACTCTTGCTTCTTATCTAATCAAACCATAACAACCGTCAATGACTCTCGACAATACAATTACATTCATGAAACGGTTACACTAGGGCCATTAAACTTGAGGCCACCAAATTCCTATGTAATTTTGCGTGACCAACATTTATTGCGCTCTTTGAGATATGTTCTCTGGTAAAATGGAACTAAATATCAATATGCCGATATATAATAATTTATTAATTCAATTCATTTACGATACATAACGCATGAGAATCCCGATAAGTAGATCTAATATGATTGTATACGTATATTATTGTTATAAAAATTATCATTGTTATTTAAAAAAAATTTTTTTTCTTTTTATAATACTTATATAGGTGTTTCAGAACAACCCGCCATCCTTAAAATGACGTATTCCTGATACGATTCTATTACCCGTATTCATAGTCCTTCCTTATTTTAAGGACGGAGGAAGCCTCCATGAAGGATTCCTTGAATCTGCAAGGCCACCTTGTTTCATAGATGGACCTCGAGTCTCCCTTTCAGAAGGAAGGAATATTTTAGGGATTTTTAGTGACCGACTGGAGGCAGCACCGTTTTATGCTGCCTGCAACTAATTTCATATAATACATATGAAAACTTTTTCGTATCTTCAAAAAATTCCACGGGATTTTCCCAATCGCGAATGTATCTTTTCGGAATCTGCCACAGAATCCGATTCTCTGGATTTTCGTCTTCAAATCCATCGTCAGAATCATTTAAAAATTCATTGTCCATTATCCCTTTTTCCTTTATACACTTTCAGTTTGAGAGCGCGACAACAAATAACCACAAAACCACAAATGTAACGAAACTAACTTTTGGAGGTTATATTTGGTTATATTCTGCGTATCGTCTGCTAAAAAGGTCGCATCACTCCTCAAGGGAACTCGTGGCCTTCCTTGAGATAAGGGAGCCAGTAAGATTCCTTGTTCGGTCAAGGAAAGTTTATGAAACGTGGAACGAGGAACAAGGAATCCTTATTCCTCAAGGACGGACTATGAATACGGGTATATGAACGATTTTTCCTTTACCAAAATTTGAATTGAAGCGTAATTTTTGAGTTATAAGTAAAAATAGTTAGCAAATCACGCGTCGAGTACAGAAAGCAGGCAGGAGCGGCGCAACGCTCGGGAATATGTCATTTTAAGGATGGAAGGTTGTTCTGAAACACCCTGTACAATGAAATGTTTAATAAGAAAAAGAAAAATCGTAAAGATTCTCTCGTTTGTCGTTAAAAAACTTGGAATATTTTAATTTTATAAATATAAATACAATACTTTGAAGGAAGTAATTGAAAATTACGCGCATTGCAAGGTATTAAAGTAATAATAATAGATAATAAATAGATTCAGGGTCACAGAGTCTTTTCATTTATATTGATAATTAAAATTAATTGGCCACTTTGACGTTTAATTTCACTGTGGACTTATTCACTACTGTCACACCGATTGGAAGCAAAACCTTGTAATTTTATCATCTGTCTAGAAAATTTCTAATACATGGAAGAAAGTTTAAAAAGACTTATTTATTTCAGTGTCTTGTTTGGTGTGTCATAATGTTGATGTTAAAACTTATATTTTTTATAAATGCCATTAAATAATGCGATATTATAATACTAGTTTTTTTTTTTTTTTTTTTTTTTTTTTTTTTTTTTTTTTTTTGTTAAATGGCATAATTAAATTATCAATATGAGATATGAAATCATCGATGTAAGATTTGACAAAAAATGAAGAATAGATTTATTTACAAAATTTATTCAGTATAGCGATTAAAAAGCGTATAAAATATTTAAATAATGTTTTAATAGTTTATAATTACGTATAATTGTTACAGGATGTATAATAATGTCTATCAAAAATGCAATTCAACACTTAAGATATAATTATCTATTCTTTACAATAATTCTTTGTAAATGGACTGCTACCGATTTGATTACTGATTTTGCCTTAATAAGAGATTGATTTATTATTAATTATTTTTCTATCCAAGGATATGCGATTAATTGTTCTCGTGATTGACAGTGTGTAAAAGTTGTAAATTCTTGTGTGCGGAAAATAGCTGGCTCAAAGCAGGAATATAGTAATCAGGATAAGTATCAATGTTTTTTTGCGCTTTTTCCAGAGAATCACTTCCCGTACCGACGAAAAGCTTCTTAAATCCACACATAGAGGCAAATCTCATGTCTTGATCAACCCTAAATTCATATATACGAATTAATACAGCGTTTTCTTTCACGAGATGAATGTTTAAATAATGATATTGATGTGTAACACATATATATATAACTGTATATATATATTTTAAGAATTTAATATGAATAACGTGTCAAAAAAAAAAGAAAGTATAACGAATCCTATTACTATGTTTACTCACGTGTCACCGATGAACAAACATCTTTGTGGATCGGTCACATTGCATGTATCTAAAATGTAATCTTTTAAAGTTTGGCTAGGTTTGCCACATAGAATCGGTTTTCTTCCGCTTTGTGCGCTGATAAGGTGTATGAATGGTCCAGGACCTGATTAAACGAAAAAAAGAAAAAGGAATATATATATATATATATATATAAATTCAAAAATATTCTCTGTAAAAAATTTTTTTTATTTTTTTTATTTTTTATGCCAAATATATATGTAGTTCTTATATTTTGTTGTACGTAATAAAAATTCTTATGTATAATATTATTTTTTTATGTATAATATTAATTATTTTTCTCTTTATAAATATATGAGAAGCAGTTGCTTTTTTTATGTTAAGGAATATGCGTATTATGATGATTACAAACTTGCAATTAATAAGTAATGTAAATATTTTTATAAGGGAATATGTTTACATTCTTTATAATAACGGTATTAATATACTCACCTAAGATCCTTATTTTAGAAGGTACTGATTCTATGTGTATCCAATTTTCCATTGCCCCTCCTATGTACAACACATCCTTACGTTGAAGGCATGATATGGCCAAAGCTAATTTTGACCAATTGCACTTACTATCGAAATCACAGATTACAGCTTTAACGGATGGTCGGTCCAAGACGCCCTTTATAGTCGCAATTACTTTTTTATCGTAAATTTGTGGCTGCGAAAATGGTTTGGAATGAAAATTGAATTGAATTTGTTGTCGTAAATTTCATGTAGTTTTATTCAAATCAGAATTTTTGGATTGGTAAAAAGTTATCTTTTCAATTAACCTTCATGTTGGCGAAATATTATCTGTACGAAACTTATTATTTATATCGGAAAAATTCAGAAATGAACTCTTTTATTTATTTACTCACTTCTTCTTCTATTTGTATTCCTGCTTTTTTCAATGCCTTCTGCGATTCATCCGAAACGATGGCGAAAACCTTACCGTGAAAATCCATCTTATTCAAATACCAGATAATCACTTTGACGATATTAATTACATGATCCTGTAACATTAGCGTCTCTGTTATTTTTTGGCATTTCTAAAAATACTGATTATGATATTTTTTACATTATATCATGTCGCACACATTTATACATTAATAATATTACTCTTTCATGATATAATAGCCTTAATTATATATATATATATTTTTTTTTTTTTATTTATTATCAGCAACTATTACTGAGAATAATGAACTGAATATTTATTTGTTATTAATAATAAAACTTAGATAATATGCAGTGCATTTGGTACATTATTGAATTGTATTACATAGATTAATTATAAATGTAAAGACTAATTGGGTATAAGAATATAAATTTTAAGAATTTAGTTTTGATATTTATGTCTCCAACTTTAAGAGGGATATAAATCACAGGCTGTTTTTCTAATAGAGAGATTGATAATAAGAAAAAGATCGTTAATTACTATAAATTCCGTATACATATATACGAACAAAATGATCATCGAATAAACCGACCGGATAAAATATATAAAAAAAAAAAAACCCACACACACACACACACACATTTTGCATACTCACTGAAGTCAAATACAAACAAGCACATCGAGCTCTATCACAATAAGTTTGATCCGCATTCTCAGTATTATTCGTTACCAAATATATCTTCTTTCCCAATTTTTGCAATATCGCTAAAGATTCAAAAGCGCCCTCGATAGGATGATTAAGTTGCCACACAACTCCTATATGACAAATAAGTAAATATTTTCTTTATACATTATTCATTACTTCTGAATTGATAGTCCATGCATGTACATGAAATCGCTCCACGACACGTCTTCTTTCTATAAAATTATCCTGACAAACGTACATTGTAGAGATATTATCAACTTTTTCAAGAATCTTCAAAAAGTAGTGAAATTGTGTAAAATGATCAATTTGGCTCGCAAGCTTTTGCATTACAATCAGAGAATAGAAAATATTCTATTTAATACGGAATGTATTAAAATTTAACAATTAAGAGATTTTTTTGCATATTTTATTTCTTAATTAACGGATTGGCCAAGATATAGGAGCTTGGTATGATCGCCATAACTTTGGCCCCTCGAAATGTAAGTGATTTTCGGAGACATTTTTGACGAAGAACGCGAAAAAAAAATAATAAAAAAATTCTAGAGTCAATAGTTTGCAAGATGTAGCAATAATATGAATATTTTATAAAACGTAAAATTTGAATTTTAATAAGAGAAAAAATTATCAAAAAATATTTCATTGGAACAGAAATCATAACAAACAATTATGTAAATAGAACACATCATGAATTTTTTCTATTACCCATGTACATTTAATAGAACGTATTAGCTTAGTACATTTCTTTCAGGGTGGAGGGTGCAGAGAGAGAGAAGCAGAGCCCCTCCCTCGCACACGCATTCGATTTATTACACATGAATAAATAATGGTATCCGAAAATTAGATATAATTCATGGAAATTGTTTTGTTAATAATTTTTTAATAAACAACGATGGTATATTGTAACTATTTTCCCCGTGTTTTTCGTCAAAAGCGCCTAAGAAAACCACTTACATTTTGACAGGCTAAAATTATCGTCCTAGGAGCTTGATTGCCTACGATACTAATTATTTTGTAAAGACTCTTAAAAAGAATTTAATTTATTTAATAATTCAAAAATGACAGACAAAATAATACGGAAATAAGAAAGAATGTAATGCAGCGTAAATAACTTTCAAATATCTTTAATTAAAATCTCTTGTTCATCATAATATTCATCGAATCAAATAATTTTTTTTTATATATTTTTCAATATTACCAAAAATAGCAGACACTTCAAATGTTCAAATTAAGTGAAACAACCTATAGTTTTAGAAATATACCAATAGTAAATTTTTTCGTTGATTGTAACTCACCATCGATGTCGGATAGAACTATGTCGAAAGACATTAAAAACTCCTGCAATTTTTCAACCGAAAACTTGCTAAGATCTTTGGTCTTTGACATGGTAAGCTGATTGTATTTTTAAATACGTTTAACAGTGGTTATTTTCTCTCTAAAGTTCTTCTGATTCTAGCTTTATTAGTGTATCTTATTTCGTAGGCGATGCGGGACTTTCTGACTCGGTTAACCTTTCGGAGGCTGTTTTTAAAGACTAGTGGTTCGTTACATTATCTAAACGATTGTCAAAACAGCATAAATATAAAAGAGGTTGAGTATTCAAGTTATGATAACATCGCAGACATCTAAAGATCAGTTCTGTATTTATAAGTAATATTTTTCTGCGGTATTTATATTTAAATTTACCTACCTACATGACATTACAAAGTCTTTTGAATGTCAATAATTAATTGCTTTTTTCGGCGTAGACCAAATTAATTTTATTTACGTATACTATAGTAGCGATGCTTTCTATAGATGATATAAATTTGTTTTGATATATCATGCAAAATAAAAACATATTAAGAAACATATTGAGAACATGTTGAGAATTATTGAAATGACAAAATTTAGCTGAGATGACAAAAGATAAGACTTATTATATAGATGCTCATTATATATATTTTTATAGTTGATAATATATTTGAAAAATACAAATATTGTTCGCAAGAATATTGTCGCAAGAATAATCTGCAGTTTCAACGGCTATGAAAACAATTAAGAATTATTGGTCAAGTGGAACAAAATTTAAGCAATAATTCTACACGATAAAATAAAACGAAAATCAAGAATAATAAAATTACGGCGGAGGCTTCGTTTTTTAATTATTAGGTGTACAACTTTGCTTCCGCCGTTTTCCTATAGATGGCTTTAGCGGTAAGTAGTGGTCGAAATAAATAGATCATAGACGTCATGCGATAAACTTGGGCATCTGTCAACATAACCCCATAGAAACATCAGTCGATTTGTGTCTGCGTCATAAAGTTATTCTCGATTGAAAATGTCAGTTTACGAGCCAAATTCTCGTCATTTGCGGGAGGTTTTAATTTTCTGCTTCAATATGAAGAAATCTGCGGCTGAGGCTCATCGAATGCTCTCAAATACTTATGGTGAAGCCGCTATTGGTGAAAGAACGTGTCGTGAGTGGTTTCAACGCTTCAAGAACGATGATTTTCACGTCGAAGCGGTGGAAGAGAGAAGGTTTTCGAAGATGCAGAATTGGGGGCATTACTTAATGAAGACTCGAGTCAAAGTCAAAAAGAATTGGCACGATCATTGGGAGTGGACAATACTTTGAATCATAAATGTATAACCAGTTTTTTACAATAAAGCCCCGAATTTCGGAAAAAAAAACGGCGAAAGCAAAGTTGTACACCTAATATAAATGTTTGAAAAGTCGCATGAAAAATGCATGAAGAACGGCAATTCGTCGATCTCTGGCTGATTTCCGAAACATAAGACAAAACTTCCGCAGAAGAATCGAATTTTGTCTACAATAGAATGGAGGCATTTTGATCATTTGTTATAATGATATTCTGTTATCCCTGCGATCGCGAAGGAAAGACGGAATAGTACGTTGAAAATAAAAGACAGAACAGAATCGGACTCTGCTGACGAGATTGGCGAATTGCCTTCAGGCATCTTTGCATGCGAATTTTCAAACATTTATAACTAAAAAACGAAGCCTTCACCGCAATTTCATTATTCTTAATTTTTGTCTTATCATGTAAAATCATTCCTTAAATTTTGCCCTACCTGTTGCCGAACACTCTGTATATATAAAATTGATATTATAATAAAATACAATTGTTACTGTTTAGGAGTAAGGTAAGCCAATGACGACACAAATGACAATCGAACGCTCTTGTGGGTTAATAGAATTTCAATTTATTAAGTTCCTTTTCCTTATAACGCCATCAGTGTCTTGATTCTCATTTACAAAGGTATTATATAGCCGTAGCGGTAGTAACTAATGATAAGTAATTTAATAATAATCATAATAATCGGTGATCAATAATAATAATGACAATTGATGATGATGATGATAAATAATATTAATATATATAATATAATAATAATAATAATAATAATAATAATAATAATAATAATAACAATAATAATTAATGGTGATATACATTATGGACAGTCGCATCGTACATTTAATCATCATCCTCGTCGTTTCCCGAGATACAGAAATCATCATCAATTTCGTCCATTTGTTCGAACTTTCGATGGAGGGGGGGGGGGGGGACCGGGGGAATTGTATACGTATTCACACACATAGCGATAAGAGAAATGACTAAATGGTAAAATGATTTATTTATAACCCTGACTAGACAAGATGAACCCCATTATACTTCTATACGTGCAGCGCGATTCGCGCAGCAATTCGTAGGCTATCGGATTAACATTGTACACACGGGGGGACAGATATGTCTTTTCACATAAACTTGCATGCGTATTGGACGCATATCTGACATACGTGCATTCTCTCAATATTCGTACGTCAAACTACAATATAAACGTCAGTCACACTCTCCCGTTGCTTTGAAAGAGCGTTGCCCCTCCCCCCCTCCCCCATTTCTCGAATAATTAACAATCATTATGCGAATATTGAAAGATAAAGCACGACATGCCTTGTCACACGAATTTGTGCTCTAAATCATTATAAATAAATAATACAATATTATTATAATAATAAACCGGCGGCAATCACTCGAATATGCTTTAATACCCGTGTAAGTTTATGCGAGAAGATATATCTATCTGTCCTTATGTGTACACGTACATAGAAACATTCATCGTACAACAAGCGTAGTAGCACAGAGAATCTCGTCATGATCGATGGATCGATTAAAGCTGTATCTGTAATAAGAATAATTTCCTAAGGTATTCTTGAAATTTTTAATACATCATTTATATAAAATTATATAAGAAGAATTCATAATATGTGCGATCTTTTCAACGATGAACGGGGAACACAAAAAAAAAGTAATGGAATATATATATATATATATATATATATATATATATATATATATATATATACAGGGTGTCCCATTTTAATCTCCTCAGGCAAATATCTCAAAAACCAAGCCCGGAAGAGAAAAATGTTTCAGACAAAAGTTGTTTGGTTTCGAGGGGGCCATAAGATGGTACCATTGGTTTGACCTTGGAAAATCATTTGAAGGTCATGTGAAGGTCAACATTAAAATCTTAAATGGAAACCCCCATTTTTTATTTAGTATTCTTGTAGCTGACATCGAGAGCTTTCCAAAACACTATAATAAAGTATTTTTTCATTAAGTACTTTTTGAGTTATTTTATATTTTAATCTGACATATTTTGATATAAAAAATAAAATATTTCGTAAAATATTCAGTTTTCGATAATCTTACCGTAATACTTTTATGTACAAACTAATGAGACAAATTAATTAGTGCCAAAAAAAAACAAATAATTGTTTAAAAAAATACATTGTAAATAATTTTCTTAAAAACAATTTTTTTTTTTATACTAATTGATTTGTCTCATTATTCTGTACATAGAAGTATTACGGTAAGATTATCAAAAACTAAATATTTTACGAGATATTTAATTTTTTATATCAAAATATGTCAGATTAAAATATAAAATAACTCAAAAAGTACTTAATAAAAAAATACTTTATTATAGTGTTTTGGAAAGCTCTCGATGTCAGCTACAAGAATACTAAATAAAAAATTGAGGTTTCTATTTAAGATTTTAATGTTGACCTTCACATGACCTTCAAATGATCTTCCAAGGTCAAATCATTGTCACCATCTTATGGCCCCCTCGAAACCAAACAACTTTTGTCTGAAACATTTTTCTCTTCCGGGCTTGGTTTTTGAGATATTTGCCTGAGGAGATTAAAATGGGACACCCTGTATATAATACATATTATTAAATATTCCATCCAACTATTTGAAAGATTAATTTAATGATAAAAAGTTTGCAAGTGTATATCTTTTTATTTCTCTCTGAATCTTTTTTAAATCTAAATTATTGACAAGTACGAAATATATTTCAATATATATTCATAAATAATATAGTAATTATACTTGCAATTTTTGATGCGAATTACTTTATCTACAAGTGGAGCTGTAATTAATATTTCAACGAAAAAACTTTATTGCAAAAAAAAAAATTGCATATTTATCAATCGAACCTGAAAATACTGAATTTTTGCATTAAAATAATGAAACGATAATAATAAAACGGAACTGATTGAAACTTAGCCACACACAGTATAAATTAGAAACAATGCTCTTTCTTTTTATATTATTTTAATATTGTATCTATAAATCTCTCGACGAATGTTTTTTGCATCGATCGGCAACAATCATGAAATGCTCTCTCATAAGATTCTCATTATTTTACGAATCCACACATCCACACACACACACACACACATACACACGTAAAATTTTCATTTTTTATGAAAATTTAGCACATCAAACTCACGACTTTGTTTCCTGCCAATGCAGTTACGCGATATGGCCATTCTGTGACCGGGAACATTTTGTTCACGCGAAAAACTCGTGTGACGAGAGATGGGAGAAGGGAGGAAGCTTGATAGATCGATTAGCTGATAAAATTTTTCATTAGCGATATGACGAATAATTTTTATCGGCAAGATCGAATTAATCATAAATGTAAAGATCATTTCGTCGTAATCACATAATCGCGTATGTTGTATTGTTTTTGAATTTTTAATAATAGAAAACATTTTTTGTTATATATGTACAAATTGTCTATAATTAAATAATATAATTTAAAATAAATATAATTATGTATGACAGTTTAATAATTCAAATGCTCTATTTTATATAAATCAATTAGTAATGAAATTAGTTATAATTTTTTTTTCTTTTTTTTTTTTGGAACATGTTTCCCTTTATTATATTTTCATTAAAATATATTTTTACCGATTGTATCTTTAAAAGGAATCAATTTCATGCAAATACCAACATTATAAATATTATTGAGATAGGGTGCCTTTATGCAAAATTAGTGCAGACGTAGCTTGTCTTTAAATATTGTTTTTATTTATGTAATTGTCTATGACGACCATGGCTTTCTGATATAGTGCAGACTATAAAACAATAATGCATGTACTATTTGTTTCTGCTTTACACGGCGGGAGAGAGTGAATCTCCACAATATTTGGAAAGAAGAATTATATATATCTTCTTAATACAAATACTTTACATTATATTTTCCTAGTGGAATAATCGATTAAAATTTCCTATTGAGTTGTGCAAAATTTATAGTAGATATATATTTTTATTGATCTTTTTGCATGCGTTTCCAGGTAATTACATTTCAAGTTGTATTTTTGTAATATTACATTAACAAAAGAATAGTATTGTTACAGAAATAAATAAAATATTTGTATATTTTTTTAAATAGAAATTAAAAAATTTTAATAAAAATCGAAAATATTAAAATATCAAATAGTAATTTTAGCATTATAAGCGATTATACGTACACATATATAATACGTATATTTACCGATCATTCTATTATTTTTATTACTTTATTGATATTAATTTTTATCGTGCAACTGAGATTTTGACTTTTAGCTTATTACGTTTAGATACTGCGTAGACGACAAATCATCATAAATTTTCAAAAATAAGATGTAGATTTTCAATTTGTACTCATACATCTCGATTATTACTTAAGAAATTTAAGATTTTGAAATCTAAAGGTATTTTATCATTCTAGACAAAAGAAGATATGGAATGCGTAATAACGGAATAATTTGTGCAAAAAGAAAATAATCCCTCATATTTTTGCATATGTTGTGCCGTCAAATCAATATAAAACTTGTCCTTGTAATGAATTACGCAATAAAACCCTTAACATTTGTTAAACTATCAAAATACACGATCTCCGCGATAACACAGCTGCTCACGATACGAAGTAAGTGAATCGATTCGATTTTATATACCCTTTTTAAGAAAGGAATAAAATAGCATATTAATAATGCTAGTAGTATTATTTAAGTTTCTTTCCCATATAGTTTTCTCGGAAAAAAATTTCTTTTGTGTTTTAAGCTATTAACATTCATCATGAAAGCTTTCAGTGATCTAACGTGTGTAATAAGATTTATCAAGCTTGAATTATTTATTTTAAAACGGTAATAGAGGATACTAATAAAATTGTATATATACAGAGTGTCCCATTTTAATCTCCTTAGGCAAATATCACAAAAACCAAGCCCGGAAGAGAAAAATGTTTCAGACAAAAGTTGTTTGGTTTCGAGGGGGCCATAAGATGATGACAATGATTTGACCTTGGAAAATCATTTGAAGATCATGTGAAGGTCAACTTTAAAATCTTAAATAGAAACCCTGATTTTTTATTTAGTATTCTTGTAGCTGACATCGAGAGCTTTCCAAAACACTATAATAAAGTATTTTTTTATTAAGTACTTTTTCAGTTATTTTATATTTTAATCTGACATATTTTGATATAAAAAATTAAATATCTCGTAAAATATTTAATTTTCGATAATCTTACCGTAATACTTCTATGTACAGAATAATGAGACAAATCAATTAGTATAAAAAAAAAATTGTTTTTAAGAAAATTATTTACAATGTATTTTTTTAAACAATTATTTGTTTTTTTTTGGCACTAATTAATTTGTCTCATTATTTTGTACATAAAAGTATTACGATAAGATTATCGAAAACTGAATATTTTACGAAATATTTTATTTTTTATATCAAAATATGTCAGATTAAAATATAAAATAACTCAAAAAGTACTTGATGACAAAATACTTTATTATAGTGTTTTGGAAAGCTCTCGATTCGCTCAGCTACAAGAATACTAAATAAAAAATGGGGGTTTCCGTTTAAGATTTTAAAGTTGACCTTCACATGACCTTCAAATGATTTTCCAAGGTCAAACCAATGATACCATCTTATGGCCCCCTCGAAACCAAACAACTTTTGTCTGAAACATTTTTCTCTTCCGGGCTTGGTTTTTGAGATATTTGCCTGAGGAGATTAAAAAGGGGCACCCTGTATATAGCTATATTATATAAACAAAATTTTAATTAAATAATAAACAATTCTTTCTGTGTGATATTATGCATTAAATCATATTAGTGACAATATAACTTCAACTTATAAATAATCTTATAATCTAACGGAAAATATATGAGTGATAATTTAATGTTTAAGAATTAATCATATTCTTGCTTGTAAAATTTACAAAAAATGTAAATACCGTGAAACGGCAATATTGTATGTATTGTATCGATCTGCTTCCCTGTTTTTCTCGAGGAGATAACGATCGTTTCCTATATACCCTGCTCAATTTTAACTTAATACGAAAAGCGGCGATATATTAGACCCGGCAGTGACGATAATGCCAACCACTATTAAGTAATCTCGCTGTATAATAGGTGACACGATTATCCCCTACGTCGTCAGAATAATGAGGATATAACTTCCATGCTTTTTTTTTTTTTTTTTTTTTTTTCCCAAGAGTGTTAGACAAAGTTAATGTGAGAGAAAAGTGAACGAGGATATAATAGTTCCCGATAGTCGATTTCCTCACAACAAGCGCTTACTAGTAGTCGTTGTAGTATTTATCTTTGGTACTGCTTTATAGAGGCGTATCATCAATAATCAAATGTGCGCACGCGTGATTAGATACTGTTATGAAATTACGACCGTTTTCGATTACTGTCAGTACTTGACAATCTTGACTCTCAAGATCGTTACTGATTGTATAGAGCTTATTTTGTAATTATGGTGTAATGTTATTCGCATTAACAATAATGTTATACATGTGAGGCACGCATAAACTTCCAATGAACTGCGCGAACGATTAAAGTTCGAGACAATTGATGATTATGACAAGATGAAAGATGAACGGCTCGGGATTTCTCTCCTTGAATATCTTCTCTATTCGTACACACAAAACTGATCCTCTTGAGAGAATCCGTCTCTTTGTCTAATTCTGTTTAATCCTTAAAGTGAATGAGTTAGAAAATATTTTGTTTGATTTTTATGTTAAATGATTCTAGGCTATTATAGCCGAGGATTGCATTTTATGAAGATATTTTCGTAGAAATTGAGGAATTTTTGGAAAGCGATCTATATTGACTCTTTACACACATATTAAAAAGTATTGAATTCATGAAGGTATCTGTTAAAGGATTAAATTCCGAGATACGGCGTAATGAACGAACATTATATACATATAAAGATTTACTATGATACGCGAATTTAGCTCTGTCTATCGCCGCCGTGATCTTAAATATCGATCTACCTACCTGACTGATTTATCTGTCTAAAAAAATATCGCCTTACTAGATGGATTTATAAATTCCTAATCCGGAGAGGCCGATATAGTCTTAGATATATTTTTCAATATGAGAGGTCGATATTTGGTATAATTTTATAATCAAATTTGTTATTCGTTAGAACTAATTGATTGATGTTATTTTAATTTCAGAATATTTTACATCGATGATTCAATCGTCTCTTTCGTTATGAATTTTATCTTCAAAAAATTACATTTTGCATGATAGTAGATATAGTGAAATAATTTTCGTTATAAATAATTTCAACTGTTGATTATAGAATTTTCATAAAATCCATTTTTGATTAATGATTATTACATACAAAGAATAAGGTCGCGAAATCATCCGGGAAAGTCTTTTCGGCGATACACATTTTAGTTCTGGCAGCAAGACTTTCCTCTGGATCTCTTAGTTTGTGGAATGAAGAGTTATGTTGTTTCTAATATACATTTTTCTTCGACAAGATCAATTTTCGTGTTCATTATTTATTGATTTTATTAAGAAAGTACGTAGCACTAATAGAATCATTCATCTTCATTGTTAATCTTCATTCATCGATAAACGCTTCGCTTGGCGCTTCGCCGCAAATCGTTTGACGTTTATTCTTATACGTATATCGATAATACATTAGGTCGTATGTCTACTTAAATTGTACTTGAGTACTATATTCGAAGGGCATAAGGCAAAAAGAATAAAATCCATTTTCTATGTATATATAATTATAATTTACTTCGGAGATAGTACTATATGAAATAAGCTCACAATATAAAAGCCAATTATATGAAAAAAGTTAATAGATTTTAAAACATTAAATTCTCGATATATAAAGAAACGTATATTTGATATGTTTGATAAATTATTTATTAATATTTAATTATATATATATACCAGTGATATGAAGAAAGTTTGATAAATCTTGAGTTAAATGATGATATGATGAATTATAAAGTAATAATCATATAAGGAAGCTATAAATTATTAAATATCGAAAGAATGTAACATTACGAATTATGGCATCAAATTACGCAAGTTCATTAATCTGGCAGACATCTTGTGTTGAAATTTACCATAGAAATCCTACAAATTGATTTTATTATATCAAATGATTATTAAAGTATAATTCTTTTATAAATTTTTTTTATTAGCATAACGAGAAGTGGATTTTAATTCTTTTACATTTGCCCTTCGCGACACTAATAAACGCCGATTAAAATTAAAAACGTCGCGCCAAAAGGCACGATTTGGGAAAAATCGATTGAACACAGAGAGAATTTTCAAAGGATTTTTACAAAAAATGCAACACGGAACGGGCGACGAAGGAACGTGCTTGGATGTCTCGACTGTTCTTCCCTTTTCCCATTGTTTACTCTATACGTGATTTCGTACGATTTATTTCTGTTTTTTTTGCTTATTCCGTTCGCAAATAATTAAGATCATATGGTTAAACGTTACTTATCTTTCCGCGCGCGTACGCGCCTTCGAATACGCGTATATGTGTGTGTGTGTGTGTATTTAATTAATTATATGTATTCGCGCCCTTTCTAATATATAATACTATAACATTACAGGACTATATACAATCAGAGTAACAGCGTTATTTTTATTGTTATTATTTTATATTAATAATATTTTATTATTATTATATGTTATTATAATTATTATAATCATTATTATTTTTTTCTCACACACACGCATCTCTAATCTAATCCTTTTTTTCATTAGATCGGCATGCCCGCGTCGTGTTGCTCATTCATATACATATATACGAAGTGCTCTTAAGGCGCAAAGTATATAACCCGTTATGTCCTATTGTAAAATTTGTCGTTATTAGGATGCGAGAGATTTTACCGTAGGCCTTCTCAGACGGTCTAGTTGTCTTACCAACGACGCACGTGCAATTACTTCGCGTGCATTATTACTTAATACGAAAAGAAAAGAGGAATTAAAAGGGATTAAACTGGATCTTTCTTAATGCTGGATCTTAATGCATCTTGAATCGATCCGTTTAAGAAAGCTTCTTGCAAAATCTCGCAAAGGATTTCTTGAAACAAGTAAAACTATCTATATCTTATTTCTCCGACAAATCCATCGGTCTTTCATTGACCCCGTTCCAATTCCGAAAGAATTTGATTTGGGATATATAATGGATCAGTTTTTAGTCTTTCGCCGTATCTATGTGTGGTGTGTGTCTGTTTTTATATGTCGCTTGACGTCGCTCAATTTTTCTCGGCTCAAACTTCTTTCTGTTTTCAACATCCTATCATTCAACAATCGTATCATCTTTGCGCGTTTGTTTCTTTTCTATTTTTTTCGTTTTCTTTCCTTCCATAGGAAACATAAATGGCTTTTACTTTTTTTTTTTTTTTTTTTTTTAAATTAAGAAAATGTTTCTAAATGCAAAACAAATATACATAATTTTTAAATATGGCATAAACGGCATTCGTAATTTCTTCAAATAACTATTTTCAGTTTTGTAATAATTTTCAATTATTCTTAACTATTTTACAAATAATTAGTTAATTATTTGATAAATAATAGGTCAGACATATTTATAGCAAAAGCCTGAACGGGAATAAAGGATAAAAGGAATATCTAAGATAGCGAGAATATTATTAAATTTGATAATATTAGAGATTGAACGAGATTGATGGAGATTGATTAGGAATGCCAATTAGATCAACTATATGTGACTTCAAAATTTGCATATTATAATTTCCAACTATATATACGTTCCGATAAAGTTAGCAATATGATCGATTAATCAATTATTGACATCACATTACAAAAATTACATAGACATAAAAAAAAACTCTTGCAAAATAAAATCGATGTTAAATAAGTTATATTAAAATCATCAAGATTTATATCACGCGATAGCTGTATAACATCCTGTATGTTGTGTCTTACTTACGATAACATGATGATATATGCAGTACTCGAAATTAATCTCCAATTATTAGCATTTTTCAAAGATTTCAAACATGCTGTCAATATGTATCTATTGTCAATTTTGTATTGTCATAAACAATATAACTATTGGAAATTTTGGATTTACATATTTTTTTAATATTGTACTTGTCAAACATTTCTTGAAAGTTCTCTAAATATTTTAACACATATCATGATTAATATTTTATTATTTTATTACAAGTTACAGAGTTGACACATTCGAGCCAGAGAAATAATGGCGACGCATTTTCCTATTCTCGAGTTGTTTCCCTTTCTTTTCTCCCTCACATAATTGTCCATTTATCCACGATGAGACCAGACATGGTATCGCTTCGATTCAATTAATCGATTACAAATTAAGCGATATTACTATTAAATTATTGCATATTGAACGAACAATTACCGTTGAATCCTCAAATACTGCGAGAGATTCTTTTCTCTTTTTCATGAATGCTAGTATATAACGGTCTGAAAATTTATTACGTGTCTTACATAATTATGAATTAACCCTCTTTTCTCTTTTTATCGTCCTTTCCTCCATTATATCTCCATGTATACGCTCATACGTATCCTCTGTACGCGCGCGCGCGCGCGTGTGTGAGTGTGTAATGCGTGTGTATGTATTTATATATAATTATAGAATATATTTGCAGAGAGGATGTCCCGCATTTCTATCATATCTTCTTTCTGCATATCGATAATAAATATTCTAATTTTATATTTAACATAAACTGGATTTATTTTAAAAAAGAATTCAAAAAAAAATTAATTATAATATTTAATAATAAGAAATATAAAAGTTGTTTATATAATAGATGAAAGAATTTGCAAATGAAAGATACTAGCGTGACACCTCGTATGCAATATTCATTTATTTATATTTATATATTTATATATAATATTATTATATATTATAAAATTATATAATATATATATATATATTAATATTATATATATTTATATTATTTATATATATATATATATATATATGTTTCTCTCACATTAGTGCCTATTTATTGTTAGTTAAGGAGGAATGTAGTCGTAGTGGTCGTGATGAGTTGAGCGAGATAAAGAAATCATTCGATCCAGCCGGGCACATTCATCGTCCGACTGATAACTATTTATATAACGGGAAACTCTATAAATTTTCAACGCGGCGAAAAAGTACAGTTTTTCCGTGCGTTTCACTCTCGGAGTTCAATGTGATTACGATTAGCTAGGCCTTTCTTCATCGCGCTTACGGCTAAGATTATAAGTGGGCTATATAAATGTTCTCGCGTTTCTCCTCGCCTCCTCGATTATCTCGAATATAATTAACATCGCTTAGGCTATTGCTCGTAGGCGAGTTGTAAATGCTTAACTTCTGATCTGGTTAATTATTTCGGTACTATGCTCGGAATCGCGATAATATCAGATATTCGTTAGAATGCCCGCCTATTGACAGCGACATCAGCAAGCAATTCGCGTTCACGCATTGATGCGAGTCGTGGATGTTCGTGTTTAGGATCTTTCGACGAATTTTGATTGCTCCAACATGTGTGAATGCGTAAAATGATGCGGCAGTGAATAATATATTAATGACGAAACGAATGAAAGAGAAAGAAGAGAATAAATGATATTTCAAAGAACAGATACTTCTAATAAATTATCGTTAACTCGTTATACATTAAATAAATAGCAATAAAATGAAAGAAATGGTAAATGTTGGCATTAACTTACATCTCACGGATCGTTCACATTTTTACATATATTGTATTATAGAGGGCACATTTCTAAATAACGCGTACTTTGAATTTTGTGGCGCTCTCTTCCCGTTTCAGATACATAAGATTTTGAATTATCATAATTTTCGCATTTATTTCTATGATTTTTTTTTTACTATATTTTACTTGCGTGTTTCGATTTTTTTCTATACATTTGCGTCGCTGTCGGTATATTTTCTTTCTAAGAATTTCTTTCGTTTACGCATTTTTATTTAAACGTCAATTTAATTATGATAAATGTATCGATGAATTTTTTTAACATTATGGCAGATGTAATATCCTCTTACAAATGATTTATAAAATAAGTATCATTTGATGAGAAATGAAAAATTGTATATTATACTTTTTCACAATTGCTACTCCGCGCAAAGCGAGACTCAACGCAAATCTATGTGTCTAGTTTTTTGATAGTGGAGCCCACCCCCCTTCCCTCCCCTCCCCCCCCCCCGCAAGGAGGGCGGAACATACTGTTTCCATGGATATGTTTTTTAATGCGAAGTAAGGGTTTCACACGGGTTTACAACTTTCCACTTTATATTTACGCATTAAAAAGTATACGCGTGGAGACAGTATGTTCCGTCCCCTCTGCGGGAGGCGGGGGAGGGGGAAGGGGCTTCACTATTAAGAAACTCCACTATTAAAATATGAAACTTTAAAATTGCATATCTCTGGAAACAGAAGAGAGCGCCAACAATATTCAAAGTGCGCGTTACTTAGGAATGTGCCCTCTATAATATATGTAAAAATGAATGACGATCCGTGAAGGTGTAAAGTTAATGTAAACATTTACCAAAGATATTTTCCAGAATTTTTATCGTCTATATATACGCGCAATCTCGTGAATTGAATCTATAGTCGCGCGTTTTGCTACGAAAATTATCTGCCTTATATTTAACTTTACAACAATCAACCACTACACACACACACACACACACACACACACACACACATACAAATGCACATCTTGCGAATGGGCGAAAATGCTGAAGAACCACGGTCTTCGTGAAACTTAGGGAGGATTAATTATTTAGCGCAGACAAAAACTTTTTAAATTCGTCGATTTCGCATACTTCAGGCCACAAAACGCACGTGGGAAAAGTCTAGCTTAATCTTCCGTCATACGAACGCGTCGATGCGTTAGACATATTTGACTTTTATCCCTTTTATAAGGACAGGAAGAGCCTACAAAGAGGCCGAATCTTCCTCGTTAACCTTTCAACTACAGTATGTAATGTATCTATAAAATACGCACCTCCTATTGACATCAATTGCATTCAGCAGAGATAACTGTTGGGCAACCGTAAAAATAAGAACCGGGCTTCTTACTACCGCCGTACTTTGTTTAGTATCTTAACAGCGAACGATTACCACGTAATGATCTTAGTCAATTATAAAAATTATAAATTATGAATTATAAATGATGTAAATTAGATACGGTTTTTTTTTTCTTTTTCTTTTTTATATCGCCACACTGTGAGTTACAAAGCCACTGTGTTCCTCGACATCTCGTTCGAGCGCCGTGAATCGAGCATAAGATCCCTTTCTTGCGGGATCACTGAAGGATAACGCGGGAATCGAATCGAGCGGAATACCTAGAAGATAGATTGAATTCTCTCGAGGATTTAAGAGTCGCGCCTATCCTATTTAATCCTTAAATGTACTCTCTCAAGCGTAACTATTTTTATCGTCAGATACGCATGCTACGATGATCGTATATGCTCCGGGGCCTCATATCACTTATATTGTCGCGAGATATAATCTTCCAGTATGATATTTCTAGAGTAGGTAGAGTCACTCGCGTTGTCATCCATCAATTGACGATATTTGACAGTCGACGGTGTATTCGGTTAGAGATATCAACGGATCCGCGAAAATCGCTCATATATATCGTATTATAATACACGATAGAATATAATACATACGTTTTACTTCTTTATATATATGTCACTCTCTGTGCTTCCTTCCCCTTATCGGGAATCAATTCCTTACGACGAACATGTATATTGTCCCCTGCTTCTTCGTCATTTACGTACATACATACAAGTGTTTACGTGGTTTAGCGGAACATCAACAATTTACTTTATAAGGCCCAAATATTGTGCGCTACTTGTTCAATCAAATACGCGAAAGAAGTTTCTTTTTTTTTTGGTTTTTTTTCTTTTTCTTTTTTTTCTTTTTTTTTTGTGAAATTGAATCTGCACCCTCGGTTCGTCCGATCATGCTCGATCCACGGAGGGCGCGTGATCGCTTTGATCGATAATCAGTGCTGCAAAAGCAGAATCGTTAAACGAATGCTAAAAGTTCAATTTAATTCCTTAATTTGTAAAATAAAAGACATTTCTGTTTTGAAATTTAAAAAAATTTTACAGCTGCGTGGAGCTATTTCTAATCAATATAATGATTCATCGATAAGTTATCACTCTTCTATTATTCATTACATATATGAGTCATGTTGCAGTTTTGATGATTATGGTGAAAATATAAGGTATTGTCAATTTTATGTTATCTATCTTATCTTACAACAAGTAGTAAATAGTGTCAATGCAATAATAATAATTTTCTTAAATAATAGCTTTTATTTTTGTAGATTAATAGTTATATGTAAGAGAAAGGAATTATTTTTGTAAATAAAATAAATGATCGTTTTCAAATATATATTGCGTGACACGCATTATATGAGATTCGCGAGAAATCTGTCCATCTTTCTCACCCATTCTTTTAATCATTCTTACGTAAATATTTTACCTTATTAATCTTAATTTATTCACGATACAAAAAGAATTCTTTTGCGTCACTATCGTAATAAAGAAGTTCTTAAAGGTAGTAAACAAATGTAAAAAATCAATATCTTAATTTATACGATAAAAAAAAATGATCAATATCTGTATACGCGTGTATTACAAAAATAATATGAAAAAATGACAAAATGCATCAAAGATTTAACATTACGAATCTGTATATCGTATCTCGGTCCGAATTTTTATATTTCAATTTTCAAATTAAAATCTATTAGACTGAGGAAAACCTCTTTATAAAAAACATTTGTAATGCTCGACTCCAGCAGATAATTTAGATTGTCAAATAATGTACAGGATGTTTGGGAGGAAAATTTATGAGTTATAAACTGATTATATATCAAGGATAAATCTTTGATATTGATCTAAAAATCATCTTCGCACTGATTATCTCTCGAAGCCATTAGCGCCATGTCTCGACGCTCAGCTGGTGACGGCAACCAAGGCGAAAGTCACCGCAACTCGAGCGAGAGATTCAAGCGGAAGATGCTCGTTATCTGAGTCGCAAGTCCGGCTCGCGATTGTTCCGAGTCCGGGATCTTGATAGTGTCAAAATCTTGACACGACTTTGTCTATTCGATCGCAAACGATACAGTATCTCGATTTCAGGATTAGAACCTAAATCATAGCGGTATAAGATACAAGGTCAGCGATGCGATCGTCGATCTAGATGCGTTGACGAGACGTTGACCGTCTCTCCTCGAAATTATCAGACACGGAGACAGGCTCCGGAAACAGGAACAAATCTCTCTCGCAGCAGCGCAATGACACTGATTCTCCGCGTGCGTCGAGGGTATCATTGACGATCTCTTCTTCTTCTGTTCTTGAGGTTTCATTTCCCTCCTTCTGCCGACGATACAACAGACGGACGACGCGCTTGAACGACTATGAGAGATTTTCCAGGATTTCCCCTCTAGAATACCTTGCGTCAGATTCGTCCTTTCCTATCTTCCTCTAGATCCACGGTCCTCAAGTGGCGCTGTCGAGGACGATGGACTTTTTGTTGTCTTTACGACGACCGACCAGCTGGCGAATTTGCGCGGAGATGCTCGTGGACGGTCGATCGGTCTCCTCGATCGTTGAGGTAGCCAAGACCACCGCGAGAGTCGGCGATGACGATGACAACGATGAGGAAGAGGAAGAAACGGTGGCGATGCCGCGACGATCGACGGTATTCGTCGATTGGCTGCGTCGCGATAGCGTCCATCTGTTGTCGCTGGACGTCGCAAGCGGCGTCCTCGCCGTCGTCGTCGACGGTGTCCCGGATCGTTCTGACGTCGTTGATGACGTCGTCGAGTCTCTGACATACTGCTGGTATCTCGTGGTCGACGATGCTCGTTGCTGCTGCTGCTGTTGCGATCTAATAGCGTGATAGACACCACTCTGTTGAACTCGCGACATGGCCAAACCCGTTGCCTGATCTCGCCTGAGATCGTGAGGTTTCTCGTTGCTGATGTTGAAGGATGACGAGTAGTAGTGCGAGGGCGACGAGACAGGGGAGGTAGTGCTCGCGACGGAGGTGGTGACGGCGGTAGTGATGGTGCGTGTAGTGCCGGATGTGCCGGTGATCGTTGATAGAGCTGCTTTCGGTGTACCGTTGACCAACGACTGGACCGCAGAGTTCGATGGATGACGTACGAAAGACTCAGGAGCAGGGACTGGAGGCCATTGCTGCTTGTCGTTACCCAGATTGCCAGCGCAGCCGTAATCGTAGCTGCAGCAAAGTTGCCCGTCCTACGAAGAGGTTCGTGGGAGATTGGGTTAGCCACGGCGGAGGGAATTCAAAGGCTTTTCGTGGTCGATTTGATTCGCCGACTTCGGGTTGGAAAGTCTTTGGTTGGCGTGACGTACGAGAGAACGCGATAGCATACTGAGATCTAGAATGTGTCGAAGATAAAGAATGCAAATATATGAGAAGAAAATGAGTACGAGCTTGCTTATCAAGAATCAGCTTGACCGAGTGCTCGGAATAAAGGAACGGAATATATTTTTTTTTTATTACTCGGAGTTCTCCTTCGCGATAATGAAATATTATCGCAATTAATATTAATGTATTTTCTAATTTTTTGTCTATTTTGACTAATATATACATAATATTGCCTGCGTTCTTCATTCGATAATATTACGACCTTTTTTTTTTTAATTTAATTATTTTTACATAAAGAAGTTTTTATTTCTTAATAACATCGAAGAAAAATGATTAAATGCTCATTCAATAATAGCGAAATATTTTATTTTTCTCATATTTTAAACGGATTACTTTATTTCTCGTATGTTATATTTTTCTAAATGTCGGAGAGAATCAAGAACGCTAGGAAAAATGTTTTAAATATCGGACGATTATTCTCGTAATCGATTGTCCGGCGAGCCAAGACTTTCCGACCTGTAGTGGAGAGGCAGGTACTTGTTCACAACACATAGTATGTAATTCATTGTTTCGTAGAACAATACCGCATCAGTTCCGCCGTGGCGAGATAATAAACCAACGTGCAAGAATTCAACCCCCGTTTTACTTTCCTCGAAACATTCCTTGCGATGTCCCTCGCACCCGTACCGACTGGCACCCTTTTCTTTCGGCAACGAGACGACTTGTAAACGATTACGATCACAATTACAATAACTGTAAGGACACTCATGCTGACATTCGAAGAGAGGGGCGAGGGGGTGGGGGGGGGAGGGGCAAAACAATGAATTTCCATAATATGTCTTTGATACCTGGCGACAAATCTCTAAGTTTTCTACTACTTTTTGCTACGATCCTAGCGAGATATCTTTCTACATAATACGCATATCGATACTTGCACACATTACATGATTAATATGAAATTATACTCAACAATAAAATATATTTCGATAACGGAACTTAATTTGAACGATAAATTCTGAGATTATTTTCTTCATACGTAATTTTTATCTCGCGAGAATCGATGCTGGATAAATCGATGCAAAGAAAGAAAGAGACCTCTTGGTGCTTCTATCGAATTTCAAATGCAGATCGGAGGAGGGTGCAGTGGAGGCTTAGGTGCGACAACGATTCGATTAAAAAAAAAAAAAAAAAGAGAAAGAGAGAGAGAGAAACACACCACAAAAAAAGAGAAAAAAAAACAACAAATACAGTCGCGAATCCAAGACGCAGTCCGCGTATATGTGTTGTGTGCACATGTATGTGTTTGTGTGTCTGCCACCTCGTGCGCCATGCTCCTCGATCGACACGAGAAAGACTTGCCGACCGAACGGATTGCCTTCTCTTTTATCTTTTTGCATGAACGACCGCGCGTCTCAGAGTGTGCGTAAATCCAAAAAAAAAAAAAAAAAAAAAAAAAAAAGAGAGGGGGGTTGATGCGTAACGTTTGTGAGGGGAAAATAAGCGATAGAGTTCGTAAGGTGAATTGATTGCATGCAGATTTCAAAAAACGTGCTGCCGCGGCCGAGATAAAATAGCTCGCCGTATCCGATTCGTCGTCGAGTTGGTTGAATGCGACGATAAGGAACGTGCAAATTATTTTTCATCCAGAGGCTATTCCTATTCCTCTTTGTTAATACAAATATATTTGTCTATTTTGGATAAAAAAAAAATTAGCAAACGAGCATCATTAATCACGAGAAATATCGTTAATCGCAACCGTATCTATCTTATTGAAATGATAAGATTTATAGAGAATACAAGATGAACCAAGAACAATGACCGTTATCTCAAATATCCATCGATGATCGATAATCTTTTCTCAGTAGATAAATAAGTATTAAAGAATTTTTTTAGCAAATGTCAATTTGAAGTCCCTTTATTCTTATATAAGAGGATCGTCAATATTACGTCGAAGAACATTCTCCTTCAAACGCGACGAGATGCACATGCTACGTGCTCGTGATACATTTATATATTCATTGTCGAATAATGATAAGCGTGCGACGATCAACGTATAGTGATAACGGATCCTAATAGGATATTATTATAGAGAGAAGAAATGAACTAGTAGAAAAAGTACTACAATATCAAGCAAAGATACGAGATACGAAGACATTTAAAAAAAAATGAAAGACGAGAGAGAGAGAGAGAGAGAGAGAGAGAGAAAATATAAAAATCTGAATTAAAAAAAAAAAGGAATAGACAAGAAGCAAGCGTGAGGAAGACTAAGACAGCACTGGAGCACTCCGTTAGTCGTAGTACATTAATCGGCAATAAAGACAGAAGAGAAGAGGCAGGTAGTAGAGATTATAGGTGAGGTAGAAGTGACGTGATTACCGATGCACACAACACGCGCTATTGCTCACCAATTGGGCGCAGTACGGCACCTGCAAGGATACCCATTGTTAGGCTATATGAGATTAGTCAGTCACGGGCAAGGTGGCGGGGTTAATTTACAACAGCATGATCACAGGCAGACAATGTTTCCCCGATGCAACATCCACCCTTCCCTTCTCCATGATCCCTTATGTCGCCCCCGCGTGACTGGGACCTCCCTGTGCGCCGATCCACATCCACGATCGTCGCGCGGCTTATTGTTAGAAGATCGATTCGATTGGCCCAAGCGCCAAGTAGAATCAGCCGAATTCCACTCCGGTGGTCCCCGGCTAATCGTTGCCAATATCATCGAATAAGATTGTACCGTCGCTCTTGATCGAATCGTTCGGCAAACGACGATAGAAACACTGACGTCGACGATCAGGCGATTCGATCGCGGATCGGATCGGCGGGGTCAAGATCGTGGTATACCCTCGGTAACTATAAGGTCAGGTCCGCTTTCGATTAATTGTCGCCGGGCGATAAACATTAATAAAATGATCCATGCAGGGCCGACCCGAAGCACGCGCAATCGTGAGATCTCGGTTCGATCTCCGTTTGACATATACAGGATGTTCCGGATCTATTATGTTATTTTTCAGCCACAGATCTTGAGAAAGTATGATTTTGATCTCGATGCCAATAGAAAATCAATTATCATTGAAAACGAAAGATTTTTGAATATTGAGCTCAAACAAATTCAAATCATTCAAAAATTCAATTTATTCCTCGTCATTTCATTAAGCGGAGATGATAAAATTCGAGATAGTTTAAATCACTCTTAAAAGGTTTTAGTTAAAAATTTAATATTGGAAGCTAATATTATTACAAACATTGATTTTTTGTTCGATTTGTATTAATAAAAAATTTATCGATCTAAACAGTAAATCGATAAGTGTGGAATACCCTGTATAATGTTTTATCGTCACCCTAATTATGATATCTAAAGAAAGTTTTATAAAAGATATAAAAATATTCTTTTACGTATAGCGTACGTGTGTATGTATGTATTGTATGTATAAGTAAACTTTCTAATCCTAAGTTTTATATAGGCAATCCAACAATAAATTCTAAATCGTTAAACTATTAGCTAAAATTATTTATTATATATTATTTGCTACTGCTGAGTTATTATTTTCACATTTAAAGATCACGTTAACTGGAAATCTCTGAAATATATCTATATAGGTTTATATTTAGGGTGACAAAATATATATATAGGATATCGATGATGGGAGCGAAGCATTTATGATGAAGAAGCGAAACGAAACGAGCTTTCTCGACATTCAGAGTTTTCCTCGAGATTCATATGTACGCAGTCATAATGTACGAACCGAAATTCTCACGGTCGTGGCAGTGTTCGATCGTCTATTATTTTTAAATATAGAGTAATGTTTTCTCATAGAAAACAGTACATGTGACATTTTGTAAGTAATGTTAGAATTTTCTGCAATTCTTTAGATTTAGATATTTAGTTGACTCAATTAATTGCAGCAATTGTTCGTTTGATTTAATTAAATAATCTCTTTCATATTTTTTAATTTTATTGTTAGAGTATTGATCAAATTTCATTTTAATCTTTTGTATGAAAAAGTATCAAAAGATTAAACGGATTTTTAATAAACAAAAAATTAAATAAGAGCAAGTTTCAAATAATGATAAATCATGATTAGGGCTCTAGAAGAAGACAGACAGACAGAGAGAGAGAGAGAGAGAGAGAGAGAAGAGAGTCATTTAATGTAATCTAATATACAATTTATTTTCTCTCACATGGAGGATAGAAACTAATGACGAACGCTGCCACGTGCAAGGCAGGCAACGAAAAATAAATGACATCTAGTTTAGACTAGCTTAGGGACGCCCCTGTATGTGTATGACAATGTATAAAAATATGTCTTGAATAATTTACATTGATGAGTACAGCTAAAAGATCGCATAGCGCGACGCAATATAATGCACACTGAGAGAAGATGCTGCTTAATAATTATTATAATATAGATAACATCAATATTACATCATATATTTCACATTAATAAATTAATTTCTTTTGTAAAATACAAGAATGAAGCGTTTCTGAATAATTTTAATTCAATTCGGTTAGTTATGGTTGATTCGTGCGAGTGCGATGTTAAATTTTAACGCGTATCTTCTTTTACGCAATACGCGATTTTTCTTCTCTCAGCACACGGTTAATAAAATGTCAGCGTTCAGCTTTGCGGATTTGTTTCGCGTTAATACACACCGCGGAAACAAACGGCATACTACGAAAAGATAATAGTCAGTATGTACCTTGTATTATTCGAGGATTACCTACTGACGATACATAAAACAGAAAGACAGATAGAGAGTAAAAGGAATGAGAAAAATAAGATGATACGAATGCTTGTGTGTACGATTTCATGTATATATGGCGGATAATTTAATTGAATATATATCTTAAGAAGAATATGGAGATACTATCGTAAAATGTACCGGTGAATATTTATGACTTGGTATCAATTTAAAAAAAAAAAAAAAAAAAAAAAATGGATCTCTCATTATATTTTGTATGATTATATCTCTACAAAATAATTATTTTATTTACTAAAAAAAAAAAAAAAAAAAAAAAAAATAGATACGCGAAATTAATACACAATTATTATTAGTAATTTTATTTAAATATACTAGGGCACGCAACACAATTATTCTGTACAAAAATAACGACATTTGTAATAATGGAATGAATGTTAATTATTGTTACGGAATCAATTTAATGCGAAACGAACTGAAATGAAATTGATTGACACGATTTACATCGATGCTCCGCCATGTATATATAAGTGTACATATTCTGCAATGGACGCCTGGACGCAATGGTCGCACAGCAATTATCTTGCGTCTTATGTCGGCATAATACATCGAACGCAATTGAATAGGCATATGACACATCCACGGCTAAATTGAGGCAATATTTCATTTCATTTACTGACCTTGAGATTTTCAATTTGCGAGAGAAGAAGGCGCGATGGATACATAAGATCTCGTTAAGATGGTTTTCGTTTCAATTTATTCGCTATCTAAATTTCTTCGCCTTATTTATAATTGAAAAATCAATCTATTATACCGAATACTTAATTCACGAGTGATTAATCTTTCTCGAAACGCTTCTTCGGGAAGCGTACGGAAAGATACAATGTTATTTTATATGCATAATTAATTATTACGTGTCACAAGTCACAAACATATTATACGATATTCTATATATAGAAATATTTTCTATATTACGGAAAATTAAAAAAAAAAAAAAAAAAAAAAAATAGAGTATTACACAAAAAGATTTAAAAGAATATAAAAATTTAACTAATTTGTGCGCGACCATCCTTACTTCTCTTTCGTGCCCATAGCACCGTCCTTTTCCGGCTAATTTTCCTACCCCCTTCCCCCCTACCCCCTTATCCTACCCGTGTCCGTCGGATCTCGTACGGGACCAGATCAAGGATCAACGGCAATCGTGGGTCCTGCGACGTGACGGATGACACGGTTGATCCTCCTCCTTACCTTGCACTCGCACGTGGTGCACTTGTCGTGGGGGTCCTGCCAAGAGCTACCGCTGTCGTGGACGATACCAGCGTAGCTGCAAGGTCGGGGACGACTAGGAACCGTGAACATGGTGCCGTTCGTCGGCACCTCTCGCGCACAGGGATCGTCCTCGCAGCGCGGGCAACAATCGCCCTCCTCGGTCACGGGATTCGAGCAGGTTACCGGTGGACACTCCATCTGCCAGCAGTCTATTTCGCCGTACTGCAACAAATTCAGAATACAAATACAATCGAATACAAGGATCGTTGTATCTCACAAATCTCTCATCTACAGAAAATTCGGAATTGATTATTTTTAATTTTTCCATAAAACTTTGTTGTTCTTCTTTTCACGGTAGAATAATGATACCATGAAGATTGTTATTTAAAGAATTTAGTTGCTCGAGAAATAGCAGTTTCTTATTAATTTCTTTATTCTATCGCGATTAAATGGCTTGAACAAATTCATTACCAGGCATTCGCAAGTCTGACACTGGTATATCCAACGTTCTCCGCTTCTGAAGACTAGGTGATGGAGTTCTTGATGCCTGCAGGACGCTGCGGGATTGCATTGAGGACAACATTTATTCCTATGGCTTCCCGGTGCGCTGCAATCGCATACGAGGTCCTTGCAAGTGATCACGCCGTCTTGACACGTGCATCTCCTGCAAGAATTTTCGTCCTGCGTCCAAGTGTCGCCATTGTTGATCTCGCGACCTTTGAACCAGCAATCTATAAATATAATAATAATATAATAAGTTTATATTCTTCTTTTCGCGATATATAATTTTAGAAATAATTTTATTCTAAAAGACGACGCATGTATGTGCGCGCAAAGAGATATTTCAATTAGACGAGACACGAAACTCACTGAGCCTGCATTCCTCCGCGGTCTCCTCCAGATTCGTTGCTAGTGGACACACGCACTCGTAGCCGCCCTCGGTGTTGACGCATTTCGCGGTGGGATGACACGTATGCCTCCTCTCTATCGTTAGATCGTTGCACTCGTCGATGTCGAGGCACTGCGTGCCCTGGGTACTGTCGTGCAGGGCGCTTCTGTAGCCGGGCTTACAACGACAGTAGTACCAGCCGGGCATGTTGAAGCACGTGGACGACTGATGACACCGGTGTAAATCGCTGGCGCACTCGTCCAAGTCGAGCTCGCAGCTGTTGCCGATGTAACCGCGTCGACAGGAACACCTCCCGGGTGCCACACACTCGCCGCCATTCTGACAAGTCTGATTGCACACGGCTGTACGAAAACAAGAGCTTGATTTTACTTCAGTTCAGAATCTCTCTCTCTTTTTTTTTCTTTTTTTTTTTTCAGAAAGTGAAAGTATTGCAACTATCGAAAAAAAAATCTTACCTTTTCAATTAAAAGTAAAATCTGATTTTTAATATGAAACTCGACGCAATTTTTTTATTATTATTAATTTAAAAGCTACATCGCAGTGTGTGGAAATAATTTTTTCTTAAAACGAAAGAGTCGATCAAATCGTCTGTTTAAAGAACGATGGAAATATTTTTTTTTTTTTTTTTTTTTTTTATTTTTTGCTTCTCGCAATCTTTGCGGAACGTTGGAGAAAAATGTACGTTCCTCGCTTCAGTAAATCTTCCTTTATCGCTTCATTCATCGATGTGATAGAAATATTATTTCGATGGCGTTTGTGCACACACTCATCCGGATACAAACGTTCTTAAAGAAGATGTACGTGCGAATCGTTTTCTATTTCCAACGGCATAAAATTCTTTAATAAAGCGAAATATATTTATTCATTGTACAAATTGTGCGGCGCATGCGCTCGAAAGTATATAAATTTATTTATAAAAGCGTATAATATATATTTCCATTTATCTCTCTCTCAATAAACATAAATAAATAATATAAATTCAAATAATAAAAAAAAATGATCTCCTTTATCAATTTGCTTCTTTATTTAACAATCAAAAAATTTATCTAAATAATAACATATATTTCTCGACGAGAAATGTCGCAATTCGTTGCACTAAATAGTAAGAAATTGCTGACTAAAACATCGATTATGTTATCGAGACGTAAAAGACGATACTGTACGTTTACACGTATAACCGTCGCCGGTATAACCGTCCTTGCAGATGCAGTAGTAGCTGCCGGCAGTGTTCACGCACGTGGCATGCTCATCACACTGATGATGACCAGTCGTGCACTCGTCCAGCTCGGCGCAATTGAATTTGTCAACTCTATGGTAACCCGGAAGACACTCGCACGTATAAGAGCCGATCACGTTGACGCATCTCGTGTTTGCGTTACAATGATGTCCGTCCTCGCCACCTTGCCGCTTGCACTCGTCCACATCTGAATGACGAGACGAAAAGAAAGTATGTTTTATTGAGGAAAGCGTAATTAATACAGTCGACGAATATTTGCGTATTAATTTATCGCACGATCGAAAAATGTTTATATACAGAATGTATCCCTAATGTATCCTTTACATGCCTTTTAAGAAAAAGAGAAATGGATTTTATCAAAAAATCACAAAAATTTTAATGACTAAATCGGTTTTTGTTTTCTTGCAGATTCGGATTACATATGAAGATAAACAATTTTATTTACATAAATGAATAAATAATTTTAATAAATTTGTTATTATTTTAATAGCATGGTTATAAAATAATAAATTATAATAACATGGTTAATAAACTTTATTAAGGGATTAAATATTTTTTAATAATCTGGAAATAAGCTTAAAGGTGTGATGAAAAAATAAACTTTAACCGTATTTTTAGGCGAGTTAGCGTGTATCGTTTCAATTTTGTCGATGGAGGATTTTAAAAATGTTTGGCACAAAAGTTTCTTATTTTTCGCCGAGGAATCAATAAAAAGTGCCATGTTTCATTTAAAAAATTCGACTTTTGATCTGGATAGCCCATTTCCGATCGGTACCGGAAATTTAAAATATCACCGTACAATAGAACGTACCCGAAAATAGTTATCGAAATTTTTGCGATTTTTGATAAAATCTATTTCTTTTTTCTCCTAGAAGGCTTGTACAGTGCATCCTGTAATAAGGGAAAACTAAATTTCTCCAATTTAAAGAATTTATTAAGGAATTTTTTGATTTAAAAGCGTTAATGTTTATGCATGCTTCTTGCGAGGATAAATTCGACGTATGCGGATGTATTTGACGCACGATTAATTGTACATCGAGTTAGTAAGTTAGTAAGTTAGGTACCGTGACAGTTAAGACCATCCCCTTGGAAACCGATATCGCAATGGCAGGCGTAGGTCGTCTGGAGATTCAGGCAGGACGCGTTAGCGTGACACTTGTGGCCCTTCGCGCAGTAATCCACCCCTGGTTAAATTGGTTAGCCAGGCAAATACGGAAGATGGTTAGAAAATGTAATTAACAAGAGGTTTTAGTGAGAAGACCGTCGGCTCGATTTGACATCGGTAATCCTCCCATGCGTAACGGAGAACGTAATTAATTAGTGATAGAGAGTAACGAACTTCTTGCGAACTAGAATTATCTCATTCAACTTATAAACTCGAACTAAAATAAACATTACACGTCGTACACGTATACGTTTAGTAATTTTATGATTTATATAATTCGTATTCACTACATAACATAATTATCTATGCATCGTTGTCTTTTTTTATTTTCGTACTCTCTATAATAACTATATGAATCTCTTAATATCGAATAGTAGATTCATATACGGATGCATATATATTGACTCAAAATTAGCGGAAAGAAAGGAGGCTTGAAATTACTGACAAAAAAATTTCATGCACGAGAGGGTTAATTAAAGTTAATTAAAGTTAATGCGCGAGCTATGCGAACTATGCGTTGCTTCTTTTTCTATGTTATTTCAGTCGCAAAACTTTCGAGAATATTCTATTCCTTTTCATGCTTGCCGTTCTCTTTCAGGCTTACTATCATAATACACGCTACGTTGAATTTCTATTCGTTAAGTTTCAACGTTTGATAATATACAAGATATTTTATCGTTTATAATGAAAATATATATAAGAAAGCTTATAAGAAAGAAACGCTCAATAAAATCAACTGTCTCTCGAGAATCGAGCAGATGTGAAATATTAAATAGATGTATATAATATTTTTTTTTTTTTTTTTTGGCGAAAGTTTCATGAATCCCAGAATTAGTTAGAATTAATTCCTATATATTATTTTCCAAGCAAGAACCTACCTGGGCAAAATTTACAGCACTCTTCCGCCACGCTGATTTGCTCGCTAGGTGGACACGGCAGTGGTGGGCACTTGACATCAGTGTCGAACCTCTGGCAGGTGAAGCTACCGTCGGAACAGTCGCATTCGACGCATTGTTTCGGCGAGACCTTCTCGCCGTGATCGTATATTACGCCATGCAAGTAACATTGTTCTGGCGAAGCAAATGAACGACGAGATAAATAACGTGAGGCACAAGACGGAAGCGCGGTCAGTGGAACATAAAACACGCTACGCCAATTAATCAATCAGTTGCGTGCGTGAAAGCGAAAAGATTAATTCACGTTAAAAAGGATGTTGTATTAGAATTGCTCGAGAGAGAATTATTTTCTTGTGTATAAAGAATATGTCCTCCTCGAATGAAAAAAAAAAGAAGAAGAAGAAGAAGAAGAAGAAGAAGTATGAGATATGAGTGATTTATAAGCTAGGACATATTCTGAGAAAATAATAATCCTAAATGTAACAAAATCTTTATAATAAATTTGATTTTAATCCAGATTTTTAATAATACAATAGAAAAATAATTTAACATTTTTTTATTAAAAACACTGCCATTATATAAAATTCGAAAAAGACGCGTCGATTGCGAACGTGAATCGAGTAGCAATAAGAAAAGAAAAGGAATGTGACATTTTGCTTACTGAGACAAATCGGGCAACACTGTCCTTTAGGAATGACAGGATGCTTGCAGGTAGCCGGGGCGCAGGGCGTTGGCCTGCATTCGATATTGCCGTGGACGCAGGAACATTGCTGGCAACCCTTCTCCCAGGTCGCGCCGTCCTCGTGAACGGTACCGTTCGCCCTACAAGACTTTTGGCACTCGCACTCCTCCACTTTGCTTATTCTGCCCTCTGCAGCGGCTAGCTGAAAGGAAGGACGTCCATGAACAACCAAATTGCCTTATTTATGGTATATCGCATTAACAGAAGTAGCAAGCTCTTATGTGTATATTGAAGAGACGTTCCATAAAAATAAGATTTCTAAACATTCTATATATAATTAATTATGCAATGAGATGATGACAATACACGTACATAATTTGCATAATAAATACAGTTTTTGTAATATTGAATTGAATTTTGAATCTTATCGCTTCAGCATAAATTTGATATAAATGGCATATAAATTACTCACTCTATGGGTCAATTCCTTGACATTATCCAATAGTCGTGCCACGGTATTCTGTAACGTCGAAAATTGACCGCATGTGGGGCAAGATGAGTCGAGCTGAGGACACTGGGTAAGATAACCATGAGGTCCTGCTATCAGCTTGACATCCTGTAAGGCACCCTGTTTTGCGGAAATCATATGAAAAGCTTAGTCGGGCGTGAAATCTTTACAATATAATGAGATATATGTTTCTACTAATAAACAAAAACTAATAATATCTTTATTATAATAAAGTAAGGATATATAAAAAATATATAAAGATATAAAAAGAAAATTAACACATAAAAATGAATGAGAGAAATATTCTAATAAGTAATATAAATTATTTTAAATTAAAAAGAAAAAAGTATATTTTTTACATGATTTTAAAAATATATAATTTTTGAATATATGACAATTATATTCATTATAGAATAATTAAAAGGCGTATACCATAGTAAAATATATTTTTTCACCTTGAAGAGAAAGTGCCTGACATTTCTCTGTCCGACCCAGAGCTGAAGTTGCGGTAGGGTAAAATTCGTGTCGGGTGGACCAGTTCTCAGCAATCGCCTGTACAGGGGGTGACAGTCGATCAGCAGCTCGACCTGCAAGCCGCTTATGCTCAGGGCGACCCTGTGCCAGGCGCCATCGGCCAATCGAAAAGGAAACGCCTCGACGTGCACGGTTCCGTCATGGCTTGATACGTAATGAAGTCGAAGCTCGTCCTTGCGACCGCTGCTCTGCAGCTCCAAATACCTGACGCACATTTTATTCGAAATTATTCGTTAACGATTATAGATTTATTCGGGATTTAATCTGAAAAATTATATTAATATTTCAGCTCGTAATTTTTATTATACATTGTATGTAATAATTATTATGCAAAGTGTCTTAATACTGGATCAATTATTCATTTTACGAATATATCATTCTCCATATTTATTTTCTGTTATTAATATCGCGAAATTTGTTTTGAAATTCTATTGGATGATTGCATAAGTTCGTGCCCGATTTTCATAGATGGCATTAAGTTGCTGCATGGCGGAGTTCTATTGTTTTCGTGTGGTAATTGTTGCTTACACCGAATAGATGACGTTGTTTTATGTCAATTTAGCGTCAGACATTGTTCAGATAAGTCCATTTGTGCATAAGAGAAATCATTAAAAATGGAGAACCAAAGGTGCATTTGCGGCATGTAAAGCTATATGAATTTCGGAAAGGCGTGAGTGTTGGAATTGCACAAAAAAATATTCAAAGCGTTTATTTGGACCGCGCTCCTACTCTCCGAACAGTCAAAAAGTGGTTTGGCAGATTTCGAAATGGTGATTTCAACATGGAGGATCAACCCCGCTCTGGACGGCCTTCTGGCATCGATGATGACATTGTGCATGCCTTAGTGGAAAGAAACCCAAGGATTACAACCGAGGATATTGCTGAGAGGCTGAACATCGATAATTCAACCGCTTTTCGTCATTTAAAAAAGCTTGGATACATTTCCAAGCTTGATACGTGGGTGCCGCATCTCCTGACTGAAAGGAATAAGCTGCAGGAAAACTGCAGGAGTTGCAATGGGAAATTCTGCAGCACCCGCCATATTCTCCAGATATTGCGCCTTCAGATTTTTATCCGTTCCGGTCTTTGCAGAATAGTTTAAATGGCAAGAATCTCAATTCCGAGGAAGCTGTCGAAAACCACCTTACAAACTTTTTTCAAGAAAAACCAAGTTCTTTCTTCAAAAATGGAATCGACAAGCTTATAGATCGTTGGAAAACCATTGTAGAAAAGAATGGAGACTATATAATTGATTAATAAAAGTGTTATCTCTAAAGTATAATCTATGGAAGTTTATATTTAAATCGGGCACGAACTTATGCAATCATCCAATATAATGAATCAAGGATGATTCGATCTCTCTGATTGTATTGATGAAAAAAAATAAAGCTTGATCTTGCCTCTATCGCAAAATAATTAATTTATTCCGTTGGCTTTTGAAAAGTTTATCGGATCATTTAAATTAATCGTAATTGTGGCATGTTTGTGTGGCTTAAATCAAAATAGGTAGATTGCACTTTCAAAGTATCAACGCAGGATACTATTAAATGTTTCTTCATTCTCGCTCGACGATTTTTATTGACACTCTAACTTCTTTTATAGTCGACGCAATAAAGTTGTAAAATTCAGAGATAATCTCCAGCGAAAAGATGGGAAATGAAATGCATGAATTACGTACAATTGTTGCTTAATAATCTCGTTACGCGACTCGTATTACTCGACAGACAAATGCTTTACTGTTGGATATAATAATTCGTTATCCTAGTTATGCGCATTGAATAACGCCGAGATGGTTATTATCAAATTATAAAGCTGATACGACAGTGAAATTATTGCGCTACATTAGGCAACAGAATGACATCGAAAAAATAATCAAGAGCACAATAATCTACAGTTATTCATAAAAGATTCTATCAAAACTTTTATTCGCGGATCCTAATAGATAGTAAAGAAATATTCGCACACAGTTTTATATCTATCGTATCTTGTCACATTCTACACAATATTTTACGGTTTATAAAAAGTAAAATATTTTCAAAATATCGTCTCTCTCTCTCTCTCTCTCCCCCCTTTTACGGGATATACATTATTCTGTATCGCGCTCGAAATAGGTCACAGTTCGCTGTTTGTTGGCCATTCGGAGTTCCGAAATTCTCGAGCGAACTCGGAAGGAGGGGAAGAGGGGGGGGAGGGATAGCGCGAGGGGAATGGATAGAAACTTTTCGCTATTTCATACCTATTGTTCCCGTGCGAAAAGGCAACGATCGTCCCGGAATTGGCCTCATCTTGGCGCAGCGCGGCGGCTATAGTGAATTCCGGAACCTGCCGGAGTAACGCGGCCGCTCGTTCGAAGTTCGCCTCGTTCAATCGGAGCTCCCTCTCCTCGCCTGAAAGTAGTAAAACACAGTAATTGGCGCGGCAAGGTGGAATATGCGCGACCGTTCGCAATTCTTGCATTTCACCCAGCAATTTTTACCCACGCGCAGAATCCGTATCCAATATACTTTTCTGGCGCGTTTAAATTCCGTCTTATGTGCCAGATACATAAAAAAAAGGGGGGCGGGGTGCAATATAAAACGGAAAGAAGGAAAAGAGATTTTTTTTTTTTTTTTTTTTTTTTTTCGTTATTAGATAATCACGAATTTTTAGAATGTTGAATACAATATAACAGTTTGTAGATGATAGAGGGGAGAATACTTGTCGCATGCCGTGCCTCGAAATCGATGCAGAGCTGATTTGAATTTTTAACCCGGTCGTCTCCGGGTGAAGTTAAGCCGCTTTCCAGGAAGTGATCCGAATTTAGAACACGACTGTGTTATTCATTATTTGTCGCAATATTATGTCTGAGAATATGCCTCGGTTGTAATACAAAAGTAATGGAGTGATATTGAAAATTAATAATACAATGAATTAGACGCATATATATAAGTTTTCTTAGAAACGGAGTAGCATGTATTTACGGCTTATTCTTGTCGGAATTTGTTAAGGATGAGTATGTTATTCATAACAGTTATAGGAAACGGTTGAAATGCCAAGAATTAATAATATAATCTTGAAAAAGATTTATAAAATTTATTCACACTAACTCGCTTGCTTGTGCTTAATTGTTTTACGAAGCAGTCAAAATATTTATCGGATATGATTCGTCAGATTTTCGAGTCATATTTTTCTTAGTATCAACAAATAAATAACCAACAACAAAAATTCCATCCACGTATTATTTTGAGATAACAACAATGTTATACATTAAATCGAACAGACGGATCGTCTGCTAACTACAGTAATGCGAGAACTCGGCTATCGGACTCGGTATAGATTAGAGAACGGCGATGTAGGCCACCCCGAATTTTTGGAGAGTACTTGGTCGAAGATCCTGTGCGAATCCGTTACGTAATCGTATGGACGCGAAAATGCAAAAGCGCAAGGTGAATTAATAAAACGTTGAAATTTTTTTCGCAGTTTTCGGATTCAACTCACTGCTCGCAAAAATACAAAAGTGAAATAGATAACTTGATAATGAAATTTTTAACAAAATCGATAACCTAATAATAAAATCATAAGGTATCATAAGCCAAATATTCTATAAATAATTATCTTTTCAAAAATTTATTCTCTGCCATCCTTCGATACGATTTTATATACAATATTAAATTTCCTAAAAAAAACTTGACGCGTATGACGTTTTAAGATTAGAAAGATTAAAATTAAAACGGCATTTAATTATAATTACGAATGAAAGAGAACTGTGTGTGTGTGTAAATTCATAAAATATTTAGTTGGTTGAATTATGTGTGAATAAATAACGATGCCTTTTATATTTTAAGATACTATAGAATGATTTACGTTCGATAAATCTATAAGATTTAAAAAAAAACGACACACTTATTTAACAAACGCATAGTACTGAATAAAAATTTGTAGTTTACTAAATATTGCCTATTATTACTATTATTAAAGATTGTCTATATATGTTTTATTTCGCAGATATAAATTATTCTTTTCTTCCCTTTCTCTTTTACTGTTACCGAAACTCACGATATGCAAATCGATCATAGCTATACTTTGTGCATATTCAATTAACACGTCGCGTCCAAATGGTTGCTGCTCGTCTGAGTAGGTATCCATTAGATAGATTAATACGACCATTTGGCAAATTACACCACAACTAAGCCGTTGCAATCGACAATCCTACTGTCCGTTTAACGTGGCTTCAATATCATCATCATTTAGCGATCCGTGTAACGTGTCACGCGTGCAAACGAGAAATCCTTCAGCTGCGCGTGATCATGGATATATAGGAAATTGTTTGTCTTCTAGAATTAGAGATTTTAATTTCCCATGTATATTTTTTTTGGTCTATTTCTTTGTGTTTTAACGCATAACTTGGTTTCTTTTCTGTAAAAAAAAAAAAAAAAAAAAAAACGCTGTCCAAATAAGGGACACTTATTACACAACTGTCGCGTGCGAAATGCAGCATGCTCTGCCGCTGGCTGGCTTCTCGCGGCGTATAAAGTGTGCCTCGAATTTCAGATGCACCGCCGGTACTCATAGAGTAATCAGATACCCGGCCGACAATAAAGCGTCGATGTCGTTCGCGCGCGAGGTCTCGCCACCTACGACGACGAAGAGGGTCGGCGACATCGTCGAGCAATTATGTACGCGCACGCTTAATTATAACATAATACTATCGGTCTAGGTGGCGGTGAGAGCGGAGGAGAAAGGTCGGCCCCGACCAGCGAGAGAACATCCCTACTGTACGCTGCTCGCTCGTCTCGAACGAAATCGTTCCGCGCGAATTGGCACGCACGAGCCAACCCTTGCACTCGAGCTGATACGGGCAGAAAGCATAATTTGACCGTGAAATTTTTATTTTCGTTATACGAGAAGGCCGGATGCAGTTTCGAACAGCGAAAAAACGATCGTTTGCCGTGAGGTAGTTAAGTAAGAAGGGGTTAAGATTAGTATTTACTCTTCGTGTATTATAATACGTTTGCGGGAGTAAGAAGAACGTTCGAGATGCTAACTGCGACCTTCAATCATTTTTCCTTTCCGATCTCGACGGAATTCGACGAATAAATTCGAAGAGCAAACGGAAATAATTTCAACGTTTCTCTTTTCACTGGTATATTCAAATTGTATAATGTCTTCAAATTGTGTAGGTCTCGGAGATCCAAATTGATATAACAACCATGATTATGTTTTTATCTTTTTTGCGTTATGAAAATCATTAATGATAAGTTGTTGATTTTTAATATTAATTGTGATAAGATTCTTATATGATTACTGGTAATACGACGATATCTTTTTGTCACAAGTCGAAGCAAACTATAAAAATTGCAAGCAGTCGATAATATATTATCATATATCGTTGTAAAATATTTATAATACGATTCAATTCAAACGGTTTACATTGAACTATCGCGAGAATTAAATAAATGTAAACTTTAATGCTCATATTTATTACTTTGATATAAAAAAAAAAACTGCTATTTTAATTACTTTATATTGTAAAAAATATCTAATTGTAAGAAAAAAAAAAAAAAAAATTCGCGAGTTTGATGCGATAAAAAATGTCAACATTTGTACCAAAATTTTCTAACAACTTCAATTGAATCGCCGAAATCATCAGATGGTATGCGACCCCTTATTTAACACAAAGGGGATTGCTAGATTCTATTTTCCAGGTTCGGAGAGAAAACTCTGACACGTGTCGCTGTATATTATTCTCGTCCTTTGTCCTGTGGCGGGTGTTCCTGTTAAGATCCAATGGTTCATATGAGATAAATCTAATCCCAAAGAAATTTCTCTTCCCTGCGTATCTAGATTGATGGGGGAGGGGGGGGGGGGTGAGCGGCTTAAACAGGAGAGTGCGCGACGATGGAAGATAAGAATATCAGAGGGAATAAATTATAACGAATGAATATCTTTCCGTTGCCATCGGTTCAGTTTTAGGAATTAAATTTAGCAAGTGTAAATTTGTCAACAAGTATTAATTTTTAATTACACTTGCATTTCATTCAAAACAAATTTAATACGATTTACAATAGATTAAATTTTAAAATTATTAATGTTAAATTACTAATGTTAAATTGTGTGTTTAAATTTTTTATTATACAATATTATCAATATATATAAAAATATGCATTACAAATTTGACATGAGAAATGCAAAATGATTTAAATCGTAGATTTTTGCATTGTTTTTTTATCTCGGGATCCTATCAGGATATCAGTATCACAGCGTTCATTAATTGAAGAGTTAAAGCATTTTATTCAAACTATATGATATAAACATTCATCACTCGTCATCTTCCGAGCTGTCAGTTGACGAGAATTAAAACAAACATTTGCGGTAAGCGCAGAAAAGAAAAACTTTATTACGTTTATATGCGATGCCTCTCTAAGAGGGGAGCACGCGCGCACGAAGAGTGAGGGAGGCGATAGAAGAACAGAAGCGTCAAGGACTCGAAAAGAATAAGAGGAGCAAAAAGGGACCCCTCCCCCCCCTTACATTTTCGACGTTGCGAATCACGAGGAGCCGTCGCCTAACTTCCCCGAAAACGTCCTCGAGGGTGCAGCCCGCGAGAAAGGGCGTTGGGACGTAATTGAAATTTCTTTCGGGGAAACCTCATCTCTCTCTCTCTCTCTCTCTCTCTCTCTCTCTCTCTCTCTCTCTCTCTCCCGTACACGGCGGCCCAACTTCAACCCTCGTTCGTCCAGGCCCGCTTTTCGCGGCCGTTGCACTGCCGCCCACACACCTACGTGCCTCGTACATCACCCGCCATCGGGGGAAATGCGGGGGTGCTCCGGTATAATTGGATACACCATGTTACACGGGGTTGAATAGACGCCGAGCTCTCGTCGGTACGAAGGGTCGCTTATTTAACGGATACATCGTTTAACTCTTTCGAACGCGATCAATTTCAGGAAACGCGTATTCTGTGTGTCGCGTGCAAAAGTGAATTGTGCAATCTAGTAACGAAGAGTTGACGAGTATTAAATTTTTACGCCATATTTCATCCATACTATAATTCAAATTAAAGCGAACATTAAGCCGTGTCGAAAATATTGTGAAATGGACAACTTTCCGAAATTCAAGGGAACAATCGATACTCACGAGGTAGGGGGAATACCCTCTAGTCTGTGAGCAAAGACACGTAGGCGATGCTATCGAACTGACCTTTCGTAATATCGATTAATCGCACGTTGCATAACCGGTTGTCGTATAATGAGAGACACATTTTAATGTACCTTTTTTTCTCAAGAAAAATTAATTTTGAAGCAAGATTATATATACGTCGTTATAAATTAATCGTAAAATATATAATCTGCTACAATACTGCATAGAAATTAATTTAAGAATATATAAAATATATTTAGAAATTATAAATGTATATACATTTATACATGCTTGACATTTTCTTTGCAAACTGTTGCCGAATATATACATTTTTCCAAATACAATATTTCTTTCATAATGTGCCGTAATATAACACGCACATTAAACATTATAGTATAATATTTAATCGTGAGATTTCTTTGATAAGAAAACTTTTATTTCCAGAGATTTATTTTATATTTTATTATCATGTATGTTGTCATTCCCAACTTAATTCTCAAAGAATGGATTTCGTGATGCGGGGATAAGTTTCGTGGGTTATATAGAACGTAATCATCGTCTTTACAAGACGTAATAATTGCAGCGTGTATTGTACGAGGAGCGAAAGGAGGATCGTTCGTATAAAGAATGACCTGACGGTATGCAAATTAAGGGAGTATTTGGGTTAAGAGAGTATTACCGAAGTGGCAGCTTCGCGTACGAGCCGTACGATTTATCGCGTACGATGCGAATCATGAAAAAGGTTTTATTTCCTGTTACATGATACGATAAATGTAATTGCAAACGCGCCTTAATCAATTTTCTATCGTTACGATATGTTGTTTAGATATTAAAATATTAAGATTATAATTCGCAGAGTTGTGTGTAAAAAAAGATTATATTTTCTATAAAAATTTATTATTAAGGTACTAAATAATTTCTATAGAGAATTGGATGAGAGTTTGTAAGAGAAGAAACAGAAACGAATTATTTGAAAAATTTAAACCATTTGATTACTGATTCATTCTTTTCCTGCAGAATAATTAAAGACTCGGGTTGCACGAGATACCAAGACTAGTTTTGGTCTTGTCTTGATCTTGTCTTGAATTTCGAGACAAGATCAAGACAAGATTTTAAATTAATTATCAAGACAATACCAAAACAAATTATCAAGATTCTTGATCTTATCGAGAAGCCTTGGTTTTTAAAAAAAGTTATCTAATTGTTCCCGATCTCTGAACGGAGATTTTAATTAATATGGAAATAGGCGAGAAAGACAAAAAATTTTATTTATTGTTAGTAAATAAAAACATTTATAAATCTAAAAAATTTTAAAAATTTAAATTTAAAGAGCCTGCGCACCATTATCATTACACACTTTAATGTGACATAAAAATAGCGCAAATTAATTACTTTATATTACTTAATTTATAAAGTTTAATTTCAATACTTACATTTAAAAATATATCTATCGCTTTTTGTTTTTCTGACAATATTTTATTTTTCATTGCTTTTAATCCAAATAAATCTTCATATGCTTTTTTATGATCTTTCTTCAAATGTTTTTTTAATCCAGTAGCGTTATTATTTTTCATTTTTATTTCTTTAGTGACATTTTCTTTTTGACATAATAAACATACGCCGATTTTTTCATTGTTTCTTGTTTCATACTTAAAATAAGTTTTCTATGTGCATTGTTTAACTGCACTTACTTTCGAACTTTCATTATCACTTTCGGAAATGTTTGCATGTTCAGCGGAAGAACTTGGTTTTCGTTTTTAGACTGCGTCTGCACAATCGAGACGTGAGCATACGCGGTAAAGAAGAAACGAAAATCGTGCTCGGCGCTTCGGATAACAGAAGAAATCAGATATACTTACTATTTTCTGTTTTTTATCAAGCTGACAAATAATTTAGCGTTAAATAAAAACTCTTAATAAAAATCAAGGCAAGACAAGACAAGACAAGATCTTTGATACAAAAATCCTCTCAAGACCAAGAAGATTAAAATTTTCAAGACCGATACAATATTTTTGCGAATATTGTCTTGTCTTGGGTCTCGTGCAACCCTATTAAAGACTACCTATTAAAGATTTTTTTATTTTTATCCGAACGATAATTGAAGATCGCGAAAGCGTTTCGGATAAAAGATGAGAAGTGAAACGAGATGAGAAATCGATGAAGTCGACTCACCCTGAAGATAATAAGCTGGTCTCAGCCTAATCAGACCCGGCACCTGTGTAACGCCCTGCCGAGTAGTATTGTGCAGCTGCAGCGCTGCCAATAGATCTATACTTCCTCCAGCATCGCTTCCCGTTCTGGTTCTCGTTCCCAGGACCATGATATTCTCTTCGGTAACCGAAGATGCCGCCGTCTCTTCCTCTTTCTTATTCGTCGTTCCAGACACTGAAACAATCATTTACGATGTTAATTCAAGAGGCAATGTATTTGACTTACACATTATATATAATATTGAAACAATGAGTCAGTTTTCAATTTCAATGATAAGAATATTAACGTCAAAATGTGAATTTTATATATATATATATATTAGAAATTAACACAAAGAAAAAAAAATAGAAAAATTCTACTTGATCTCATAAAATACTTTCTCGCTTATACGTAATCACATGGTAAAAAGAAATTTCAATAACGTAATTGTATCGAAAACGACAACCTCATCTCATTTCGAAATTTTCGTTTTGATCGTCGAATCAGAAGGACCGGAGAGGGAGAGGAAGAAGAAAGGGAAGAAAAGAAAAACGATCATAGAGACGGCATAGAGTTCCCGAAGCAGTGGTATTGATCAGTTTCTTTCCCGTTCTACGAAGCCTTCAACTCTTTCCGCGAAATCGTTCGCCTCGTAAACAACTTGCTTTATCTATCGTTCTATGTGAAATCTATTCCGCTTCTGTCGCGCCGGCTTCACATTGATAGTGATTCAAGTCCCGCGAAAAAAAAAAGCTCGCCCGTCTGTCAGCTCTCGGCGGACTCCCTGCTCAACTAGGGGCTACTTTCGTGACGAGCGACAACACTTGACGTTTGGTTACATGAGACATACGCTCGACGAAAACTCTGATCTTTCCTTCTGACAGCGCTGAGTGGTAGACTGTCAGACAAGAATAATAGCTAATAGGATACAACCGATACATAAAGTTTGAAATATTTTTAACTCGCCTCAATATATTTATATCGATAAAAATGAGTCTTGGAATTAACAAAATTTTTCTTTTAAATTTAATATCGAAATAAAAAATGCTTTTATTATCACGCACGACTCGTTATTCTAAAAAATTTATACTTTTCGAAAAATGCTTATAAATGAAATATATAATAAAGGAGTGTTTATATATGTACGATCCAACTGGCAATTTATTGTTCGATTGTTAACACAACGTTTCGACCATATGATTTTGGTCCTTATCAAGTGAATTAAAATTACAATAAATAATGATAATACCGTTACAAAAATGAAATAAACAAATTTATGTACCTGCATAAAGTTAAAGTTGAAAGAGAAAAAAGTCGCTATGTCATAATGACACACTGTGTCAACCTCTCTGTTTAAGATACCGAGAAAGACTAAACGACCTTTATTAATCTATCGTATATGTCATTTAAATTCTCTGTGTCCTTTTGAGAGTTAACAGTGTTGTCATATTTTTTAATAAAGAACATTTCAGCTATTTCTCTCTTTCTTACATGTTTTTCAATATGCAGGATATCAGGCGTTGACCAATCGAAGTCATGATCAAATTCTAATTTGTGTTTACTAATTATCGAAAGATTACTAGCGTGCATTTTTATATTATTAAAATGTTCCTTGACGCGGGTAGCTAATACCCGTATTCATAGTCGTTCCTTATTTTAAGGATGGAGGAAGCCTCCATGAAGGATTCCTTGAATCTGCAAGGCCACCTTGTTTCATAGATGGACCTCGAGTCTCCTTTTCAGAAGGAAGGAATATTTTAGGGATTTTTAGTGACCGACTGGAGGCAGCACCGTTTTATGCTGCCTGCAACTAATTTCATATAATACATATGAAAACTTTTTCGTATCTTCAAAAAATTCCACGGGATTTTCCCAATCGCGAATGTATCTTTTCGGAATCCGCCACAGAATCCGATTCTCTGAATTTTCGTCTTCAAATCCATCGTCAGAATCATTTAAAAATTCATTGTCCATTATCCCTTTTTCCTTTATACACTTTCAGTTTGAGAGCGCGACAACAAATAACCACAAAACCACAAATGTAACGAAACTAACTTTTGGAGGTTATATTTGGTTATATTCTGCGTATCGTCTGCTAAAAAGGTCGCATCACTCCTCAAGGAAGCTCGTGACCTTCCTTGAGATAAGGGAGCCAATAAGATTCCTTGTTCGGTCAAGGAAAGTTTATGAAACGTGGAACGAGGAACAAAGAATCCTTATTCCTCAAATCCCTAAAATATTCCTTCCTTCTGAAAGGGAGACTCGAAGTCCATCTATGAAACAAGGTGGCCTTGCAGATTCAAGGAATCCTTCATGGAGGCTTCCTCCGTCCTTAAAATAAGGAAGGACTATGAATACGGGTATTAATGTCTTTTCGTTTGACCAATATATGAAGCACTACAGTTCTTGCAATTTATTCTATAAACGACCTCCGTTCTATTACTAATAGGCAGCACATCCTTACCACGTTTAATCAATGAGCTCAATTTTTTAGGTACATTGTAGACAACATTAAAACCCATATCCTTAAAAAACCGACCGATATTGTCAAACCTTCAACAAAAGGTAATGTAATGTAAGAGGGCTTGTCTACATTATTTTCCTCAGTGCTCGGAGTAACGTCACCACGGTGTTTCAAAAAATTAAGTCTCTTACAAACATAACGGTTTACAACGTGTCTCGGAAAATAATTATTGAGTAAAATCCGTTTCACGACATCAATATTTTTACTGATCGTCAGACAATAAAATAGCATGGTCAACGAGATTAAAAATGGTATTCTTTTTATATTTAAAAGGATGGTTGGAATAAAAATTAATATATCTGTTGGAACAAGTAAGTTTTCTATACCAATTAGTTAAAATTTTTCCATTAAAGCGGATAACAGTGGTGTCCAAAAAATTAATACACCAGTCCGACTCTGTTTCATGCGTGAATTTTAAGCGTTCTTGATAACTGTTGAAAACCAACTTAATCTCGTCTACCTTTGCACGGGGAACGGGGAACGATGGCAAAGATATCATCCACGTATCTATAATAAACAGGAACAATAAAATTCAACAAACTCGAAATATATAATGTTATAAGTTATGATTTTTTTTTATAATTTAGAAGAATTCTAATTTATATAATTCAGTTTTTCAAATTTATTTATTTGAACTTAACCAAAATGATGTATGTAAATTAGATAAATTCTGAGTCTCGCTATTACAAAATTGATTAAACGTTAACGATCATGAAGATCTGAATATTCTGGTCTGTCCAATATTGAATGCAATCCGATTATAAATCTTTCTAATGATTTAAATATTAGGAACTCCTATCTCTCTTTTGAATAATAGAAATGGATTAATAAACGATGCCATAAATCGGCAACACAAGGATTTTCAATCGATTGAATTCGTTGTGACAATATCGGAAAATGAGAGAGTGGAAACGTGGAGTTAATGAATAAATCAAAACGTAAACAGTAGTGCTGGCAGAGCAAATCGCTCGCCAACAGGAAGGCGTGTGTTCGAAAATAATGTGATTCGTTTAGATACAGTCATTGAAATCTGGAATGATATTTTGATCTTGCTCTGTTAAGAAAACAGCAGTAAGCAAGTTTACGATTATTTCACGTCTTCAAAGTTTATTTATGCATATATGCATCGTCCCTTTGGTATCAGTGAGATTGACATATTGCGAGGTATAAACACATTATACAAGTTAATGTTTCTAGTATCACAGGAACAAGAAAGATAAAAATTTTTTCTTTAGATAATCCACCGTACATGATCCCTTATGTTGTTCTCATTTTCTGATCGAACACTGAACACGGAGGGTAAATCTTTTTAAAATAACAAGAACTTAAAGACTAAAAAAATATGACAATTTAAATAAATATTCTTCTTATTTAAATAAATATTTTTTTCATTATGCAAAATTATAATTCAATTAATTTGTTTATTGTACTTTACGAGTCTTTCGATATAACGAGATAAAAATATGAGAATATATTATATAATTACATTTTTTATCGGATATGAGTACTTAATTGTCGCGATGGATTTTGCCTCGACACACGATCGATTATTCGCAATTATTGGCGATTACGCGAAATTTCAACGCTAATTAGTTTCGAGTGAGTTTACGTATGAATGCTTCAATGGTGCCTTGTTTCCTCTAATTACGCAATGTACGCGTAAGAGGAAACCTTAAAAACTTCCTTCTTCCTTTCATCCACCTGTTTTTGCAACACGAGAAAGATATTCGTTACTTTAGCTCTCAAGACTTTGGCGACATTAATCGGGCCAAATCACCTGGCGAATTAATGTCGTCATCGACTCGATCTCGTTATCCAAACTTGTTTGCCAATGCATGTCGGACTTCTTAGTCGTAGGCGTCGTCTTCGTTGCATTTTGACTCTACGACTAGTTTTGCAATCGCAATCTAACACAATAATAGCGGTTGAATAGAATTGAAGGTAACGTTATATCATAAATTTCTGCTCTTTATTTTTGAAAAATATTTTTTATGTATCCGCGCGTACATTTATATTCGCGTAGCTGTATATATAAATGGAATAATTTTTATTTTTATAAACAAATAAATGTCAATTATCATATTTCAATTATATTCATTTAATCGTGTTAATGCTTACAAAACATTATCCCACACTTTTTTCGTATTACATTATATTAACAATTGTGTAACAAAAAATTGTTACCTATATCCGGTTAACGAACCCCGGAGTTGATTTTCGAAGAATAGCGCCTATGTGTGGCTGCTGCATGTAGTTACGCAAGAGAGTTTGTATTGTCGGTGACAAGGAAACGCGTGTAAGTGCTCTAAGACGAGATGACGTCGGATGAAACGTGGGATAGAACGGAATAGTGGCAGACTGCCGGGCGTCGCGACGCCCAGTATCGAACCGTACGCGGCATTATATCGTCAAATACTCGAGCGAGAGATTCAGCGAGAGAGAGAGAGAGAGAGAGAGAGAGAGAGAGAACACACTCGTGACACGTGGTGACTGTCCTGGCACGATCGTTACCATCACGATTTCTAGCATTCATAATCATTGGCTACAATTATATAGATAAGTCGAACGGCATAATCGCTTCCGATACTCTCTGATACATTTCGACCATCATCATAACGACCTTGGACAATCAAGCGTTCTTATCACAGGTGTCGATATTTAAAATCGTATCAATCACAAACGTATCTTAAATCTTTATTTTATCAAAATGAAATTATGCTGCACGATTAATATAAAAATTAAATTATATACATGTATATAATTTTCAAATGTACAGGGTGTCCCATTTTAAAGGATCCACTCAAATATCTCAGAAACATTGCGTTAAATCGGAAAATGTTTCAAACAAAAGTTGTGTGGCTTCAAGGGGGCCGTAAGATGGTGACAATGATTTGACCTTGGAAAATCATTTGAAGGTCATGTGAAGATCAACTTTAAAATCTTAAATGAAAACCCCCATTTTTTATTTAGTATTCTTGTAGCTGACATCGAGAGCTTTCCAAAACACTGTTGTGTAACATTGTAACAAAGTATTTTTTTATTAAGTACTTTTTGAGTTATTTTATATTTTAATCGGACATATTTTGATATAAAAAATTAAATACCTCGTAAAATATTTAGTTTTGGATAATCTTACCGTAATACTTCTATGTACAGAATAATGAGATAAATCAATTAATATAAAAAAAAAAATTGTTTTTAAGAAAATTATTTACAATGTATTTTTTTAAACAGTTATTTGTTTTTTTTTGGCACTAATTAATTTGTCTTATTATTCTGTACATAGAAGTATTACGGTAAAATTATCGAAAACTGAATATTTTACAAAATATTTTATTTTTTATATCAAAATATGTCAGATTAAAATATAAAATAACTCAAAAAGTACTTAATGAAAAAATACTTTATTATAGTGTTTTGGAAAGCTCTCGATTCGCTCAGCTACAAGAATACTAAATAAAAAATGGAGGTTTCCATTTAAGATTTTAAAATTGACCTTCACATAACCTTCAAATGATTTTGCAAGGTCAAATCATTGTCACCATCTTATGGCCCCCTTGAAGCCACACAACTTTTGTTTGAAACATTTTTCGATTTAACGCAGTGTTTCTGAGATATTTGAGTGGGTCGTTTAAAATGGGACACCCTGTATATTATAAGAGAGACACGTGAATTTAATATAATATCTGTATTAGATATTATAATTTGAAACATATATTGTGACGATTAATTTGAATTACTGGAATTATCTCGTGCTACTAATGACTTGAAAAAAAATCTTATTCCCTTACTTTTACATTCTTGTTTCTCGCTCAATAATTCGCGTCGCGCACGACGCTGCCCCACCGCTCGTCATGCTGTTCGACATCGAGTTGTTAAATCGCACCGGTTGATCGTCGCATGCCGTGTCTTTCATTCACGTCGACGATGAAGCGAGTACCGAATGCCAGAGACTGTGTGTTCCCTAGAATCGATAACACGCGACGGTCAAGCCGTGCGGAAACCAACCCTCATCGATCGACACCTTCCGTTTCTCCGTCACCACCGGTCCCCCTCGGCACCGGGGGTCTTGCGGCCGGCCCTCCTCGAGGGGGTCGCAGTCCCCGGAAGCCCGGAACCGGCAAGACGGATCGCGGGGACAATCGCGTGTGCGTCGATGAATTTTGTTAGATACGCACGAACGCTCATTATCGAGACATTCGTTCTTCTGTGCTTGACGTATGTTGCTAGCCTCGGTAGACTTTTTTTACACTGCAAATATTGCCATAAAATATCGTGCGCGACAGACGATATTTTGATTCTCTTTAACTGTTGACGAAATGTTGACGATATGCGACAAAAATAGACTAACAATGAGGAATTCGTGCTTGCGTTTGCGAAATTATCATATTAAGACTAATATTACAATAACGAAATTCTGCCTCATTTAAATCGATTAATTTATATAGAAAAAATGATAGATAAAATTTGTATAAATAACGATAGATAAAATATCATCCTCTGATATTCGTAATATTTTTTTTAAATATGTTTACTTTTTATTATTATTTTAATAAGAAAATTAGAGATGTTTTTAATTCACAGATATATTTACTGGTCGAAGAAATTTTGTCATAATTTTGATATCGTCGAGGAAAAATACTAATATTTGGAGATTTCTTCCTTTTTAGCATCGATGTGCTTCCGATCTTTAATTATCTTGTCACTGCCATTATAAAAATGAGAAGACAACATGACACTGTTCCTTTTATAACGAGAGATGACATATTTATTTTATAATAGCGTTACGACAGTTCGTTCATTCTTGATATATCGTACTTATAATCCAGAAATAAGCGTTCAATGTTTACGTTTACGTAACTCCAAGTAATGGCTAAGGAAAAATAAATTCTCTCGATCTATTTTTGCGACCCCATTACGTTCGCCGGTTACTTCACAACGTCGATGATATATGTGTTGCCTATCGTGGTCGAACTGTGATCGATTGACGAGAAAAAAATCTGGCCTCTCCTGCTCATTGTGATAGTTTACGATCGATTAGTCCGGGCATCGGGAATCACACGCCAGAGCTCGTCAATCGGACGATGGCGTGAAAAAGCGATGTCCGATCTCACGCATAAACCCCGCGTCGCCATATAATATTTGGCATTCGATTTTTCTGGCAGTGGATCTTGAAATTTCGCCGGTGCGACATAAGCGACATAAGCGACCATCACCTCGCACGTGCTCGTTCGATTTTCAAACGGTCAAGGTCGGGTCTCTAGTTGGTCGACGACTCGCCCCACGCTAGAGTAACCTCCTTTTCCATCGATATTTTCCTTTTTTTTCACGTCGATGGAGTAAAAAAAAGTGAAAGTTAAAGAAAAAACTAAAGCCATTAAATCTTATTATTAGATACAGAAAAGTTCTTGCTCTCCTTCTCTTTAAACAACATATTTGTCTAAAAGCATGAAAAATTTATTTACTTCTTTTTTTAAAATAGTAAATCGCGAAAGTTAATCTTCCTGATTTTTTTTCCGTATATTTTTATATAGCTGCGAATATTATATTTTATTTTACAATTATCGATTAAACATGAAACAATGCGGTCAGATGTGCGATCAGTTTCCGTATAAAGTTCAATTTTGCATTAAAGCTAATTGCATTCGCGGCATCGAAATTAATGCGAAATGCTCGTTACGGGCTCCATCGACAAAGTTACCTCTAATGAGAACAATCCGCAATAATCGTCCTCAGGTTTATAAATGCTACACCGAATTATCCAAAGGCTAATTGCTCTTGCACCGTGATATTTATATTTTCCATTTATCTACACCGAATAAAATAAAATAAATAAGAACAAACTGTATTTCGATTTATTATACGATTTCTTTTCAATATAATATATTGTGAAAATAAAAAATAATTTTTTATGTATAAAGAATATTATATAATTTGATATGTGTGTGTATGTATGTGTGTTTGTGTGTGTGTGTGTGTAGAAAGAGAGAGAGAGAGAGAGAGAGGGAAAATTTTTTGAATTACAAATTAAATGGAAACGCACAATGTGCAGACGAAATTCTCAGGACATATTACAATGCATTCTCAGAAGGAAGCAATGGTATTATGCATGCAGGTATAACTTGGCATAGCTCATCTATGCTTGTCTGATACTCAATATTTCAACGGCTGAAGAATCTGTCACGTCTATCCAATACAGTACATATATCGAGTAATATCAAGTACACATAGATACATAAACATGACATATGTCATCTTTCACGCTGGCATAAGAATATAATTTTATGGATTTCGCAATATTTATAATATCGTTCACGTATATTTTCAGTTACCTAATTATCAATTTGTAGCGCCTAATATTTCGCAAAATAATTAAAAATATTTATGCATTTTTTATTCTAAGATCCTACACATTTAATAGAAGAGAGAGAGAGAGAGAGAGTAACTGATGCGACGCATATATGGCCGAAATTACAGTTTGTATTATATGGACATTGAAATTTATATATAGGATAGAATAAACCTAAAAAGCGTTTAGCGTAACATAACTAGCGTAGCAGGCCTCACGAGCATCGCGATCTCGTATTGAAAGACATTTAATCCTCAATTAAAGCACGTCTTTATTAATATGGCCGTTATAAAGTCGACCGTAATGATTGAATACTATGAATAAGTCAATACACATACATATAGTGAAATTTTTTATTACTTTCCGCATGAATTACCTTCCAATCGCTATGCACGTTATATGTATACATGTTGAAAGAAGATTCATATTGATATTGAATACAAAATTTATATTCAATGTATCGATGAAAGAGAATATTTTTCATAAAAGATTTTTGATTGATAAAATAGTGCCATTAATAGCCGTATCTATTTTCTTAATTCTGGAAACTTAAAGAAGTACAAACATTTTCTTCAAATACTCTTTCCGTATTAGCCTAAAGAAAATTTTTAAGCGTAAAGGGGACCGTTCTTGTTATGCATACTCGTTAATGAGAAACAGTCCAAGCTACTTTAGTACGATACGTCATGCTCCGAAATCCCAGAGATAAGCGCACGTGGTCGGATAAGGGCAAGGTAACAAGGAAATGCATGGAATCTGTCAGTGTTACGTTCGCGTTGCGAACAATGACATTAACGCGACGTATCAATATTTGGCGATACTGTGGATCGAGTATCTGTTCGTTTACCATTTACCTAAATGAAATTAGGCTATTTTCCACACTCGCGTGCGAATCTCTCATGCCAATCACGTCGCGATTGCGATGCCAGGATATCTAAATCCGCGACGTTCTATTTTTAATGGGGAGATGCCATCGTGATCCTCTCTGTCTTTCTCGTTGGTCTATGACGGAGAATTTTTATGGCATATCAAAGGCTTCCTGCCTATATGAGATTATTATATAATATTATATATATATATATATATATATATATATATATATATATATATGTATTATTTAACTTAAAATAGAATATCAATAATTTTAAAATAAATTTTTTTCTCGATAACGAAAAAAAATTTACTCTATATCATTTTTGCACGAGGAGTTACCCTTTTTTAAATCATATTATGTTTTTTGATCCAATTTGTATAAGAATACTAAAACTTTATGTACCAGGTATATGAATATGAAACCGGAATTTTTGTATAGAAAATACACGTTTATTGTATGAAAATGATAAAAAATATTTTATTCCAAGTATTGCCCATTGCTAGCTATACATTTTTCCCATCTCTCTGACAATTTGTGGCTGCCACGCCAAAAAAACTGTCGCTCCTTTGAGGCAAACCAGTCATCGAGCCATTTTCGTATATTTTCGTAAGAAGTGAAGCGCTGCTCAGCAAGTGCGTGTCCCATCGATGCAAATAAGTAGTAATCGGATGGAGCCAAGTCTGGTGAGTTAGCCGCATGCGAAAGTATTTCCCAACTAAACGCCTCAATCGTTTCCTTGACCGGTTTTGCTGTGCGCGATGGTGCATTATCATGAAGCAAAATCACTTTGTGTCGCCTTTTTTGATATTCTGGTCGTTTTTCACGCAAAGCTTGATTCAAATCGAGTTGTTGTTACGTTTGAGCGTCATCCTCATCCAACAATGTTTGCAATTCGCTGTCTTCAAACTTTTTCGGTGGTCTTCCACGTTCTTCGTTTCTCACGTCAAAATCGCCACTTTTGAATTTTTTAAACCACTCAAAGCACTGTGATTTACCAAGAGCATGCTCACCGTAAGCTTCGACAAGCATTCGATGCGATTCTGCAGCAGTTTTCTTCAAACGGTAACGGAAAATCAATGCTGTCCGCAAATCGTAGTTTCCAGGCACAAAATTCGACATGTTTAACGCTATTAAAAACTATGCTGTTGTATGAAACTTGTATTGTTGTGAGTTGAAAATCTTTATCAAATGTCAAAAGAAGAAAATGGCGCCAATGACGCGGTTTGACGGTAACTACATTGACAGCTAGGGCAATCTATGGGCAAATTCCGGTTTCATATTTATATACCTGGTATGTGTGTACGTGTCACAAATGTTCAAAATTAAAAAAAAATTATATAAATATTAATGTTTCAATATGCGACAGAAATATCATATGCATACCTATCAGATTACTCGATCGAACAATTAATTACGCATCACGAAATGATTCATTGATGCGAACAGGTGAAATATAAAATCGTAATTGCGAGTCTCGAGTTATTTTTATACATCATGCATCGATTCTTGATGTGTAAAATATTTAAGTGCCAATCGCGAAACGCGGCGCTATCGATCATTTTACATTCCATCGCGAAACCATCCTGGCTATGTCGGCTATTTGTCTCATGCTCATCGAGTCAGAGATATTTATTGGTACATTCGCAAATATTTCCCATTGTTGACAAACGTTACATTAGCAAATAATTTCGCACGTTCAAAAATCGATGTTACGACAGCGCAATGCGTTATTATAAGCGTTTTTTTTTTTTTTAATTTTCTAAAATACACAAAATTTTGCAAATTAATCAAAAAAAGTTTACCAAAGTGTCAATAATAGTGAAATATCTAGAATACACACGCGTTATATATTTCATTTAAATTTATTATTATTTAAAATCTCATTAATATATTTAAATCGTCAATACATTAAATATGGCTATCTTAATATTATCATAACATTACTATCTTGAATAATGTTAAAATTTTAGTCATATTTTCTGAATTAGCTAGATATAAGAAACTGAAGAAATTGAAACTCAGTGGAGATTCCGTATCACCGAGCTGACCCCTTTAATCCTCGCTTAATTAAAGGGATGAACACGAGGCAGCGGCTTTATAATTCACTTATATCGTTTCTCTATCCCAATGGAAAAGGAAAGTAAATCCGTACTATGCTTTTATTATTATTTGCCTCCGATAATTCATTTACTTTCAAATCAATTTTCCGATCGTCGAGGGGATAAAGATGAAAGCGAAAATAATCGTGAGAAATTAGAACGGATTCGCTTACATATATATGATTTACACACGTACAGTTTACGCAAAATTTGATGAAAGCTAGGGACATATCTCACTAGATATTGGATTTAATGTTATTAATTGAAATATGTAGAAACAATTAGAAATTACAAAAAAATATTACACTTTTTTTTTTTTTTTTTTTTTTTTTTGCATAATTAGAAATCAAACTAAATTGCTATCGTGTTTGAAGACTGCACGATTGTAAAATTGCAAAATATTGTATATAACAGCTTTATAATATTATATAATATTTAATATTTTATAATTAGTAATTTTTCTCTCGAGATAATAACAGCCGAATTCGAAAACTGCAAAATGTCATACAACAACGTAATTGTGATAATAACGTTGCACAAATTCATAACGATTGCAATAATAACACGTATAGATCGATTGTTTATTAAAAAAAAAAAAAAAATAGACCCCCGTTTAAAAGAAACGACACAAGTTGCAAGAGATGCATTTTCTGCTCCATTCCCGAAATATCGTTGTCACCCAGGTGTGAGTATTAAAAGCCGTGGTCCACTTCGGCAAAGCGTGGGCGTGTCGTGGAGCTAATTAAACCGTCAGCTTTTGCGAGAGAAAGTGGCAGAGATAAAATTAAAGGAGAAGAAACAAGGATATATAGGGCCCGTTTCAGAGGCAACAAAATTCACGGAACCAAGTATTATTTTTGCGACAACTCGTAAGCCGGTTTACTTTACGAGGCGAGACACCGAGACAGATATTTTGCAGTGTGTTTTCCTCTCACTCTCTCTCTCTCTTCCCTACGAAACGCGTGAGAAACTCTCGTGTGTCTCCGCGATGTAAATATATCTACGATGTCTTCGTGCAGCCGCATTGTCGAGTTGACGGAGCGCGCGTATCTTAAATCTTAAATATGCCGTACATGGGCTTTTCATTTGTGACAAGAAATTATTTTGAACAAAATTCTTTCGAAAAGATTGAGCTCTTTTTTTCTTTTCCCGTACTTTCCAATATTATTTGGATTCTTTTGTCTCTTGTTTATATTTTTCTCGATACGACTTTCATGACATTATTTTTTGGTGCGTTTCCTCTTTAACAATTAGAAATTAGATAGTCTTAATAAACGAAGGGGAAAATGGCATCCTAAATTTATTGTATGTCTGCCGAACTTTCGCCATCGTCTCTGGGATTAATGCTCGTTTCATCGGCGAAAGCAAGTTCATATATTGTGGTCTGTCGAGATCAGACTGGATGGAGTTGTTTTCGGTTTGACGAATCGCAACGATTCATAATCCGGCGTGTCAGGTGCATACGACATTGCAATTGACTGTTGGTTGTTGTTACAACGGCGGGCTTCGCTTCTGTCGCGGACGTGGTGGCGATATCGTAAATTCAAGCACGTGTCATTAGCAACGAAACTAGCGTTCTGCTTTATTTCAAGCGTGCCTCGAAGCGTGCGGGAATGGGACGTGCACCAAAACTATCGTCATTGCATTGCCCTGTATATTGCCAATGATATGCTTGACAAATACTACTTGATGATGGATAACATGATTGATATAATTACTAATAATTAATTGGCTCTTATTTATTATTTTATAATCGCATAGACGTTTCTCCGCAACTATCGTCAGATAAGATGTCATTAGTCGCTTGACAAACTAAAGTCGTTGAAGCACTTATTTCTTAATTGACTGTTCTGTTTTCTTTACGCAAGATATTTATTCAGAAAAATAATTTAGAAATGTAATTAAGAGAAAGAGATGGAATTATAAATAAGAATAATAACGGATGCGCTAAAAATAAAAGCATTAGCATATCTAAGTTAGTAATATGTCTGCGATTTTTAAGCGGCGTTTAATAAAATGTAATTTTTTCGTATGCGAAGATTAATTGCTACTTAAATAAGGACGGAAGAAGGAAGGATTATAGCAAGCTCACGAGACACTAAGCGATCGGTTGCACAGCGTCTCGACGCCTTGGCGCCGTTCACATACAAACCGCTACTCGTTTAATCGTGCACTGTACACACTTCCGCTGAGTAAACTGCATTGTAAAGTCGACTTTCCGATATTATATTGCAAACATTTTTCTTAATTACTGTTTCAGAAAAGCTTGTGTTTTACATTATACAATGTCTAAAATGTTATCGAGTAATTCAAAATATTCTATCTACATTTTATATGTATCATTTTTTAAAGATGTACAATTTTCTAAATATGTTTTTTATATTAGGTGTACAACTTTGTTTCCGCCGTTTTTTTTTCCGAAATTCGAGGCTTTATTGTAAAAAATTGGTTATACATTTATGATTCGTTTTGAAATTGCTTGTTGAGTCACTCCCAATGATCGTGCCAATTCTTTTTGACTTTGACTCGAGTCTTCGTTAAGTAATGCCTCCAATTCTGCATCTTCGAAAACCTTCTCTCTTCCACCGCTATGCCGGTCTTCGACGCGAAAATCACCGTTCTTGAAGCGTTGAAACCACTCACGACACGTTCTTTCACCAATAGCGGCTTCACCATAAGTATTTGAGAGCATTCGATGAGTCTCAGCCGCAGATTTCTTCATATTGAAGCAGAAAATTAAAACCTCCCGCAAATGACGAGAATTTGGCTCGTAAACTGACATTTTCAATCGAGAATAACTTTATGATGCGGACACAAATCGACTAACGTTTCTATGGGATTATGTTGACAGATGCCCAAGTTTATCGCATGACGTCTATGATCTATTTATTTCGACCACTACTTACCGCTAAAGCCATCTATAGGAAAACGGCGGAAGTAAAGTTGTACACCTAATAAATACATTTAGTCTCATTGTTATAATAAAATAAAGATAAATATTACATTGCATATTTTTTATTAGGATTATTTTCATCGGGAAATAAATCGAGTGGAAGAAATTTTTTTTATTCATATATGTACTCAGTCATGTGCACACAAGCAATATGGCAGTTGTTCTCGACAGGATTCCGTTATAATGTTACTGCAATTGTTGCATAATATCTTACATAAGTAATGGAAGAGAAGCGATACGGATAATTATTTATCACCAGTCTCTCGGAATTTGCATGTCTCTGCTGAGGAAATACTAGAGAATTGTAAAAACAGAAGTAATAACGTTCCAATGCGTTTAAGACAACATCAGAGTAGAACGAAATTGCCCGACTGAGACAGACGCCAGTTGAAGAAATAGCGAGGATGTGGAAGGAAGAATAAAAGGGATAAAGGAAGAATGAATGTGAGTTGTGAGATAACTAGAGAGATTGACGCTACGAAAATTATTTTCCGCGAGAATTTATGGCAATATTTTCATTTTATGATTACATCTTTTAATTCGTTCGACGTTGCTTAACATTGTTTGAATATCCGAAATTTATGTATTCTGCTTTGATTACGTTTTGTTATTTGAAATAGATTTTTGTGTTTTCATATACAAGGCTAATTTTTTTTTTTTTTTTTCGCACGAATAATATCAATTCTAAGATTTTTGTTAAATCTCTAATTATCTTATATTAGAAGAAGAAAATATTTTGAATAGAAATTACGTTCTCCATAAATGCTTACGTTTAATTCGAGAAATATGAGATGCAGTTGAAATTATTCGTTTGAAAGGATGCTCCCGATTTGGTTTGAGCGTTTGTGATCAATTTTCGAAATGCTACATGTAATACATTTGGCAATAAATTGCAGTTGGTAGACGCAAACTGCGTAATTCTACGAGATTTAGGACTGTTCACTTTTCGTTTGATTCGTCTGAAAATCGTAGAGGAGCAACATTAAATGCGCTATGTTAAATGTATATACGCTGTTAGAATGCCGTATAAATTTGTACTCGCGAAGTCTCGCAACGTTTCCGTGCGAACAAATTTATTTATCATGCGCTAAAGATCCGACTTGCACGTGTCATTGAGAGATTGATTTAACAGCGATATTAATGTCAAAATTCGCTACAATACGTCCCGAGAAATTAATAACTTCCGTGACGAACACGATGGCGGTTGCAGCTGTTAGATTTACAGATAGATACGCAAAACAATTATACGACGAATGTATTCTGTCGTCTTTCTTATTGGTATGTTAGATTAGAGTTTTATGAATCATTTGATGTATATAATCAAAAATTGTTGTAAAAATTGTTTTTATTATATTATAGATTGCAAAATTAGTATACGTGAGATAAGCAATGTACAATTCGTCCTTTCTGATAAGAAAAACGAGGATGTACATATGTTAAAAGGATTGGCAATTATTCATTCGAGCACTTTTTGCGAACACGTAAAAGTTAGGAAGTAATATCGGCATTTTTGTAAAGTCGAATGTTTCCAGTACAAGCTGATTTTATCAACGTCCTTGCACGAAAGCGCCGAAGCACGAGCTCATGAAAATGGATATTTTTAGATAAGATTTTTGTAATGTGGTCCACGAGGGAAAAAGGGTTTTATTAATGCATAAAAATCTAAAAATATACCTAAATATATACCTGTACGGGTAGTTTACACGAACCCCGCGAATGATTAAATATTTATTCTCACTTCCTCCTTTGTTTATAAATTATGCGATACTTCGTGGAATACGATTTTCATTAAGAATTATATAATATATTACTAAATTATTAAGAACACACTATCAGTGTGTTTTATTATTCATAATTTTTATGGATAATTAATGATATTAACGATAAACAACAAGACAAATCCTTCACAAAACTCTTCACTAAAATTAAAAACATTATATTCATTGAATGATACATTTAACATATTAACAATTTCGAATAAGAAGAAATATATTCATAAAAATAAAAGAAGAAAGGAAATATTGTAGAAATATAAAAATACCTTTATTAGAAATATTAGAAGCGTAATTGTTTTGAACAATATAAGCTGTAGAGAAATCTATTATCATTAAAAACGGAAAATTCTTAAGCAATTCTGATTATTCCTTCGTGATCCTTCATGACTCAGCTTTTCATTTAGCCAGCGTGCCTGCGTCTTTAGGAAGCGCAGTAAGGAAATCAGAGTGCGTTAAGTCGCGACCCCGTGCAACGAAGCGCAGAGCCGCGTATCGACGGTCATTCTCCTTTCGGATATACAGCTTCCGGCAAAAAGGGTGCAAAGGATCGATCGATAAAGAAAGCCGGCGGGGGTAAAGGAAGGGTTGATGATGGTCGCCGTCGAAGGATACGCCCGGCTTAGAGGGAAGTGAAATACATGAAGAGCTGCACTTTCGTAAATTCGTACGAATCACTTCCGTTCCGTCGCTAAATTTCCCACTCGTCGTATTTACAGGCCTAAAACGAGACTGGGGGGGTGACTCGGCTGGATTGATCGTACGCGGCAAAGTGGAGGACGAGCGCAACCCTTAAACCTAACAAGCAACTACGGAGGAAGTCACTGGAAAAGTTACATTAAAGAGATGGAAGTCTTATGGTTTGTAAAATTTTCTTTAATGGAGATTTTTCCCATTTATTTTTACGATCGTACATATTTTCTACCGAACGAAAATATTAATATACCAAGTAGAAGAGATAATTATAATAGTTTATATGTAACAAAGTACTAGATCTTTATTATTATAACTTTCTTTTTATGCTGTTGATTTAAATCATTATTGAACATCATTATCATTATTATAGAAATTAAGCTCAATTAAAACTTGGAATGCTTCCTTCTTCCGTTCATCAATATCTGCTAATTAATTAAAATGCATATAATTATAACGCATATATCTATTACAGCGTATATCCAATTGCATTTAAATTGTGAAGCACATTCATCGACCGGTATATCTGATATTCATCATTTTCACAGAGTCGATCGAGGACAATCGACGAGCCTAAAGGCCTATCGAGGATGTGGAAAATCGTGAAATGTCCCGTAAATAATTCACGAGTTCGCGGGCTAGAAATAATTGATGTCTTCCTTATGAGCGTTATATATCCGGCTTGAGTTTTTAGCGAAAATAAATAACATCGTGAACAATATTCCTTTATTCTAAAATTTGGATGGATACATAATCAGCTTTCATTGGTCGATTATAAATACGGATAGTTCTCGAAAGTCCGAAAGATGACCCAATATTAACGGCGCGATAATATCTTGACATGCAAATTGAAAATTTTTTGGAATCATGAGAAATTAGTGAAATAAAATAATTTTTTTTTTTTTTATTATATTGTACATTTATCAATTTCTTACTTTTTAAATGTGAAATTAATGTAAAATTTTTTGCGAGGAATTTTAACTTTAACTGTAATACATAATGAATATAACAAATATACTTTTCAAATATTCTACGGAATTTATTTTATTGAGACTCGAAAGCTTGTTTCAACAGATGAGTTGCTATTATATAGACATAAAGAATCCCAGTTTATTATTCTGTCTTTCTGATTCGTAATAGCAGTCGGTGACCGCCGCTAAGATTTCCTGCTAGGTTCGCGGTTAATGCGACTAAATAGAGGCCCGGTCCGAAAAACAACCTAACGAACATACGGCATCCCGCAGGAGATCCCTCTAGCAGAACGCATGCGGATCGAGCCAGCACGCGTCCGTGTGGGGGAAGACACAAAAGGCTGAGAAATGGTGAGCGAATTGCTCATTATCGAGTGGTCAGGGTATGCGAGGGGCGACTAGGTCCCGTCGGGATTTCACAGGCGGCTTCAGGAAGTAGGCACGGTGGCCTCGTTTAAGGGAGCACGGGAGGGGATGAATCCTTCCCCGCCGAAATTGCGGATTCGCCGAGGGCGAGAATGAATCGCGCGAAAATTGTCTCCACCCTCGTCACTCTCCATCCGCGCTTTCCCTCGGGGTCCTATCGGCTTTTCAAACCTTGCTTGTTCGTATCTTTTGTGAACCTTAAGGGCTGCCTAAGCTCTGCGCGATTCCGGAAAGCGTAATCGCTGCTGATTGCGAACACTTTAAAGGGTTCTATTAAAGAGCGTTAACTGTGAGAGACTAAAATATTGCGATATTATTTTTAACGTTTTTATAGTTTTTCGATCGGCATCATTAACGAATAATCAACATCGCATGGCAAATATTAACACGACATTTATTAGATCATACATATTTTGTTTCATCAATTTATTTTTAAAAATTTTCCATTATTACATATCAAAGAGTTATGGAGTGAAGTTATAAATAAAATCTATGGAGAATGGAAAGCGGTTTGAGCTAACAAAAAAATTTTTAACTCAATTCTCGTAACATCTTCTACTGTCTCGAAAGCGAATCCCTAATTACAGTTAGGGGATGTTCCCTGCAAGGCACTTTGCACCTGTCCCTGAAGGGCGACCATGACAGGAGCGTGCTGCACGCCGGAAAAAAAACTGTACAAGACACACGCGTGTGAAGAAGAAAGAACCGGGAGGCATCGGTACGTTAATACCTGTGCGACCCTCAATAAACTATATTATTTGGTGTGCATTATGCGCGCGTGCGTGCAAACATGCGTGTATGTTGCGTGGAAGAAGGGCGCGCCATGTTGTCTGGCCACCCCGCATTGCGCCAATATATATATTATATGAACTCGATGAAATCCCAGACGTAACCTATCCGCAGTATCAGTACGTCTCCTATTCTTCATCTCTTCGTTCTTCCTGCTCCGGTTTCCTTCTGGAATTATCGCCTCTTCCGCTTCTTCCTAATCTTATAGGGTTTTCTTTTCGGTTAACACCGTGCCGCGTTTCGATTTCCAAAGTTCTGGCAAGACTGAAAGGTTGGAAGAGAAATTGGACAAAATCTCGCGATCAGCTTGATAATCTTGAGCAGTAAGTTCCATTATTTGTTTTTACTGTGGATACTTCTCGAAACCGTAGGACTATGTGGAGCTAACTAAATCAAACTAATGGCCCATCGTTATTCTAGGCCTCTAGGCCATAAACATTTTCAGAATAATAAACTAGGATCGCGCGCATATCAACATCTCTATCTCATTCGTAAATGTCAACAAACTAAAAGAAGATTCTTATAAATACACGCACAAATACACAAGTCCAATTATATATGCATGCGTATAAACATTAGATTGCAATTATTTTGTTATTCCTTTTATTAAAAGTTCAATTCAGTTCGAATTCGGTTATCAAAATATATTTAATATGAAAACCCGTTATATTTTAAAAAGTTATAACAGATGATACTTGATAAAATTTGAAATAAAACGAAATTGTGATTTCATATTATTCAAAAAAATTGTAGATAATGATTGTTAAAAATCAATTTATCACATAATAATGATATGTGTATATTATATATATATATATATATATATATTTTTTTTTGTACATAAGCAAGATACATAAATGAAGTTTCTGTAATACAGGTTTCTATCAAACAGAATTATATACATATATATATCATAATTACTTTCATACATATATATCTAGGAAATCGATTAGAAACAAAACAAAAAACTCGGGACGATAAGCTAGCAGTTACAATTAAATTTGTCTACTTTTTTGGAAAATATACGGATTCACAATTCTTTTTTATTTTTATCTAATATATCTTACTTCGCGATGTAGGCACTCTTTATTGTTATAAATGAACTCTCTTTTCGGCGATTTTTATTAGATTCTAGCAGCTTTAAAGAAATCTAACATTGGTGAATATTTTCCTTTGATAATCTTGATACATATCGCAAATATTACAGCAATCGTGTCATTATTTACATAGTATAATATTTATTTGCTATATTGTTCTTCTAATATTATTGAAATTACGGGTCTTGTGAAAAGTATTGAGAAGATTCTCTCTCGTTCGTTATTTTTGTTCTTATAAATTCTTTGAGTTTTTCTCAAATTTTATACATTAAATGACTGATTAAAGTATTATATATTTGTACTTATAAAAAATATTTTTTCTCATTTATAAATTTAGTAAACTTTTATACCTGGAGAGGCAAAAGAATTTACGAAATTAAATGATAAAAAAAGTTTTGTTTATTTATAAATTTAGTAAACTTTTATACCTGGAGAGGCGAAAGAATTTACGAAATTAAATGACTTCTAGACTGTCTCGTTACTTTTTTTTTTTTTTCAATGTTCATAAAACGCCATATCTATAGGCTTTCACTGACTACCCTTAATGTGATGAGCAAGAGACGTAATAAATATGAAGTGCCACTTGATAGCGATCGTTGGATTCGTTACGCTCTTATTATTTCCGTGATACGTAAAACGTAGCGTTCCACTTAGGATAATGGAGATAGCCTTGACATCGTCGAGAAAAAAAGCTGTTCTCATCAGTATGTTAGTCTTTTCGCAATCCAACAACTCGAAGAAAGGAATATGAAGAAACAAAAAGATGCTCGAGTATTCAAAAGACTAAGTAACTCGATGCTCCATTTGGCACGTTATTTCGAAGCCTTCATGGCGCCCGACGGGAGATTAATTTAAATTTGTATTTACTTAAGATAGGCATCGTCATTTGCTTCGTAAAACTCGATATATTAAATGACGGCCTATCGATTGGAAAGCGTTCTTAGAAAAATTTACAATATTCGTTTATTCAGATATTCGCCTTTTTCTCATTTGTTAGTATTTTTCCGTTACGAATGTGCTAATTGATGGAAGCACATCAGCTACACAATGCAACCGACTGAAATTATTAATTCGCTTATACGACCTCCCATAATTACGTTTCGAAGCTTCTCGAATTAAGTGGTCTTATATAGTACATTATATAGAACGTCATATGGGGGTAAGCCAGGTGTCGGCGTATCCGCGCGATCTACCTGCCCAGCACCTGCCTTCGCAGGAGGTATAGTCGTGAAATCCATGTGAATGTAACAGTATATTGAAGCATATATACGTTCTAAACGAAACAAATTTGATTAGTTTTTGTATGAGAAAATTACTGTTAATAATATTACATTTAATTGATTTTCAGAATGTCAAGCGCAAAAGTTAAATTCGTGACAAAATTAAATTTATTTACATCTTAAAGATTTTATAAAAGATAAATAAAACCAGCTTTACTAGTCGCTGCTCGAGTCACTGCCTACGTCAACTAGCGTCAAGTAGCAAACTTAATTTAATTTTCATAGAGACGTAGATATAAGTTTCTTTTCTGATATAAATGAAGGAATTTAAGTAGGTCGCAGAGAGAAGTTGCAGTTATCTTACAGCGCGAAATCATCCCGGTCTCTCCTCTTTCGTTCTCCTTCTCCCATGATCCTCCCCGCTTCTCGGAGCCAGGAAGAACGGGAGAGAAACGGGGCTTGAATTCATTATTTCCCATTTCCTCGTTCCCGAATAATTGCATTTGGATCCACTGGACCGTAATTTCGCGCAGCCGACTTTTCCCGTACGTTTTCAGAGCGCGTCATTCGGTATATTCGGACGTGCGTCTCCTCGGTGATGAAATTTCGGCCACCGTCAATCAGGAGCGAGTTCGGTCAATGACAATTAGTTCCTACAGCGCGGATCTATCTTCGCGCTTAACGTCAATTTCTATCCGATGTCCTTTTCTATTTGTTTTCTTTGATTATCGTAAATTTTTATGGTAATAAAATCTTCATTTAATATTCTTCCAATCTTTGTTGTTTTTCCCTTATATATAATAAATATCTTGATAAAATTTATTTTTGAGGCGCTTTCGGGATTTACTCGTCCCCCATCGAGGATGCTTGAAAGGCAATAACATCATCACGCCGTATTCAATGTTGTCGTAGCATCGTTCATAAAATAGCACGCTGATGTTCGGGGAAAGTCACCTGTTTCGCGTATTGCGTAATTGCGTAATAGTTAGTTGCGTATAATTAGCGCAGGATGATTCGGATAAGAGAAGATCTTGACAGTGATCTTGAAAGAAAGCGAGGGTCGAGTCGCGGCAAATTACATTTGATGAGCGGAAAAAAGGCTGCGTAACTTATTTACCTCGTCGATGCCACCCCGAGCGAGATCCGGAGAGCCGGCCATACGACATCTCGTCGTATTATCCGGGATTGTCTTCAGAAAGATGAGCGTCCGTGAAAATTTTACTTGACGATCACGGAGACGACGGAGATCGTCTCTGATGAGAGCAGACAAGGCCGTTGAAGCGAAATCGTCGATTCCCCAGGGTGTTGCCACCGGCTATTGCCACCAATTACCGTCTACGTTCGTAAGGAAGGACGAAATGATTCTTGACGAATCTCCTTTTGCCGGATACAATAACATCACTGACGAGAATTATCGCGGTGCAGCTGCTTCCCCAGCAAATAATTACGCGACCCGTCTTTTGCGAGTCGCAGGACTTTTGCGTCTTGTTTACCAGGCAAATATATGATATACGTCTTGTCATTTCTATGAGAATTCGCTGAGATATAAGCTGTATTATCTCTACTGTTGATTTTCTAATTTATACGTTTATTAAACACTCGTGAAATTTAATTTTACGAGTATCATAAGAACGAATTCATTTCGAATAACTTATAAAAATTGTTGCGGCCTAAAAACACGATCTTTTCAAAAAGTTACGGTAACACAAGTACATTTTCTCTTTCTATAATTTTTTCCTAGTCACCGGCGACAGATCGTCGAATAGACGATATAATAGAATATACACGTTTTCGTCGTCTTGAGCAACAGGAACGTTCTTTATATTCGGGGAGAGTACACCTGTCGCCAATCGTCTCGACAAAATTACTCATATCGCAGACGATGACTAATCGTATTAGAGAGGAAAATGGACGAAAAGGAGGGAGAAGGCGGGGGCAAGTGCGGGCAAGTGGAGGGGAAAAAAAACTAAAAGAATCGTTGCAAATATATGTTTATCGGTTGGAAGAAGAAAAACTGCTCGTTCCTCTGGCGCCATTCCACGAGAAAGGAAAGAGAAATCGGCGATGTCAGGCGAGACTTCGGGCGACGTTGACGACGGCTGTTGCCTCATGTCGAGTCTTCGGAATAGCTTTCGTCATTTCACCCAACGCCTCTTTGTACCTTTTTTTTTTTTTTTTTTTCCCCTCTAAACTCGACTCTGTAGTCGCGTAAGGTGTACAGAATCCCTGTTATTTTATAGCGAGCAAACGTTCTCTTCTCTCTTTGTCCGCGAAAGACTTACTCTTGGCTTTATGAAACTTATTTTCGCGTATCTCGTTCTAAATCGCCGAGAGCGTAATTAGCAATTGACAATATTAGCTGTTATAAATTTGTAACAATATTTTTTCAACGACATTAATCTGTATGATAATTAATTAATATTAATAAATATGCGTAACTATATAGTGTTGCAATATCTCTTGGTTAGTTCAATGACTTCGGTCTCTCGTATGTGTAAAACAAAAATATTTAATTATCGATTAACAATATTATGCGATAATGCATACTATTAAAAATTGCAATGATTAGTAATAGGGCATGTTAGATTCTCGCGATTATTACGCGACAGTCGCAACAACGAGTTTATATAAGCGATCGAATATTGGCCACTTATACAACGATAAATTATTTTCTTTCTACGCACGATTTATGTACGCGACTCTCACTTAGTGCGTTTTTCGTTTTCATCTTTTCGCGTTCAACGCGACATCGTAGATCCAGCGTGGGTGCGTCGAATTTATTCACGTTAAACGATCCGCGGTTTGTCTGGCCGGCGTCTGGCACCCCGTCCCGCTCGTAAAGTCACCAGAAAATAATCAAGATGTCTACTGAGCTTTGTCGAGAGCGAGATCACACGTTTCAACGATTATATCTTTTTTATAGCAGGACAGAAGTGTTTGACGCCGTGGTATTTCGATGATAAAAATGAAAATAGAAAAAAATCAAAGGAGTCCGCTTCAGGTTTCTTAAATTTTTAGTTAAAAATTTGAAAAAATTATTTTCTTCATAAGGGGAAAAATTTTCCTTCATAAAAGAATTACATAACAGCGAGCTGAAAATTCATTCCAATTGTACTAGAATACTTTCATTAAAGACAATACAGATTATACGTTACTAAGCGCGATAATCGCACAATGAATGCTTCGAAAGAACTTTACCGTTTGCAATAAAATAAGATATATAAATCGCTAAAAAAAGGTGTCGTGAAAAATATATGCGAAATCGATCGAGGAGTGGCTCGGGAGGAGCCGCGTTTAAAATTGATCGACAGCTGCTAGGATACTCGACTGGATACTTTATGGCAGGAGCACGAACGGGAACGTCGTCGCGATCCAAGGACCTCGACTTACGTAAAACCCTTTGCGCTCGATCGAATTTCCCGGCCGGCCACCCAGCGACGACGACGACGACGACGACGGCGGCGGCGGTCCGCACAGTCCGCCTATTACGAGTCCGCTTTACGATCGCCTCGTAAACGTCCGGATCTGCGAAATTGATGGACCACTATACGCGACAGCCGAGCACATGTATGCGCGCGCGCGCGTACGTGCAGTCACACGAACTATAATCCATTCCATCTATATCGTTCCTTGTTACCCTTAATGCTCGTATAGGGTCGATATCCCTATATGGATATTAATGTCTGATGACAAATGTTGAAAAGAAATTGGATATGAAATTTAAAAAAAAATTAAATAGTTAGGTATTATATCTAACTATTTAATTTTTTTTTATTTCATATTTAATTTCTTTTCAATTAATTTTTTATATTCAATTTCATATTCAATTTCATATATAGAAATTGAATATGAAATTGAATTGAAAAGAAATTGGATATGAAATTTAAAAAAAATTAAATAGTTAGATATTATATCTAACTATTTAATTTTTTTTTATTTCATATTTAATTTCTTTTCAATTAATTTTCATATTCAATTTCATATTTAATTTCATATATAGAAATTGAATATGAAATTGAATTGAAAAGAAATTGGATATGAAATTTAAAAAAAAATTAAATAGTTAGATATTATATCTAACTATTTAATTTTTTTTTATTTCATATTTAATTTCTTTTCAATTAATTTTCATATTCAATTTTATATTTAATTTCATATATAGAAATTGAATATGAAATTGAATTGAAAAGAAATTGGATATGAAATTTAAAAAAAAATTAAATAGTTAGATATTATATCTAACTATTTAATTTTTTTTTATTTCATATTTAATTTCTTTTCAATTAATTTTCATATTCAATTTCATATTCAATTTCGTATATAGAAATTGAATATGAAATTGAATTTCTATATATGAAATTGAATATGAAATTGAATTGAAAAGAAATTGAATATGAAATTGAATTGAAAAGAAATTGAATATGAAATTTTAAAAAATTAAATAATTATATATATATATATATATATATATATATATATAAAATTATATAGTTATATATATATATATGTATGTGTGCAGAATATGAAAGAAATTTTAAGTGTCATACATTGAAGCAATCTGCGAGAGAGAGAGAGAAAGAAGATTCGTGATATAATGAGAATTATTTCTGGCAGGGTTAATGGTCAATGACGTGTACCAGGTGTTCAAGTGTTTTCCATTGCGCCAAGTATGATGCAATATTTTCCTCTCGTTCGTAACTTTATATAAAGGCGCACGAAAACGCTGTGCGTGTCGGAGAACCTATGCTCCTTATTCTTTCTCGCTTCCAGTCGGTCCAGAATAAAGTATTCGTTTCATGTATGTCAGCGGATACACATTTCGGTATAAGAAGTATTTTACGTAATAACGCAATGATTTAAATTGTCAGACACTGTTTGCACGCGATTGTACGAAAAAGATCTCTCTCGGGTATGCATCGTCCGCGATCAGATTTGCAAAATCCGCAGTTTCGAACGCCGAGTTATCAAGGAAGTAGATATGATATAACGCTAGAGCGTCTCAGCATATCGTGCGTTCGTTAGTCCCGCAATAATATTCCCGTTCTCGTAGGCGGATGATCTGCCGGAGTCCGATCCGATCCTTTAAATATCCTGGCGTTAGAGATGGTCGCACGACGATTTCGCGTTTATTACTCCCGCTGTGTACTGGTTATACATGGTGTACGTACATGGCCGCGTAACAGAATGTTACGATATTTCTGGATTACGAAAGACCGAAATTTCGCGCGACAGTTTTGTATTTCATATGTGTTCATTTTGCGTTTCATTGTAGAATCATATTCCCGTAGAGTTCAGAACTGTGTTGCCCCAAGTTTGGATGTTTGTTCCCTTGAGATCTATTTGAAATAACATGTGAAATAACATTACGGATTATTATTACATTGCTATTGAAAACGCACAGATATCTCTCGAAAATGTGGCGCTTTCTCGAGTTCGCGCTTGGCGCCTCGCGCGAATTTTTCCCTTTTTTGTCGTTTCTGGTACCTTTAACGCTGGCAATTCATCTCGGCTCTTTGGAAGATCAGAGCGGCGCTTATCGCTTAGACGGTAGCGCGAAGCAGAAATATTCGAGAGAGATGGAGAAATCGAGCGAAAGGAAAAAGGGAAATATACGAAACACCTAGGCCTATTTTCGGTCCTCCGATCCTTCCCCTCGCTTGTCCGTTTCTGTTATTTGTTGGTTACTCTTTGATTCGAACTCCCTTGATTCTTATACGAAGCCTCATCCCTTGATTATAGTCATCGTTTAAATAATAAGTGACGATAAATGATGAGACGATGATCTCTTGGGAATTATCGCGGGTCAAAGGATTTTATCATGCTTGAATAAAATTTTAAATTGGGAGTATTCTTCGGCGATGTCTCACACGTTACATGCACGAAACGACCTGGTTCCTTGAGCGAGATACAACGTGCGATCGATCGACCGCCTCAGGCGACCAAGAGTGCTCGAAAAAGAGTCGAATCGGCAGACCTTCGACTACGAAGAATCTCTCAAATTCTGTGGCTATTCAGAAACGCGTATATTTTACGAAAATTTCATATATACGATAATACGATCTACTAAATTAAAATAAAAGTTTGTCTTATATAACCGACATTTAAAAATCAAATTCTCTATCGTTTGTTTTCGTGACATTTTGCGGCAATCCGGGATGTTTTCTCTACTTTTGGTAAGGTATACCCAGACTCTCTCTCTCTCTCATTGCGTAAAGAAAGAGAGACGAGAAGGAGCAAGACGACGTGTGTTAAAGAGTAGAACGCAGTGTCAATAAACTGCGATAGTTTTTCCTGAAAAAAATATATTCGTGAGATGCATAGGATTTCGATCGGTAACATCTATCGCCAAACGCGGAGGAGAGGAATAAATATACTTGAAAATATGCGAATTGTGTCGCTTGACTTTGTGTGAAGGTAAAAAGTTTTAATAAGATCCTTGAGTTTGAAATTCATCGTTCAATTTATGACAATTATTCTGTGGTAACTGTATTCTCTTTCGTATTCACGTAGAGGGGATTCAGGTATTTTCTTAATTTTTATCAATAAACTTTTGCCACATATCGTAATGTAGAAGAGATTAATAGAAGATATGTAACAAGCATTCGCGCATAAAAATAATGTGTGTGTTATCGGAGCGATTGAATCGGTTGCGCGACTAGAATGCAGCACCGTCACACGTACGTGATGCAAGTTAACTCGAAACCATAGGCCAATATCCGTCCAATGTGTCGCGCGTCAAATCTCGATTTCTCGGATAGAACCCGACATGACGCGAGACGCGATACCTCGATACCGCGTCTCGCGTCGTCTCATGCCACGTCGCTGCGCGGATATTCCGCTAATTATAGATCGGCTGCCGTCGACGTTGCGGCGCGACGAGAGCGTACGACGACCACGACTTCGAAGGCTTGGACTTGAACCAATCCTGACCTTCCCTGCCGCTGTATGCCGTCGTGTGTCGACCTAGAAAATTGCGTGCGCCGTGTCCGGCGCACCGTGACAGACGCGGGCCATGTATAGTGTGTGATGTCGGACCGGATCACGAACGGATATTCGCCACTCGTTTTGCCACGTGCTACTTCCATATTCTGCATAATTAACACATGAGCCAAATGTCACAAGTGCCAATGAAAGTTGAGACAATCGATAGGGTAATCCGTAACACTTTCGACCTTGAAAAAATACTATATTCGTAAAAGAAATAATTATTGAAGATATTAAGATCATTTATTGCGAGATCTTCTTTATACGATTTTTTTTTTGGGGGGGGGGAGGGTTTGTTTTTTGAAAGAATTTCACGAATAAGGTTTCGATTGCAAGTATCATATTATGTAAATACGAGTCGATTACGTAATAGTAAAATATATCGATGGAAAATAAAAATAAAATGCCTAGATCAAAACTGATAAATGCGTACAAGCGTTTCTTATATTAGGTGTACAACTTTGCTTCCGCCGTTTTCCTATAGATGGCTTTAGCGGTAAAGTAGTGGTCGAAATAAATAGATCATAGACGTCATGCGATAAACTTGGGCATCTGTCAACATAATCCCATAGAAACATTAGTCGATTTGTGTCCGCGTCATAAAGTTATTCTCGATTGAAAATGTCAGTTTACGAGCCAAATTCTCGTCATTTGCGGGAGGTTTTAATTTTCTGCTCCAATATGAAGAAATCTGCGGCTGAGGCTCATCGAATGCTCTCAAATACTTATGGTGAAGCCGCTATTGGTGAAAGAACGTGTCGTGAGTGGTTTGAACGCTTCAAGAACGGTGATTTTCACGTCGAAGACCGGCATAGCGGTGGAAGAGAGAAGGTTTTCGAAGATGCAGAATTGGAGGCATTACTTAATGAAGACTCGAGTCAAAGTCAAAAAGAGGGAGAAAGTAGTGGCCAGCGATGGACAATACTTTGAATCATAAATGTATAACTAGTTTTTTACAATAAAGCCTCGAATTTCGGAAAAAAACGGCGGAAGCAAAGTTGTACACCTAATAGCAGTACGATAGTTGGAATTGGGAGTTGATCAAGTATCCTCCTTTGCAACTCTCATATTCTTGCTACCGGCTTTCTATGTTGATCTGGACTCTGTGTTCGATTATATCTCCAGTTCAAGCAAGAGCAACTGTCTAAAATTCGCTTGAGATTAAAATTTAATTTGCACGTGCTACGGTACAAGCTTAAAAGAAATCCGCTTCACCTTTACACTTCAAATATCCTCCGAGGACTTATCGCTTTCCGGGATTAATATCTCGCGTCGCGATCATTCTCTAATCATTAATCACTGCAACATTCAATTAAGCGGTTACCATCACACTTTGCGAATACGGAAGCCGAAACCAGAATCATATCGCCAGGCGGATACTCTTCCGATACTCTGCATATTCATAGCATGTACATACACAGGCGAGGCTTAGGCGTATTTGGAAAGGTCAGGGCCGTAACGAGACCTCTGAAAATTCATGCTGCGCCAGAGTAGTTCGGGCTCACGTAGCCGATGCCGGTGTTCCATTCCAACCCAATTCCTTTTCTTTCATTATCCGTCCTGGACGGCTTCCAAGCAGCCGAGCGGAAATTAATATCCTCGGAAAATCCACGAGGACTGGAAAATAGCCGATGGACGAAAGCGTGATATCGACGTAGAAAGAAATGCATCGGCAAGAATAGAGCTAATTGAAGCCTGACGGGATTATCAGGTCGGACAGTGTTCAACTCGAGGTTGAAGAAAATCGATGAAGGAATCGGGAACAAAGTAATCGGGATTGAGGAAAAGAGGAGCGAAGATAGCGGCATGCGTGTCTAAATGCAATTTCGACGAAAGTGGAAGGACTCCGAAGGGTCGAGCTCTTGTTAAAGGGAGTTCGAAGGAAAAAAAAAACGCAAATCTCATAAGAAACTGACGAAGTGTGAATCTGAGACATTGTTCGCAAATTAATTATATAAAAGCGAGAAGAACTATGACAAAATTGGTGTGGTTTATTACGAGATGATCAAAGAGAAAAACGATCAATTTTAAAAATTATCGTATGTCATTTTTAAAGAGAGTGCAATAACTTTTTAAAATAATAATTTCGTATTCTCAAACGAAAAATGATATTATTTTCAAGTATATATTGATTGTGTAAATTCGTATACTGAACGGTGGAGAAGAGATATGATGGAAGAAAAAAACGAGAGCAAAAGAGATCAAGAGCTTCCGTTATTAAGGTAAAGGAAGGCGGAATTAAAACGAAAACTAATTTCAATGAAAACTCCACGATCATACATATACACACACACACACACACACACACACACACACACACACACATATGTGTGTGTGTGTGTGTGTGTATGTCCTAGAGTCGACGCTCGAGTTATCAAAGCCGAGATGGGAGGCTGCGAAAATTCCTAACGCGCCGATAAAAGCCTCGGAGAGAAAGCGAAGATGAAGACATCAGAGAGCAATTGGTATCCCCTTTCAGCACGATCGCGTGTAAAGAGGCAGAAAGTAACGCGCGCCGAGGGTGACGCGCGGCGGCAAAGATCAAAGAAGAAGGAGCGATGCGAGGACGACATCGATTGTCATCCCGATCGCAAAAGTTAATCTCGATGGAAGACCGGTAGAAGGGCGGCGGGGGGGGGGGAGGGGGGAAGGCCTCGCGCGAAGAAGCTTTATCGCGTCTGTACCAAGCGAGCCGAGAAGCGAAAGCCGCGAATAAAGATGAAACGAGCCCGAGGGAGAGGAAAGACCGGACCAAAGAGATATCGGGGGCTTTCGGAGATTTTCTAGGGGACCGAGAGGCAAGATGGAAGGTGCGGGTGATTGGGGGCGATCGATGAACCTCCGAGGAAAAGCCTGGGGTGGTGGATGTTAGAAGCACGATAGGGAGAAAGGGATGGTGGAGCGTCGTGGGGCGGATGCTTCGAGGGGGATACTTCGAAGGGTGCTTGGTCGACCGGCGGGGTGAGGGAAAGAAACGTTAGACCGGGGGCAGGAGGTCACACGAGTTCGCGTATGTACATAGCTCTCTCCCCCTCGTGTATATACTCTTCGTATTCGACATCGAACAAATAAGCGCAACTTGCACGTACGTACGATGTGCCGTCCGACATCGGCCGTGAAGAAAAGAGCGAGAGCGAGAACGAAATGCAGAATGAGAAACGCGGCTCGAATAAGAGACGCGGGCCCTTTAGCTATAAGATCGATACGCTTTGTTCATTTCATAGGGAAAATCAAAAAGCTTTTGCGACACGGTGCTTTAAATATTATATATTTAGGGATCGATATAAATAAACTCAGGTTGCAGCGAAAGATAATTCATGACGTAAATTATCAACTCGTAATTAGTTGTATAATGCTTATATCAGAAATGCAATATCGTTAATTAATTTTTAAGTTTCTCGATGTAAGCTATTTCTTTCGATGAAAGGAATCACGAGAGAATATATTTCTGAATAATGCACGTAACGGAAAGTATTCCCGAGGGTTAATGTATAATTCTACGAACTCCCCGAAAGGAACAGAGAGAGCCGGCCAAATGGCCGAACCGGTGAGGCCATTAGGAACAATCAGAGCGAAAATTCGGGGTCGAATTGAGCAGGATAAACGTTCAAGGAGACAATCGAGTCCGATGTCCTTCTTGGATGTCATATTACTTATTGATATCAAAGGAATTCCGCGTGGCGCGCGAAGGTTGCCGGCCGGTAAACTCTCTTAAATGGCGGCATTATTGGTCCGGGGCCGGGCCGGTCTTTGACGGCCCGAGAATCGAACGTCACGTCGTCGTCGGTTGACGATAAATCAAAGCACGTCTCGCTCGTCTGAATTCCTTGCGGATGATGTCACGTTTCGGGCTGTGAGAACATCCGGCAGAGGAATTCGGCAGCGGTTGGAGAGAGAGAGGTCGTCAACGGCAAAGCGCGAGTAATTAAATTAATAAACAGCGAACAGTTGCGCCGATAAGCGCCCCCGATTCATTCCATCGATATCACGCCGACGAAGGACTGGCAAAGAGGAGGGAGGGAAGAGAGACGATAAAGGTGGCGCCAATTAATTGGCGCGATTGAACAATTAGGATTATCGGCGATCGCGGCCCTTTGTTCCCTCCGGCGATTTCGAGCTTCCAAGCGTTCGATTAAATCCAAGCGGGGGGAGGGGGGGGTGATAGCCGTGAAAGGGTGTCGCCCGTGCAGAGGATTTATACGACTAGGGCGAGGGTGCGAATTTCGGCGCGCGCCGATTATTGCGCCCGGTATATGTGCGCGATAAAGTTTCCAGCGAAAGCAATTAATTGCGGCGGATTCTCGGGAGTAATATTGCGAGTGATTCCATCTCGATGAACTTTTGGAGCAGGCTATAGATGTTTCCCAATTCGACTCACAATGCCGCATTTGTCTCTTAATGTTCATGATCAATTCGACATATTCCTTTTTATCAAAATAATAATAACTAATTATATATTCTGTAAATATGATGTATTTTTCTGTGTATTAAATTATTTCGTCAAATTTTCATTAATAATTATTCTTTTGATTTAATTTCTATATAAGCTGATAAATCCAATTTTTTCTCATTTTAACAAAGTTAGTATAATAATTACTCTCCACATTTTTGCGATAGTTTCAAATAGTGATCAATTTTAACTTTACCTATTTCCGACGATTTCTAGACGAACTCACGATTATTTGTCTTGTGTTAAGCAGCAAATTGAGAGCGCGATAAAAATGATAATGTAAGTGTCGGATAGAAAAGGAGGTAACGATCTCTATAAAATCACGTCCCAGGATGTTGCTCCCGTTACGTAACCGACTTTTAGTTAAACGAAAATCGTACGCGGAAGATCGATAATGACAAATGATAACTGTTACCAGTGTTGAAGAAAACTGCGTCAGCATATTTGCGTAATAAATGCCATTGTGTCCTAGATAGCTGCTAATACAAATGAAAAGCGAGCTCGTAGTTTCCTCGTGTTAACAATTACTTCGGAATTGAGAATTTTTATACTTACTATAATGATTAATTCGCGCACGCGCGTTATATATGAATAATTTTTTTTCTTTTTTTTTTTCTTAAATAAATGCCGTTAATTCAGCTGTAAAATCATGAAAATTAAATCTTCAATTCTTGCTGTTTATCACAACTATTTATCATCTATCTTTACGGGGCATTGAAAACTTTAGTAAACTGGAAATTTCATTATCTATAATAAACACAATTTTGGACATATCCCGCACGATGATGCGCAAAATTATCTCGTGCATTAATACTGGACAAACAAGAGCATCGTGGCTGATAACGGCTGCGAAAATGGAGAGGGAGCTTTCTCCAAAGGGTAAAGAAACGTAATGCTGCATAAAGTCAACGCCCTGGCAGCTCGCTGCATTATGCAACCCTCCCAAGCGACCAGTCGAAGGTCTCTCTCTCTCTCTTTCTCCACCGTCGTTATATACGCATTACCACCAGCAACCCCACCATTACAAACACGAACAACTTCAGCAAGGCCACCACTGGCATAGCCATGTAGAACCACGACCACCCCTGCAATTGGATATGCGGCTATAGTGAAAGGTCCAAACTCCTATTTCTATATTTGTCGATTAGACTGAATGTAACTGACAATGAGCTGTTCTTGATGATAGAAATATAATTTATATTATACTTTGCATAAAAGTATTGTACAAACAAAAATTTTTTTATTGAGAAGAATAGCGGAGGAAAGAGAAAAAGTGATAGTATATCATAATTATTATGCATGAAAAATAAATTATAGCTAATATAAGCGAAAGTATTCGATTTATTACAGACTTATTCCAATCATTACGTTTATAACAATTTGATAGATTCTTGTATAATAACGATCTTATAATTCATCCGAGGAAAGATTTAAAATGTTCCAATCTTAAAGGATTAAAAGATCCCAGTAATTGCAGAGCTGAAGATTCAAACATCTAAAGGCTTGCAGTATTCAAGGACGCCACACTGATAATTTAACAATCGATAGAGCCTCTACGGAACCTAATAGAACAAACAACACACACTAAAGCTGGCATCGATCGCAGAGAGAGAGAGAGAGAGAGAGTATTGATACGCTATTTACAACCGCACCGAGATTACCGATATTAGATACACGCGACAATCATTGCGCGATCGCTAGTCTTACGGAATTAATTATCTTTTATCCTATGAGAGACAGAGAAAATAATATTTAAGATACTGTTCATAATAAAAAAAAAAATATTAGATTGTAATTTTCAAGGATTCAAGTGTTGGACGGAGTTTTCCAAAGATTCAGATATCAAGGATATCTGAATAATTACACGGTAATTTAACAATCAATAAAGCCGTTACGCCGGCATTTGATAAAGCAAACAACGCCTCTAAAGTCGGCATCGATCAGAGAGAGAGAGAGAGAGAGAGAGAGAAAAAATCAGTAAGCTATTTACAACCTAGCCGGGATTATTACACCATCGCTGACTGCGATGTTCCGTTCCCGATACAGTTCTCTTGGTAGCTTAGGAGTGCAGGCACTATCGGTCTATGTCGCGCGTATGGCAACGAGGAAGCCTCTTGCAATTACGGAATTGAGATCCTATCCAACCGAGTCGTACCGGAATCGATTCGAAGCTCTTGACGAATCGCCAACCTACTTACAGCGCGATCGAGACGAGACTCCCAACTACACTCGCATCGAGAGCCGAACGAGAGAACTGAAAATGGTCGATTGCGATAAATTCAAGGAAATTTTTTGAACCGTTTGTTTCGAGATCGTGTTGGCATCTCGATAGCATCCCGTAGGATCTAAATAAATCGTAACGATCATTTGGTCAAACACATAAACATTTACATTGCCGTGTATATTGGCTAAGTTTATTTCCAGATCGTGATGAATTACTTTACACTCTACGACAAACAAAACGCTACAGCAACCAGTCTATTCGGTATATCAATTTATGTCGTACGCATTGCCAAGACGCAACTCTAACATGTCTTTACTAAATGAAATATGATCGTTTTCGCGAATTTCAAGGGTAAAAAATTGTATAATATCTCTTCGAGAAGGTTCTTTATATATATATATAATTTACTTTTTTTTTTTTTTTTAATCAAAAACTTGATAGAGTTTTAACGTAAAGAATTACGTATCATGTATAATAATAATTAATGCACGGACTGTGCCGCGCCGTTTATCTTGATAACAAATTTCGTCGAGTATCAAGATTTTTATTATAGCGGAAGCATTGTATGCGATGCGTCGAAAGAAAATGTAGGAAATACTCGACGTACATCGAGCACATGGTCGGAGCACTACCCGTGACAGCAGCTGTCATGTACCGACTACGCGTACACTGTTGTATTCGGTTTCCATCTTTCTTTTTTTCGATATCGCTTCCTATAGACCTGCATTCGCAGGTGTTTTATCCCCCTTATGTATTCGATTGTTTTTGCAATCTTTTTTATGCTTTGTTATCTTGATTTTCCGATTACAATTTTATGCGATTCTGTTTGAATATAATTTTTTATATAAATATAAAATATAAATTCACAAGATGAGTAATCTTGAATGTAATTAAATCAATTTATATAAAAGGAATCATTCTTTATTAGAGATATTGTTATAGAATTGACCAGTTTTCTTTTCATATTTAGAGATACAGCAATTTTATAGGCTAACTCGTCAAATATGATAGTTTTTGTATTTTTAGAATGCGTCGTCTATTACATCTTGAATTTGGGTCACACTATTTAAATAGGCCAACAGGGTTGACCTGCATTTCTTCAAACTCTTCGAGAGGAAGAGCCGCATTGAATAAAGAAAATGGATCCTTTTCGATATAGAGCGCATGCTCCCTTAATGTACAGCGATGCTCTCCTCGCGGGAACACTGCAGTCTAGAATTGCGAAAGCGAACTGTTATGAAATAATAAAGAAAGTTTTTCACGGTTGATACGCTCTTCCGTGTCGCGCCATTGAATTTTGAGACGCTAACTTTTTTATCAGACAAGACATTTTACATTAAGTCTTTCAAAATTAACAGCAGAGTGCATATGTTAAATAAAGATTGATATCTGTGTGAATGAATTAAATCGATAAATTATTCTACGTTTCTTTAATCGCTGCGAGCCGAAATCTAAACTCGTATTTCAACTTGGGATTACGTACGGAAACTATGAAACGGCCCGGCAACTCGGGGCATCGCTTCAGTTTCGCTGACGTATTACTAAGGATGAGGCCACTAGAATTTATGCTAACTTGACAAGTAATCAGAGCTCGAACATCCGAGAGCTGGTCTGCCGAACAACGCGTGATTTGCCGAAACGGGCATCGTACGATTTTCTTTGATTACGTTATATAATGTGAGATAGGGCAACGAAATGTGAATTCACGGGTGCAACGACTGCACATTCTCTCCGTGTCAGAACTTTTACATCGATGAACACGTGTCATGTTATCTTTTTGCAGAGTCTAAAGATAGATAGGTAAAAAGAAGTATAAATGTGTCTATATTACATGATAATAATAGATATTTCGCGATTCATAAAAGTTTTCCGTTTATACTTGACATTTATATTAATAAAATTAATAAATAAAATAAATGTATAAATTGTTTTCTGAAAGAAAAAGAAATAAATCTGCTGAAAAGATTTTCATTTCAAGTTAAATAAAATAGAATCGAAAACAGTTTCCATTTACAGTAACGATTTACTTCGCCGAACACGTCCAAATATATCGAGCAGACTATTTTAAACTACTCATTTCTTCGAATTAAATCGTACAAATATCGTATGAATATCAAAGCCCGAGACAAATCAAGGCCGCTAAATGTGGAATCGAAATCGAATGTATGGAATCACGTCGTGGCCGTGATTCCGTCTCGAGTCTATAAACACGTAAGAGAGAGAGAGAGAGAGAGGGAGAGAGAGAGATTATATTGTTTCCTCGAAAATTATCAATCGAATAATAAGATAAGTAAGAAAATTAATACGATAAAAAATATTGTTAAAAATATATATGTGTATATATGATATACTTATGGATACTTTTTCTTGTTGCATACATTTTTCCTATTGCATACATCAATGTATCTAATACATCTCGTGTGTCATGATACATAAGCGTATATCCAGTTTCCTTCGCAGGGGACATTGCAGATATACATGAGAATCGCTTTATCGCGTATCTCTAAACGGGAGATACGCATTTGATGATACAGCTGATCTCGCCTACGGGCATGGATTGTCGAAGAACAATGGCGAAGATAGGGGGAGGAGGGGGAGGGTTCGAGTTAAGGGTGAGAAAGAATTTTCGTAATCGTGTTGTGGGAAGAGCGCGTTTCGTTTCGTTGTTCGTGAGTACGCGGGTGTGTACGAGGGGGGGAGATAATATACCTAAAGGGACGAAAGGGAGAGGGGTGGAGAACAGCGGCGCACCGCGTCACGCCACCCCGAAAAAACCCTCGAGACAGTGGCCGTCTTTTGCGAGCGGGCTTTCGCGGCTGCGTAATTCCATCGCGGCGCGCAACCCGACGAGAACAATTTCCTCTTCCACGAAGAGCCGTATCGTTTATCGAGAAACCGGCCCACCCAGACCGATCGGCATGCATGCCCTATGCAATTCCAAGGAGTAGTTAACGCAATTCTGATGTCGAGCCGATAAGGAGACGGGGAGCAATTCTTTCGGCGGTTAAAGAGACGCCGGTTAACTTTAACTTTGAATCCGTGCGCGTGTCACTTATATTACAAGCCGTTACAAAAAGCACTAACGCGAAGTATTTTTCGAGAAAAGAGATATCAAATATATTGTATATATATAATTTTTTCCATATCAATCGATCATCCGGTAAAATAATGTATAAGAATCCAATTATGATTACGGAGAAATCGTGTTCTGAATGAGACAATCTCAGCGCGAACGACGTATCTATAAAGCGCGAGGGGAGGACAGTGATCGTATTGTTGACGCGCGTAGAGCTGCAACAATGTAGCCGTCGTTTGTCACGTCTGGCGTCTAAGTAAGTACGCACAAAGAGAGGTCTTACGGCAATATCGGTAAACGTTCAATAATTACAATTATTAGTCCGACGATATATTTAGCTGTCGTATAATATGCTTGCATCTTGGAAATGCGGCTCTACACAAGGTCAATAATTATATCTCCTCGTGATTCGTGTGCATCTGATTTCTCGTGTATCTAATATTCTCTCCGTGAAAATAAAAGATTAGCAGTAATATCGGAATATAATCATTTATAATGTATCGAATGATTCTCTTGGTGGTCATTGAAATTATTATAATTTTTTTTTCTTCTTCTTCTTATCCCATATTTAATATTCTTTCTTAATTATAACTCTCTTCATTTTCCAATGTGCATTCCCTTTCTATTATTATCACCTATGTCCAATATACGTGCATTCCTTCTGAATTATTTTATATAGCGTTACATCGAGACCTCGTTGAAATATACACGTGTACTTCAAGAAAAATTAATTCCACTTATTTTTTACACATATCCTTTCCATTTGGGGTGTACGGGAGAAGGATGAGGCTCCAGAATACTTAGTTTAGAATGTGATGGATTTAAAACAACTGGCATAGAGTGCACGTTAACGTCGCTCAGCTTTAATCGAAGCCTCCCCTTGAAAATCGAGAGCCATCGCCTTCAATTAGATTCGCGATGCTAGAAGGCGAGACGATGAAATTCGATCGCGCGTCGTGTCGCGATTACGGATCGCTATTGACATTTCATGTCGCGTGTACCCAACTAATTTACGATGAAGTAAAATCGGGAAGAAGCAATCCGCGATCTCGGGGAGACAAGAAACAAGGGGGATGGTGATGATGGCGTCTCTCTGACTCACCCTCGCCAGAAAATTATGGTCGTCGAGTGTACACCTTATCGTAAAAAGTCGGAGATTCTTCTCTACGGACGAATCTTGGGGGGGGTGGGGGGAGGGGGAGGGGGGGGGGACACGTTTATTATTACGACACGTTAAACGCGAGCAAGCACTAATTGCTTTCTCCCGGGAATAGAATAATGCTGAGATGTCAATGCGTGTTTACTTCTAACACGAAATGAGTTTTTTTTTTTTTTCCCCGATTAGATATAAATAGATTATCTTGTACGTTTGTCTCGTTGTGTGGTTCTTTTTTTTTGAACTTTTTAAAGAAGCATGAAATTTACATGTAGTTGCGAATATCGCGGCAGATATCGCGGTTTTATCACGTTTCTAGAAACGCGAGAAGCCGCGAGAAACGTGACTTTACGAGCGTAACTTTTCTCAGCTGTCGCGATTATTGTACGACCATCTCCGCAACCAATAGTTCTTTCTCTCTCTCTCTCTCTCTCTCTCTCTCTCTCTCTCTCTCTCTCTCTCTCTCTCTCTCTCCTCTCTTTCTGTTGCGCTTGTTTTAAAGAGATATTTAAGAAAGACGGATGACTGTGCGAGAAGTCGTTAATTGCGTAACTCTTGCACTTTTTTGCTACGTGTGAGGCTCGTGTTATTTTAGAGATGTTCCTCATAAATAAATTTACGAAAAAATATATGAAAAAAACTATAATCTATTTCATGGCGGCGATGTTAATTTGTGATCATGATATTTTTACGATAAGTGGCAGCGAGAGCATAGAGGATCAGTGGACTTTTTCGGTCCTTTGATCTGATCTCGTAAATTTCAATTAAGACTCGAGTCGAAAATATTCATTTGGCAAAATTGCGAAATAAGAGACTCATTTAATTTTTATTTAATTTGAACCATTAATTAGCCTCACACACACACGCACCACGCACGCACGCACGCACGCACGCAATTGTGCAATTTCAACCCTGGCTAACAGCAGCTAGTTGATGGAGCCCGATAGCTTTTAGAAAATATCTAAATTTAAGAAGTGGCACCACACACCCTTCTCTTTTCGATACGACGCGTGGCCTGTCATCTGTGCTTCCTTGTAACGCGCCAATGCGAACGTGAAATTGGAAGAGAGCAAAAGCGATAGAGCGTGGCGTAGAAGAACGGCCAGGGGATCCGTGTTAACCAGAGGGAGACGACAGAGAGAGCCGAAAGGTGACATGCGAAAAAATACTCTCTTGGCACTCAGCTTCGGCAGACAACGAGATAAATAGCGCGCGTGGGTGCAGCTCGACGATGTCTACGGGCCACACGCCACGTTTCAAGCGGATTGAGCGAGCGAAACCACATGAATCCGTAAGGGGAACGACGCGACAACGCAAGAGAGAGAGAGAGAGAGAGAGAGAGAGAGAGAGAAAAGAAAACGTAAGAGAGCGGAAGAAAGAGAGGAGGGAGGAAACACGCCGGTGTGTTACAGAGACGAGGGGAGAGTTCTTACTCACGTTTTAAGTGCACCGACGACGTTTTAATGGCGCATCAGGTAGGAGTAATGCGCGTCGTCCTTGCGGGATTACTCCGCGGTCCCCTTCGATTGTCGTCTCGCGAGGATATTTATGCGTTGTCGGGATAAATAGAGGAGACCGCCCGACGAACGGGCAGGCATAATTAACGATCGAACGGCGGGGGTGCATAAAGGTCCCGCGTGAGTGATATGCGCGCGACTGTCGAAAAAATCTCATCTGATTAACGAAGCTGACTATGAACTCAGTTCTCGAGCTCTAACGAGCTACTCACCCAGTTTCGACACGAAATCATAGATTTTTTTTTTATTAAACAATTATCTCGATTTTTTTCTCGTCTCTTTCCAATTTTCAATTGACAAAGTAAAGAGAAATGATAAAAAATGATAAAAATCTAAAGAAATCAGAGTAGACTTTGTTCGCTATTTATTTTGATTGCATATACCTCTTATTAAGTTCGATTAAAAAAAAAAAGAAAAAAAAAGAAGAAGAAGAAGAAGAAGAAGAAAAATTTTGATATACAACTTTTCTCATGATATATGAAAAATGAAAAAAGAAGTATATTATATCTCGGTGTAAATCATATAGTGATTATAAATGGCCTATTAATTGTACGCGCTGCGATCTTGTCTGAGGTTTTAATCCGTATTATCAACTTCTGAATCGCCAATTATAAATCATTACGGAATGCAAATCACTTCGGTACATTGCCAGAGTGCGAGATGCCGAGACCGAACGTATATCTCATGATTTATATGACGTCGCGTCATTACGCTCACGGGTGGCGAATTACGGACTAACTATAATTTATAGCCAATAAATATGGCGCAATGTTGTGCGCGAGCGAGGCTGCTACCGTCATATTCGATGACCGCGACACAATCGATTTAACAATCGAATAGAATAACCATTTATATCAATTCTTGCGGAAAGTACAAAAGAGATTGCACGTCGCAATTCTCTGTCTTCTTAATAGATATCACAGATTGCACTTTCTGGGTGGTATATATGTGTGTGTGTGTGTGTGTGTGTGTGTGTGTGTGTGTGTGTGTGTGTGTGTGTGTGTGTGTAAAAATATATTTACATAATGTACTTTTCATTATATTGATTTCTTTTTATTTCGTCGTTATTTTAATATTTCTATTATTTTATATATTATGATTATCCTGTCGATTCGTTAAAAAAAAAAGCAAATAATGATAAAGTTGACGTAACTTTCAACTAATTAGAAAGAAATGATAGCGTCAATTATTGGTATAATCGCTCCTGCTACGGTAATTACGTTGCTGGAATTTAATCATTTAAGAATGAATGGTGTCCCTTTTTTGGACATTCTGCGTGTACAGATAATTCAATTTCTCGTCTCTCTATGTATCCCCGAGTAAAAGAGGAAATATCGAGGTACTCGAATCGCGTCGCAGCTTCGCACATACAATTGAATTTCGATGCAACCCTCTCATCTACCCGTCTCGATACTAAGATGAATTAGGAATAAAGCATTCTCACAACTATCTAAACCATTAAAAACATCCACAGAAATAGAGGAAAAGTATATTATTATTTCCATTGATTTCCTTCGTGTCTCTTTATCATTGCTAATCTTACGCGCGCGCATTTCCGACGACACGATTTATTTTAGTAAAATGCCAAATAAAAAAAAAAACAAGAATTATTTCCCCGATCCTTCGATTAGCACAGTCGCACCGAGATCTCGTTTTCGGCGCGTTCTACTTTGATACGTGGGCATGATAATAAGACTCTTATATATAGGGGGAGATAAATGGATGAATCTCGGGAATCCGCCCTACCGGTGTTTTAATAATACACGTGTCCGCGCGTGAACACGTTGCAGGCGCACGACACAGCACGGGGCATGCGGCGAATATTTGTCTTATTTCTTCGATAAAAGGGCGCTCTGTGTTTATTCCTCGCATTTCAGGCGAGCCGATCTCGGACACCTTTGTAATATCCAACGCGGGGTACGGCATCGTAATTCGGGGTGATCGTATCGCCATAGATTTTCATGGATATCAAGACGCATATATATATTGGATGATTGCATAAGTTCGTGCCCGATTTTCATAAATGGCATTAAGTTACCGCATGGCGGAGTTCTATTGTTTTCGTATGGTAATTGTTGCTTACACCGAATAGATGACGTTGTCTTATGTCAATTTAGCGTCAGACATTGTTCAGATAAGTCCATTTGTGTATAAGAGAAATCATTAAAAATGGAGAACCAAAGGTGCATTTGCGGCATATGAATGCTATATGAATTTCGGAAAGGCGTGAGTGTTGGGATTGCACAAAAAAATATTCAAAGCGTTTATTTGGACCGCGCTCCTGCTCTCCGAACAGTCAAAAAGTGGTTTGGCAGATTTCGAAATGGTGATTTCAACATGGAGGATCAACCCCGCTCTGGACAGCCTTCTGGCATCGATGATGACATTGTGCATGCCTTAGTGGAAAGAAACCCAAGGATTACAACCGAGGATATTGCTGAGAGGCTGAACATCGATAATTCAACCGCTTTTCGTCATTTAAAAAAGCTTGGATACATTTCCAAGCTTGATACGTGGGTGCCGCATCTCCCGACTGAAAGGAATAAGCTGCAGGAAAACTGCAGGAGTTGCAATGGGAAATTCTGCAGCACCCGCCATATTCTCCAGATATTGCGCCTTCAGATTTTTATCCGTTCCGGTCTTTGCAGAATAGTTTAAATGGCAAGAATCTCAATTCCGAGGAAGCTGTCGAAAACCACCTTACAAACTTTTTTCAAGAAAAACCAAGTTCTTTCTTCAAAAATGGAATCGACAAGCTTATAGATCGTTGGAAAACCATTGTAGAAAAGAATGGAGACTATATAATTGATTAATAATAGTGTTATCTCTATTGAAGTTTATATTTAAATCGGGCACGAACTTATGCAATCACCCAATATATATATGCGAGTTATTTTTCGATCGGGGGATCGATCGATCGATCTCAGATAAATTCGTGGCCGCGTAATATATAAACGATTCCGGTTCAATTCATTCGATTCTGCGAATCGGACGTTGGTAGAAATCGGCTTTAAAGATTACTCCCACGTTGGGAAATGTCTAAAAAAAATCGAACGGGCGACACACCCAACCGACTAATGCGTGAATAATATCCGATGGAAGCAACAAAAATATACGCTCGTATCGAAATTTTTACGCTTTGATAGATTTATAGTTTCTTAGGAAATATCTTTTAGGCGCATGGTTGAATGTTGTTAGAAGAAGGTCCAAGGTCTTTCATTATCAATTCAAAAATACAGTTTGCTAAAGATGAAAAAAGAAAAGAAAAATAGGGAAAGCGAATATATTCATCTTGAATTGACAGTCGAATATTCGATTAATACCAGTAGAAACTTTCGTTAATTCCTATAAAAATTTATTACTGTATATATAAATTTATATATATATATATACAGTGTGGAGTGAAATAGAGAAACCAACACTCGAGGAAGAAAATGTTGTGAATTTTTCAATAGTCAAATATGATATCAAGTGAATTGAAAAACAATATTAGTTAAATATTTGATAAAGATGGAAATCTTAATGAAATTGTAATTTTAATTTGCATGCTATTATTCTCATATTATTCCTCTTTGTCTAATAATTTAATTGTGGAAAAATACCGCAGTACTCTGCGTTGATACCACTGCTT